>NC_044555.1:72187991-72530192 GCF_007565055.1 Rhinopithecus roxellana
TGGGCTACAGAGCAAGACTCCATCTTAAAATAAAATAAAATAATAAAATAAAATAAAATAAAATAAAATAAAACACATCTACGATTTCTGACAATACTCTGGGCATATTGAGCAATGGCCTCCACCGTACGATTGGTCTTCCCTGGCGTCCAGTCTTCCCAAACCCAGCACCCTGTCTAGAAGCTCATGAACAGTCACCTAGACATCTTTAAAAATGTCTGAAAAGTATCACTTCTCGGAACTTTAATTAATACATTTTCTCTGCTTTGTGTGGAATGAAGTGAGCCAGTATTTTCAAAGGAAGAGATTCAGTTGGTTCACCAGGAAATCTGAGTTTGCCTTATGAGAAAGAAATCATTTCTTCATGATTTCTCTCCTGCTGCAAAGAACATGAGCATCTTTCACAAACAGATTGGCCCAAGGTCCTGCACATATTATCATCATCCCACCCTCACGCAGCAAACTGGGGCGGCTCCATCTTGAGTGAGGGCTAGGAAAATGAGGCTGGAACTTGCTGGGCTGCATTCCCAGAAAGTTAGGTGTTCCTAGCCTCTAGATGTTTATGATTAGGGGAACAGATTGATAATATTTACTAAACAGACCCAGAATTGGGAGTGTCCGATATCCCTATATCTTGAGAACAGAAGCACTCCTAATTTTGTTTTAAAGATAATAATATTGATTCTTGCAGAATGTAGTAATAAAGAAAATTAATCCTTCATCACTAACCCTTGTAGCAGAGCACATTTCCCCATGATCTTTTTTTATTCTATGTGTAAACAAGTTTTGTACCTACTGGTGAATGCGTTCCTCCTCTTGCTTTCGGGAATGCCCTACTCTGTCTATGGAGTAGCTGTACTTTCACCACTTTACTTTCTTAATAAACTTGCTTTTGCTTTGCACTCTGGAATCACCCTGAATCCTTTCTTGTGCGACATTCAACAACCCTCTCTTGGGGTCTGGATCAGGACCTCTTTCCTGTAACAGAAGGATTTAGTGAACACTGGATTTCGTGAGCCCCGGGAAGGAGAACACACTCATCACCAGTCAGTAATTAGGCAATGAACACGAATGGTGATGTTCTCAATTTGTGAAAAATTAAGTCATGAATGGGCTTTTAATTTGTGGAATATTGGAGATAACTGTGCTTTTCCCATTAGGACTCAGAAGTGGATTGTATTAGTCAGGGTTCTCTAGAGAAAACAGAACCAATAAGCTATTTATAAAGAGAGAGAGATATAAGAAGAGATTTATTACACAATTTGGCTCCTGCAGTTGTAGAGGCCAAGAAGTCTCAAAATTTACCATCTGCAAGCTGAAGAAGCAGAAAAGCCAATGGTATGGTTCAGCCCAAGTTCGAAGGCCTGAGAATGAAGCATGCCAGTGTCCCTGGGCACGAGTAAATGGGTGTCTCAGCTCAAGAAGCGTGAGCAGATTTATTCTTCTTCAGCTTTTCTGTTCCATGAGGGCCCTAAGTAGATTGGATGATGCCCATTTACATAAGTGAGGATAGATCTTCTTTCTTCAGTCTCCCGATTTAAATGCTAATCTCTTCTGGAAGCACAGACACGCCCCAAAAGACATTTCACCAGCTGTCTGGGCATCCCTTAGTGGAAAATAGTTAAACAATGTTCACTTTGTGGGTGCGGCACAATGATTGACTAAGAGACGGCATGAGGGACCTTTCTAGGGTGCTTTTCGTGGTCTACCTCTCTTCCTTGAGTCTCCAAAAAGGAACACAGAGTCCTGCTGACATTGCTCAGCTAGACCTGTGTCAGAATTCAGACTTCCAAGACTCTAAGTTAATAAATTTGTGTTGTTTAACCCCAAAGTTTGTGGTAACCCAAGACAGCAACCATGAGAAAATAACACATCTAGTGAAATGTTAACAGTAGAATTCAGGAGACAGGTACATAGCTGTTTAGTGGACAATTTTTTCAACTTTTCTGGATATTTGAAAATTTTTATAACAAAATATTGAGAAAAACATTTGAGTGAGAGTGGGACTCAAGTCGTCAAATAAATGATGGAGAGAATGTCATGCTGTGGTACGTAGGTGGCCAGTGTTGTGCACAGAGGTCTCCTACTGCATTGGATGAAGGAAAAGAGTCAGCAGGCTGATTTCAAGCCTATGTGAAGTCAGCAAATTCAGCGAAAGGTATACATGGGTCCAAGACCTTTCGGTGAGATAAAACAAAATAACAAGGAGGGGAAAAATAATGTGTACATTCTTAAGACCAATAGAGTGAGGTTGGCCAAGCACATGGTTGGAGTTATAGCAAGGGAACAGAGGATCCCACTGAAGCTGAAATGTATGTATTCCCCACCCAAGTTCCCAGGCAGCAGAATGCCCTCACCATCCATGCTAATTCTATTTTTATAATGAGACAGGGTTCAGGACACACTTCCCCAAGATATGGAACCTTGGCATTTGGGAAAACAGCAAAAGCAGGCCATAGATACTAGAAAAACTTCCCCTGCCCCTCCTCAAAAGTTGCCTGAAGTGGACCATAAAACCTAGTTGACCTTCCTCTGAAAGGAGGTCATGACTCACTCCAAAGGGGTCCTCGCTATACACAGAGTAAAGAAATGTTCTCTCTGAAGACACAGGGAGGACAAGATGAATCGCATCAAACAGGCCTTCCTACATTTCCTCCCGGTTTACTCCTGTTAGATCCCATCGCCGTTTGTCCAATTATACTTCTACACAACTGTTCCCGCTTATCAGACCTAAGCATTAAAATGGACAGTTTTTCCTGTTTCTTTGGGACTTGGTTTCTGAAAGGTCCCATGCCATATAAAACTTACATTAAATAGATCTGTCTGATTTTTTCTTGCTAATCTGATTTTTGTTATAAGTGCCTCAGCCACAAACCTCGCAATGGGTGAAAAGTTTTTTCTCTCTTACGCACACGGATGTGAAAATAGGACTTAGAATTGCACGTGGTTAGCTTAGCCTTGCCAGTGGTAACAGCCTAGGGAGAAAGTTGAGGGGCATAGGCCCATTTGACAGGAGTGAAACTCTCAGTCTGTTCGTGCAGCTACAGCACTCACTCTGGACTGGGTAATTTATAAAGAGTAGAAATTCATTGCTCACAATTTTGGAGGCTGGAAGACCAAGATTAAGTAGCCAGCAGACTTGCTGTCTGGTGAGGGCTGCTCTCTGCTCCCTAAATGGTGCCCTGTAGCTGTGTCCTCCAGAGGAGACAGACTATTACGTTGGTGCAAAATTAATTGCAATTTCCGTCATTGAAAGTAGTGACAAAAACCGCAATTGCTTTTGCACCAACCTAATATGTCCTCACATTGCAGACGGGACAGGATGGGAGAAAAGGGATAAGCTCACTGTCTCAAGCACCATAATAAGGGTTCTAATCCCCTCCGTGAGGTTGGAGCTCACACGACCTAATCACCTCCTAAAGGTCCCCATCTCTTAATACCATTGCTTAATAGTGTCACTAATTGGGAATTAACTGAACGTTAATTGGGAATTAAGTTCCAACATTAATCTCGGAAAGACACAAAAATTCAAACCATAGCAGGAGTCATGGTGGAATGCATTTAAAGTACACATAAAATGATTAAAGAGTCCTGATGACATGATGCTTCTTTCAACCAACCTTGGTCAAGCAAAGCTGAGCAATACAGAATGTAGTTTCATGTCCTTGTCACTTTGCCTGCAACCCTGCTTGGAAGGACTACCATCTGCAGTAGAGGCGGCTTGCTGCTTGGATGCCCACTCCCGAAGCTCTTAACTCCAGCCATGGCTAATGCCTGTTCACACCGAGGCAAGAAAAGACAGTAAAGATTGTTATGAGGAATAGAAAACAAGTTGATAGGGAAGGATAGGGTGGGGGCAGTCTTAAACCCTGGAAACCTCAGAAGTATTTGAGAAAAGACTTGAAATTGGCTGGACGTTAAATATATCATTTGATATATTTAACTCTGTATGCACTTCCTCTCCTTCTCCTGATTTCCTACTACCTATTATCCTCCCTACTCCCATCTCTCTCCCTCCACCAGTGAACTTGGGGCTATGAATGGAAAAGACTATGGAATACTGGAGTTATTAGCTACAACCAGCAAAAACCTAGCTGTTAGAGGAAATGTTTCTTCCTCTACAGAAGCTGGCTTAAAAAGCATATTTATATTCATGTAGGATTCATAATACAGTCATGTGTTGCTTAACAATGGGGACACATTCTAAGAAATGCATCATTAGGATGCAAACCTAGATGTGATAACCTACAACACACCTAGGTTATGTGGGATTAGTCTATTTCTCCTAGGCTACAAGCCTGTACAACATGTTACTGTACTGAACACTATAGGCAATTGTAACACAATAGTATTTATGTATCTAAACATATCTAAACATAGAAAAGGTACAGTAAACATGTAGTAAGAAAGATAAAAAACGGTTCCCCTATATAGGGTATTTGCCATGAATGGAGCTCGCAGGACTGGAAGTTATTCTGAGTGAGTCAGTGAGTAATGAGTGAATGTGAAGGCCTAGGATAATACTGTACACTACTACAGACTTTATAAACAGTGTACACTCAGATTACATTTAATTTATTTAAAAAACACTTTTCTTTCTTTAATTTTTTTTTTTTTTTTTTTTTTTTTTTGAGATGGAGTCTCACTCTGTCTCCCAGGCTGGAGTGCAGTGGCGCAATCTCGGGTCACTGCTATCTCTGCCTCCCGGGCTCAAGTCTCAGACTCCCGAGTAGCTGGAATTACAGGCACCCACCACCACACCCAGCTAATTTTTGTGTTTTTAGTAGAGACGGGGTTTCGCCGTGTTGGCCAGGGTGGTCTCAAACTGCTGACCTCAGGTGATCTGCCACCTCAGCCTCCCAAACTGCTGGGATTACAGGTGTTGTTATGCCCAGACCGTTTATTCCCCGAAGAAGTCCACCAGAGTCCAGAGTCAAAGCCAAGCGGCAAGGATCTCTACTGCAAGTTCGAACTTGGTCCCTCTGCTCCACAGCATACAAGAGGGCCTCGAACGATGCATGTGCTCGCTTTTTATAGCCTGATGTAAACAGGATATGTAAGGTTACAGAGAAACAAGGGAATTCTTTGGGTTACAGCATTACAATCGGTTAACATTTTAAGTTATACATTTAGCAGTTTTTTTTTTATTGGTTCCCGCGCTTTCAGTAAAACCACTCCACAAACGGTTGTGACCTTATCGGGGACTCTCCAGGTGGTATTTTTCTAAAGTTGAGACAAATGGAGGAATGTTTGTACTGGGCCCAGGAAGTTGAGACAAATGGAGGAATGTTTGTACTGGGCCCAGGACTGAGATATATGGAGGAATGTGTTTGTACTGGGCTCAGGACTGAGATATATGTTTGATTTCTTACAGTGTGAGCCACCGCACCTGATCTCTTTCTTTAATAATAAAATAACCTTACGTTTCTGCAATTTTTTTGCTTTACTAACTTTTTAGGTTTTTTTTTTTCTTTTTAGCTTTTGACTCTTTTATAAAAATATAGCTTGAAACACAATCACATCATTCAGATGTGTGAAAATACTTTTTTATATATTTATTCTATAAGCTTTTTCTATCTTTAATTTTTTTACCTTTTAAACTTATAAAAAAAAAAAAAAAAACCCTAAAACACAAACACACAACTTTGTCTAGGCCTACAAAGGGTTGGGACTGTCACTAGGTGACAGGAATTTTTCAGCTCTGTTATAATCGTAGGGGATCTGCATCGTATATGTGGTCTGTCACTGACAGAATGTTGTGAGGTGGCTCATGACTGTAATTGTATTTTGTTTTGCTCTTTAGTTGGGATCCTTTGTAAAGTACTGTGAAGGATCTGAAATTTCATCCTAGTTTCAGGCTAACAAGTCAGCCTGCTAGAGCTTCATTGATGTTGGCAGAAGACACAAATCCTCTGGGTCAGAGACAAAAGACACTTTCTACACACAGTAATAGCAGTAGACAGGGTAGCCGTGTTTGTGCTGCTTTCCTGAACTGCAGTTCCCCCCCACCCACCATCATAGGGGGTGTGTAAAGGGCTGGATGATGCCTGCCTACAGTAGATTTCATTACAGGAGATGAACCCTGTGCTTAGGGACCTGACCTGAATACTTATCATGACCAGTAAGCCTACATGGCCTCTTCCCTAGGGGGAGATATTCATTGAACTGGTGAATAAGGAAACCTACCATTTGGCTTAAAGGAAGACACCATTTCTATCTTCCAAGGCTTTTACCTAAACACATATGCTTGAAAAGGATGTGCACAATACAGGCTGTCAGCACCTGTGGTTGCAATATAGGCAGAAACGCAAGAGATACAGGAAAAACTGCTTCCTTGTATCTACTCTATCAGACTCCTTGGAAAAATGAGAAAATGACTTAGAGGTATAACCAATCGAGCCTATACCATGTCAAAAGCTATAATATAATGATTCTCAGTCCTTCCAGAGAACGGGTGAGAAACTTCTCATGGGTGACTCTCCTTCCTTGAAACTAGGCCTGTAACTATGCACATCAGCAGATTTCACTGCGAGTTTAGAGCTTTCCAGAGCAATCCCAAAAGAAAATTGATCCTCGGGACAACTTAGCAGCTTTCCATTATGAGTTGTCTTGGCCATGTGAATTGTGAACTGAACTGCGACCATAACCTCCCTGAAAAGAAGTGAAGTGCAGTGATGCAAAACCATTAGCAACTCCAAACCCATGTCTTATTCACTGCACTAGTGTCTGTTTTCTGGACCATAAGAAGGCCCCAAGTGGACAACCATGATTGACTATGCCTATCAAATATGACACCTATCACTAGTGATGCATGTCACTAGCAATGCACAAAGGATGGAAATTGATAATAGTTTGCTTTAATTGGGTTCTGTGCATGTGAGTGCAAGTCTTTATGAGCAAGTGTTTGTCAGCAAGTCCCTTTATTATGACTGATTATTTGGGGCTGAAGTTATTGCTTAAAGGAAACCAAATTATGGTTGAGGAAGCATGCATAAAAGGAAAGATCAAAGTTTCCTGGCCAGTAAGGTAAAGCACAAATATCCTTAAGTGTTTCCTCCGTTGAATACTTCCACAAAGCTATTATTTCCACATCCCTATTGATGGCATGTAGAATTTGGTAAAGAATTCACTTTGAAACAAATTCTATTTTTTAGTTTATATCTGCTAGAATCACTGAATAGTTCAATTCTTTGTAGATTATATACTCGTGTGTGTTTATATTTGTATATATTTGTAATCTAAATTACAATAAGAAAGAGAAAGAGAAAGAGTGAGAAACAGAGAGAGAAGGCTAAGAGAGAGATATGTATGTTAATAAAAAATAGGACAAGAAGTCATATCACTTGATCATTTTTTAATATTATTTACCTCATCTGAGTTTTAAGAACAAAATAGAGCACTTATAAATGGATGAGATGGGGCCAGAAAATAAAAAAGTATGTATCCAGATTGCTGGAAATATTCATCATTGCAGTCTCTGTTGAGTACATGCCAGATGGTATAATTTCTGACGCTTCTGACAGAAACAATTTGAAGTCTACTGGTTTAGAGAAATAATTTTCAACCTAAGTGAGGAATTAACAATAGAGGAGAAAAAAGTAAATTGCTAAATTTAAAAAAGAACTATGTTGGAAAAAAAGAAACTGATAAATTAAGAGGCTGCTGTTAGGGTACCTGTGTAACTGTGATCACCGTAGAACATTGAATTGCTCATATTGGCGGTGGTATCAAATTATGGAAGAAAATCACTGGGCCACATGGAATTGAAAATTTGAATAAAAATGATCTGGCTTTGGCTCCAGCACAAGAACTGAGAGTATCAGCTTTTAATCATTATAGTAGCTGGCTCTAAAATGCCCCCCAACAGTCCCTGACCCTTGCTATGCATATCCTCATATAGTCCTCTCCTACATTGTATCAGGGTTGGTTTATTGGGATCAATAAAATGGTATTGTTTGCATAGTAATGGGGCATGACTCCCGCAGCTAGGTCATAAAAAAGATTATGGTTTCTGTCTTGCTCTCAGGTCATTTGTCCCGAAGAAAGCTGGCAGCCATCTTGTAAGGACACTTAGGCAGCTCTACGGAGAAGGCTGCATGGTGAGGAACTGAGGTCTTCTTCCAACAGACAGTGAAAAACTGAGACCTCCAGCTAATAGCTACATAAGTGATCCATCTTACAAGTGATTCCTCCTGCCCTGGTCAAGCCTTCAAATGACATCAGCTCCAGAGGACATCTTCACTGCAATCCCATGAGATGCCTGAGCCAGAAATACCAAGCTCAGCCTCTCCAGGATTGCTGAGTCACAGAAAATGTGAGAAAAGAAATATGTGTTGTTGTAAGACATTACATTTTGAGTTACTGTGTTCCACAGCATTAGATAACTAATATAATCCCCAATGCCATCTTTCACATTGGGAACAAGATGAAATTATGATGATGATAGCTGAGGTGAAAAATTTCAACATTGTTTGACATTGATATCAATGAAATTGGTATCAATAATGTTGAACTGACTACTTTAACAACTAATTAAACTACTTTAATAATTATGTATAAGAAACTCAACAGTTGGCACAATCCCATTCTTCCAAAATATTATAGCCAATGTGTTATGTGTTAGTCTGTTCTCATGCTACTAATAAACACATACCCAAGACTGGGTAATTTATAAAGGAAAGAGGTTTAATGGACTCACAGTTCCACATGACTGGGGAGGCCTCACTGTCATGATGGAAGGCAAAAGAGAAGCAAAGTCACATCTTACATGGTGGCAAGCAACAGAGCTTGTGCAGGAAATCTCCTGTTTGTAAAACCATCAGATCTCATGAGACTTATTCACTATTATAAGAATAGTATGGGGGAAACTGCTCCCATGATACAATTATATCCACTTGGCCCCACCCTTGACACATGGGGATTATTACAATTCAAGATGAGATTTGGGTGGGGACACAACAAAACTATATCATGTTAAAATGCATAATCTCTTCCAAATGAAAGTAATGCAGTATAGAATATTTTTATTTTTTCATCATTCTCAGATGCCCATGTTCACATTTGGAAAAAAGGGTAAAAGAAAGGTAATTAAGGGGGAAAATGATACCCCACAGATATTAAAGTGTATCTTAAAGCTATTCTAATTAAAATAGTTTGGTTCTGTCTCATGGAGTATAAGAATATCTGATCTATAACTCTTTATAATAAAGCAGAAAAAATTAGAAATAACTTTTGTTCATCAGTAGAATAATGGTTAAGTAAATTATGCTTTCAATCAAATATCTTGCAAGCATTTAAAATAATAAATCATCTCAGTATAATTGTGGAGTAATCTCCAAGTGATTTTTTATTTAAAGAAAGGGTCTCACTCTGTTGCCCAGGCTGGAATGCAGTAGCACAATCACAGCTCACTGCAGCCTGAAACCCCTGGGCTCAAGCAATTCTCCCACCTCAGCCGCCCCAGTAGCTATAACTGTAGGTTCACACCACCATGACCAGCTAATTTTTTCTTATTTTTTTGTAGAGACAAGGTCTTACTATGCTCCCAGGCTGGCCTGGAACTCCTGGTCTCAAGTAATCATCCCACCTCAGCCCCCCAAAGTTCTGGGATTATAGGCATGAGCCACCATGCTTAGCCCATGTAATCTCTTTATGTGACTAAAATAACATGCAAAATGGATGAGATACGATATGTGATTAACTGCTAAACATTAACCTTCATCCTTTAAAATGAGTTCTTAAGTTCACAATGATGTAGTAGAATTTCTTCTTTACTATGACATTTGATTCTAATTTACCTGAAGGATTTAGAGGAAGTGTGGACCCATGGCTCACTTATGTAGCTGTTGGGTGGAAGTCTCCGTTTTTCACTGAAACACCAAAGTATTTTAGAAAGAATTTAAAATACTCTTGGCTAAACTTGCAAAATAAATACATAAAGAAAGGTATTTTAAGATTAAATCTCAATATTTAAAACACAGTTTGGAGGGCTTTACAAAATTCTTTATTTCTATATATTCAAGCATATTACCAAACTGAAAGATAAACAGCAGTTTTAGCTATCAATCCAGGCCTGGGAAAAGCAGAGCAAGACTATTTATTTTTTGAAAAACTTAATGGGAAGAGAGAAATAAAAGTTGAATATACATTAGTAAAAAACAAAACCTTATCACTACTCTATCAAAGTTCAAAAGCCAAGGTGAGTAGATCACCTGAGGTCGGGAGTTCGAGACCAACCTGACAAACCCAGTATCTACTAAAAACAAAATTAGCCAGGCATGGTGGTGCGTGCCTATAATCCCAGCTACCAGGAGGCTGAGGCAGGAGAATCACTTGAACCCAGCAGGCGGAGGTTGTGGTGAGCCGAGATCGCGCCATTGCACTCCAGCCTGGGCAACAAGAGCGAAACTCTGTCTCAAAAATAAATAAATAAATAAATAAATAAATAAATAAATAAATAAATAAATAAAATAAAATAAAATACTGGGCTTTACCACTGTGATCCACAAATTGCATCTAGACCATCCTGTTACTATGACTTTGGTAACCAACGCAGTATAAAACTCTTTTTTCTTCTAGTTAGTTTCTCAAGAAAGATGAAATGAGTGTCTATTTTATAGAGTACTATAACGGAAGACTAGGTTTTCTTCATTGAAGTCTCCAAAATCCTAACAGATGTGAGCTACTTGACTAAAATGTTGCATCCGTGATAAATTAGAATACAATAGGAAAAAATGTATTTTACACACATCACAGACACATAAACTGGTCTGGCAATTGAAATCGCCAGATAATGGATTACATTTTCCTCTTTCAGATTCCAGTCCACATCGAGACTTTGAAATAGTCCTCCCCAGTCCAGCCTTTCAAAATGTTAAATAAGGAATTTCAAATTCTAATATTCTTATCTCCCTCATGCGTCCAAATTGCCATAAATCTGTATCACCTGCTATCTTTATCTAATAGAAGAAAACTCTCCATTCTCATTAAATGAGAAAATGAAAGAAAACAACACCCACCACCAACAGTTCTTAATGTTAGTTCTTTCGGACGACAATTAGTTATTACACTTAAAAAGGGGCTATTGGCTCTAGGTAGAAATCCAAAGTGTTTATTCCTCTGATTGGCCCCTGCAAACTCTTTTAAAAACCACTTCTTTTGTTCTCTGCAATGTTTCGGTTCTCATCAGCACTCCCACTTCCAACCACTTAAACTTGATTTTCCACTGTTAGGTGAAGGATGCTCGGACAACATCGCATTAATTTCAGTGGACACTAAATTTTATCTAATTCAGCAAGCAGGCCTCTGTTAATTAGGCCTCCCAGCACGAGTGATGGAGAACATCTCTCACTGTCACTGATCGATATTCACAACTCAGGCCATTCTAGTGGTCAATTTCTTGGGCTTCTGAGTGAAAAAGAGGGTCCTATTCTTGTTAACAACCTAGACTTGCCTAAAATCGCAATTCGCTCCCAACTTGCCTGCTGAGTCCACCACCTGCGTACAAATAGCATCTCTCAATCTCTTCCTCTCCATCTTCGCTGACTATAAGAACTGCCAGAGGGGAAAAGGATTCTCCCTGCCACCACCTCAAACGCCACTGGTGCCTTCCAGCTTTGAGTCTGATGGATGGAGGACTCAGCCTGCTGACAGAGCCTGCAAAGATTTGCTGTTTGATCCCAGGGACACAAGCCTTGTTTGATGAAGCCCCAGGAGAATGAAGTACACGGAACCTAATTTAATGTAATACTGCTCTGCAGCTGCTAAAAAGAAAAAGAAAAGGCTGTTAAAAGTCCACACAACTTTATTTCCTTCCAGTTGGCCACAAAGAGTGCTCTATCCAATAACTTTGGAGCCAAATACTACCTGTGCCAAGGGTTTAAAAACCCACACCCACGTGTTATGTGGCAGACCCCAGTTTCTCCTGGAAGATGGGTAAGTCATCACAGCCGACATTTCTGTATAGAAAACAATGCAAAGAAACACCCTCCTAAACTAAGTGAAATACAGTGTTGCTCTGTCTCTTACAGAACCAGTGACCACTGGCTGAGTGAAGGAGTAGCGTTCAAAAAAAATGGAGAAGGTGAGGGGAGAAAAGACCAATGCTGGCAGGGTGGAACGTGTCATTGTTCATTTAATTGCTTTTATTTTCAAAACACAATATAACCAGTTAGAGGTCAGTCCCTCCCGCCACACACACCTTCCATGTGCTTAAGTGCATTACAATAGGTGATTTTCTTTTTAAGGTCTAGCTTGTATTCCTGTGGCCGCCAGCGTTCTGAATCTTGCCAAAGGGACGCTTTTCTAAAAAAAAAGAAACCCCAGTCGAAATAATTCCCTATTGCTGGTTAACATGTGTCGCTTTGTAATTAATTTTTACCATGCAAAGGCCCTTTTCTGTGCACTCCTAGCTAAGGTAAGCCCTGTTAGTAGGTGACAAAGACAGCGATGAGCGAAGATGTGTTGGCTGCCTGTCAGAAAGCATGACATAAAAGGGAACAAATACAGGAATAAACGGAAAGTTTTATGGTGAGTGAAGGCAACACTGAGTGTTACCGACGCAGTATTTGTTTTTTCCTTTTCCTGAGTTCTTATGATGAGCAAAAGACCAGAAATTAGTTCTTCCACCAGGATGGTTCTTATGGGCGTATATTTACTCCAATGGTAACATTTATTGATGTACCAATAGGAATTAGCCCATGGTTCATAGGCTTCGTTTTACAAAGCTCGATTACTTTCACTATCTGACTTGAGCCTTAGGGCGATCTTATGAAGAAGGCAAATTATCCCATTCCCATTTTACAGAAGAAAAACTGAGGCTCGAAGAGGGTGGGAGAATAGCCACACCCTCCTAAGATCATGAAGAGGGAGGGAGGAATGAGCCCCAACCTGAGATCAGACCTTTGAACCTCATTCTGCTTCAACTTCCTCCTCTGTAACATGAGCATCGTAATGCCGACCAATGGGAGAGATGATCATCCCCATTTCACAGACAGGAAAACTGAGCTATGGAGCATCTAAGAAAATTGCTCGAAACTGTGTAAGTGGTGTAGTACATGTAATTTGGCTCTAGCCTCTAAGCTGCTAACATCTACAGTAGGGTCAATGGAAGTAGATCCTAGGAGAGAGAATAGATGAGGGGGTAAAGTCTGTGAGAAAATGGTAACATAACTGGAGCGTGAGGGCTGGGTGTGGTGGCTCCCCCCTGTAATCCCAGCACTCTGGGAGGCCGAGGTGGGGAGATCATCTGAGGTCAGGAGTTCAAGACCAGCCTGGACCACATGGTGAAACCCCGTCTCTACTAAAAATACAAAAAATTAGCCAGGCCTGGTGGCAGGCACCTGTAATCCCAGCTAATCCAGAGGCTGAGGTGGGAGAATCGCTTGAACCTGGGAGGCGGAGGCTGCAGTGAGCCAAGATGGTGCCACTGCACCCCAGCCTGAGCAACAAGACTGGGACTTTTTATCTCAAAAATAAAATAAATGAAATAAAATAAAATAAAATAAAATAAAATAAAATAAAATAAAAATAACCAGAGCTGGAGAGTCCCAGGCAGTAGCCAGGACAGCATGAGAGGCCACGATGAGACCCTTGCATTTTGTTCTTCAGCCGATGGAAACCCATGCAACATTCTTAATGCTAATCAGAATCTCCCTTTGTAACCGTAAGTATCACACAGCAACAATAATCAGGCAATCAATGAGGAAAGCTACATTGGAAGAGGAGACAGGTCGATGAGACATTTACATCCAATTGCAATGGAAGTGCTTAAGAAATCCTTCAAGAAAACAAGTGGAAAATAGGGACTAAGACAAAACTGAGATAAAATACATTTTTCAGCCCGTAGCCAATAAATGCGTCAACCCTCCAGCCCCATCACCACTTCTAAAATATGCCTTTTGCATGTAAGCTAGTTTTAGCATGAAAAGAAAGACAGTTTAGTGACTGCAGAAGGAAAAAGTGTCCTTTAAAAAAAAAAAAAAGACTGCCTTACAGGGGTTCAACCTTATCTCAAATTTGTCTCTTATGAATGTGGTATTTCCCAAAATTTTGGTAAGTGATTTACATATCTCTGAGTTTGATGCATTTCCTTAGTAGTGAAGAAAATGGCGCAATCCTATGTTACACCACTGAGGAATTTACAACACTGAAAGATAAGAAAAATGGACCAGGGTGTGTGAAACTCACGGATTAACAGTCTGCATCGATCAATTCTCCAGATCATTGCACAACCCCTCATGTCACTTTGTACAGGGATAGCTTCAAGGTAAAGAATATTGATACCTTTTCTTTTGTGCTATTTTAATTATAGTTGCAAGAATTTTATTCCTAGGCCAACATATGGTAATTTAATTTGGGGTTTGGGCGGGGGGATGTTTCTATTAGTTTAATATTAAAGTTCATATTTTTTCATAGATTTTTCATTGATTGTTTTGACATTATATGCAGTACATATAGACATTTAGAAAAGCATGGTATTGTTTGAGATGATGAGATCTCAAAGGCTCCAAAATTAATGGCATATCTGAGAAAAGAGCATAAAGCAATTCTGTGAGCAGAGAGAAATGTACACATGCAGGCCAGGCACATGCATGTATCTACACCCTCGCTGGAAATTAACTGAAGAAGCCTGGTCATCCGATGTTGCCTGCAGAACCATAACCCCTTTGATTCCCATTTCCACTCTGGTTGACGCCCTCTCATAGCTGGAAGGACTTTGGCAACTTCTAGCAAAGGGATCACAAACCTGAAACTTGTAGACACCGTTCTACTCTGTGTTTTGCTTTGAGGTCTTTGAAAAGATACTTAACTTCACAGTAGTTGAATTTCCTTAACTATGAGTGTCAATCATCCTTTCTGACTCTCCAAATTTATAGTGCCTATTGAATGGTGAAAAAAAAATGTGCTTTGGAAAGGGAAGAGTCTCACTGACAGTTTAACAAAAAGTGCTGGAGATTCTCAAGATCTTGATTCCGCATTCTTTATGGTGCTGTGTAGAGGGGGTTGTCTTTTGAGTGTCTTAATTTTCAGGAAGCTCGGAGATGTGGATTCTGTGCAGGTCTACACTTCCTCCTTGATTCCCAGAGAGATCCTCTTCTTTAAAGGATGCTTGGCCTCTCCATGGCTGTTGATCTCTCCCAGTCACAACCTCCTTCACTCATTCAACTCAGAATTTCTCCTGTGCATGCAGTACTGTTAGGGGCTGAGTAGACAGAGCCAAACCAAACCAATTTTGTTTCTGTCCTCACAGTCCAGAGAGGAGAAGGGCATCAAAATACAGAATTGCAGAGGTTTTTATACATGGCAAATTAGTATAAGGTCTGTGGATCTAAGTATAGGATACTATGGGGGAAAATTGAGAGGGGTCTCATGGCTGCTGAAAAAACTTTTCCAAGGAAAGCTGGGCACTGGGGTTCATGCCTGTAATTCCAGTACTTCGGGAGGTTGAGGCAGGAGGACTGCTTGAGGCCAGGAGCTCCAGACCAGCCTGGGCAACACGGCGAGATCTCATCTCTGCAAAAAATACCAAAAATTTAGCCAAGTGTGGTGGCATGCACCTGTAGTTCCAGCTACTCTGGAGGCTGAGGCAGGAGGATGGCTTGAGCCTGGGAAGTCGAGGCTGCAGTGGGCTGTGATTATGCCACTGCACTCCAGCCTGAGTGACAGAGCAAGATCCTGTCTCTTAAAAAAATAAAATAAAAAATACAAAGAGCTCCCAAGGAAATGATAGTAGATTATTGAAGGGGAAGTAGAAGTTCCTGAAGAACAAGAGGTGAGGGATTAGGTCTAGTCAGAAGACAGTGGGCTTCAGGGTCCTAAGGGCAGAGAGACCCACATGTCATAAGATGAAAAAGCATCAAAGTGCCTGAGGCCCAGAGTACAAAGAGGGGAAGGGCATAAGATAAAGCTGGAAAGGACTTTGGGAGCCAAAACCAAAAGGCTTTTTTTCTTTTAGAGACAGGGTCTCAGTCTGTCATTCAGGCTGGAGTGGCATGAACATGGCTCACTGCAGCCTCGACCTCCCAGGCACAAGTAATCCTCCCACCTCAGTCTGGGACCACAAGTGTGCACCACCACACTTGGCTAATTTTTTTCAATTTTTTTGTAAAGATGGGGTCTTGCTATGTTGCCCAGGCTGGTCTCAAACTCTTGGACTCAGGCAATCCTCTCACCTTGGCCTCACAAAGTACTGGAATTACAGGTATGAGTCACTGTGCCGAGCCTGGGAGAGGAGTTTTGCACAGCAAGACAAATCAGGTTGTGAATTTTGTATTTCATTTCAAGTGCCACGGTGGACCAAGGGTGAAGTTTAAGCAGAGGAATTTCATGACCAACAGGCACGTTTAAATGATCGTTTGGAATGCCGATTAACACGCAGATGGTGAAGGGAAAATAATGGAAGCAAAAAACCCCAGTAGGAAGGTTTTTGTAGTAAAAATGGTGAGACAAATTGGCACTTTTTACTACAGCAGAAGTAGTGGGAATAGACAGAGATAGGACAGAGAGATGTCTACTAACCCTCTGGCAAGTGTGGCCATCTCTCCCCAAAGCTGTGATTTGCTTTTTTTAACACTCCCAGGTACTCACGTCTCATGCACTTACAATTGATCTTGTTCCATTTATTTGATGATCGTTTTAGTATTTTTTTACCTTTCCTAAGCATCCTCCAGCAACATCTTCAATCCAAAACTGGGGGACCTTTTGAGAATAGACTCGGTGAAATTTATTATTTTTATTTATTCATGTATTTATCGAGACAATGTCTTCTCTGTCACCTAGGCTGGAGTGCAGTGGCCTTATCACAGCACACTGTAGTCTTGAACTCCCTGGCTGAATTGATCCTTCCACCTCAGCCCAAGTAGCTGGGGCTACAGGTGCACACCACCACATCTGGCTAATTTTTATTTTTTATTTTTTGTAGAGACAGAGTCTCACCAGGTTGCACAGGCTGGTCTTCAAATCCTGAATCCAAGCAATGTGCCTGCTTCAGCCTTCCAAAGTGCTGGGATTACAGGTGTGTGCCACCATGCATGGCCTAGGTGAGATTTTATGATGGCTTTTAGGTTGGAAGGAGAGCAGTTAGAGAGAAAAGGGTGTGAAGACTGATTTCCAGGAAGCATGAGTGATAGATCCATGACCCTGTATTTCCTGAGAGAGAACATGCAGAAGGCTCATGTTGGAGCAATGCATCCTGAGGGGAGAGAAGCCCAAAAATTATGGTTGGCTATAGTTAAGACTGAAATTCCTCTAAAGCATCAAAGTAGCTGTGCTAGTGAGGCAATAAAATATAGAAATCTGGAATTCTCAAGAGAGATATGAATATAGAATTCCATTAGCATGCAGAGGGTATAAAGGTCACAGAATGCAACCAGGAAACACAGAGGCAGATGGAGGAAACTCCATTACCTACTGGACAGGTGGAGGAAGAAGAGCAGGAAATGAGCCCTCTGAAAGGTTGCCTATTGGAAGTCTATATTTTTCTCCTTCATCTATCTAGAGAACCTCTATACAGCCGCGTTTACAAAATATGTTCACTTAAGAGCCGTTAAAGAAGGTTGTTGTTATTTTTTGACTGTTTGTTTGCTTTTGGGTTGCTTTCATTCCTTTTGCTGCCTTTGTCATTCCTCACAGAGGTCACTTTATAAACGTTTAACAGTGCGCAGGTGGAGTAATCCGATATCTAGGGACCTGCACAGTTGTCTTACTGTGCGTTGGCTCTTTGTAATTCCTTTCTCAGGCATTAGGTAGCTGCAACATAATAGAACTATTGCCAACATTTTACTCTCTTTCCCTGATAACCAAAGTACTGACCTAAATTAAATTGATGACTGCATTATTTGTGAGTTCAAATTTAGCTTCCCCCCTCATACCATTAATGGTCTGTTGCAGAGCTTCTCTACTTGCATTTGCAAGTGTAACTGTGTCCCTGCCTCTCCAGGTGTTGCAATAGAAACAGATGTTTGGACATCAGTGAGTTTTTAGCGTGTGTGATATTGGTAGAGAAGGCATGGTGTGCAAGGAACTGGCTTGCCGTCAGAGGGTGGCGATGAAGACAGCACATGATGTCTCTTTCCAGGACAGCTGAAGCAAGTCAGTCTCATCCTGGAGGAAGTCCAGCTGCCGGCCCAAAGATCAAAGGTGTCTCCCAAGGCCTGCTGTCACTAGACTGTGCTCGACATTTGCCCTCATCTCTATGTATGAGGACAGATATTCAGAATGATACTCCAGTTGGCTGAAATCTCCCTTTGCCATATGCAGATAGATGGAAATATATGCATCTCTATTATAGATACCAGGAAGCATTTGTTAACGAGGAAAAACAAGTGAAAGTGGCTAAATTTGACTGTAGAAAATATGTTCATGGAGTGAATAGCCAAAATGAGGGTACCAGCTCCATTTAGGAAAAGGAAGTCTGAAAAAATATCTAAAGACAAAAGAAAGGCAGCATCTAAATGAGGAGCAGAACCTAGCAGAGAAAATGATTTTAGAGTCAGGCTAATCTAGTTTCCAACATACCCATTGTTTATTAGCAGTATGACCACATCTCTGGGTCCCAGCCCCTTGTATTAAAAAGAAAAATATCGTGAGCATTACATAGAGTGATACATATCTAAGTTCCTAATGGCACGCATGGCATATGATTCGTGTCCAGAATACTTTAGTCTTTCCTTGGAAAACATTTCAACAACTTGTATTTTTGCTCTCATGTCTTAAGAATATCCACGTTCCCATCCATTCTCTATAAAATATTTTTCACACCTTGGCAAAACTTTAGTCTTCGTCTCTATTAGAAAACCTATAAAAAATTCATAAATATGAAATTAGAGCCTGGAGGAATGTAAATTTTATTCTGTGGTTATGATGTGTGCCTCCAGGAAATGACCCTTTATATGCATAAAACTGTATCATACTTATGGTCTGATTTTGATGCCTGGATAGGAAAGACAAAGCCACCCTTTGCTTGACAGAATTCCCTTCCCATTTCCCTTCTCCTTGAATTACCATGGTCAGAATAAGGGATAATAATAATGACTACAGTGGCTCCCAAGCAGGTTTACATTCATTATTTTAGCTAAGTATGACAGTGGTTCTCCTGGCTTATCAAAATTAGTGAAGTTATCTTCACACAGTGAAAGGAAGATCTTAAAATATAGGTGTAACCTGACCCACCCTTGGGATAAACACAAGATTTAAATAGTGAGCCCACAGCATGTTTGAAGTGCCTTATATTTTTCAGTACTCATGTCCAAGGACAAAAAGATGAACAAGAAATAGTCCCTATTCTCAAAGAAGAAACTGTTGCCTTGCAGGGGTATACCTGGAAACAAATCAGTGAAAAGAATTAACCTTCTCAGAGGCAGTGGCATGAGAACAAGTCCTTGTATGTTGAGTAGAAAATCTGCTTGTGGGCTTGACACGTGTATTTGGGGATAAGGATGTGAAGAGAATTGAAGGCATCAGATTTGTACATGATCCCATAGCACGTGGCCAAACCAAACCAAAACTGCTGGCCTACTGCTCCTTCCCTACTCCCAAGCTGAATTCTTCTTTTTTTGTATTTTTATTTTTTGTTGTTGTTGCTGTTAGCCAGGACCTTGGCATGTCTTCAAGTTGCCACAAGAAAATGTCCCTTCTTAGTGGAGAAGAGACACCGCAGGGGCATCACCTCACATTTATTTCATTCATATATCCCAGTGATTCTCAACATGATCACAATCAATATGCTTTAAAAATGTTTTGAGATATGGGGTCTTGCTCTGGCACCCACGCTGGAGTACAATAGTGTGATCATAGCCTCAAACTCCTATGCTCAAGGGATCCACCCACCTCAGCCTCCCCAGTAGCTGGACTATAGGCACGTACCATCACACCCAACTAATTTATTGATTTTTTTTTGTAGACGTAGGGTCCCCCTTTGCTGCCCAGGCTGGTCTTGAACTCCTGAACTCAAGCAATCCTCCTGCCTCAGCCTCCCAAAGTGTTGGGATTACAGGCGTGAGCCATAGCACCAAGCCCAATATGCCTTTTTAAAATATACCAAATGTAATGCCTTCTTTATATCTTGAAATAAAATTCATGTATCATAGACCCTACCACATTCATAATTTGAAAATGAGTCAAGATAATATTCTAACCATGATATAAAGGATAAAACCAAGGAAGGTGGTTCTTATAAAATAACACATATTCCAATATGTAAGTGACCAGGCACAGTTGCACAAGAAGACATCATGAGACACACATCCTTGTACCCCCTTAGGATGCACAAGCCTGGGTTTAAGAGGACATCAGAGTCTGAGCAACATAGCGAGACCCAATCTCTACAAAAAATAAAAAAATAATTAGCCAGGCATGAGTTTGCTGGCATGCACCTGTGGTCCCAGCTACTTGGGATGCTAAGGTGGGAAGATCACTTGAGTCCAGGATTTCCAGGGTACAGTGAGTTGTGGTGGTGCCACTGCACTCCAGCCTGGAGAACAGAGACCGTGTCTCAAAAACGAAAACAACAACAGCAACAACAAAAACAAGAGGAGATCAGAAAATGTTCCTAAGAGAAATTGCAGGACATGAAAAATCAGGATGTAGATGGCACTAGAATAACAACTAGTATTAAGATGAGGACCAAAAAACAAGATTTCGTTGACAGTAGTAAAAGAAAAAAGAAAGGAAGTGATTGCGAATAAAGTAGGGATAACATGCCAAGCCAAATTGCACACTGTCCAAGGAAAGACAGCACGAGATTTCCGCACATGAGCTTGGGTTGCTCTTATTATAAGTGTAGTGTCAAAGGTACTTCCTGGGCTATGACATGAAACAGGTTGTAACAAATGATCACAGAAAACATAGCCCTATTTGGAAACTGCACCATGTGTTACGATGCCTCCAATATGGTGAGTGGAGTGCATTTCACTGACATGATTTTCCAAAGCAGGGCTCAACATTTGGAAAAATTCTAAACAAAAATGTACAGTCTTACCTCACTTTTTGCAAATCTCAGACTCTGCATTAAAAAAAATTACTGTATTTTACAAGTATAGGGTAATAAAAATGGCCCTATGAAGTCCCAAAATGCTCCATAGAAGGCAACACCTTCTCCATTCAGAATTATTAGAAGTCCTGGAAGTCAATGATAAGATTAGCTCCTGATCGAACTGAGAAACTACTGCGCTCTGAGGGGCTGAGCAATCAGGGAGTATGTAGAAGGAAGGTAGAAAGAAGGAAAATGAAATATGACAGCTACCAGGTGAAGCTCAAGAATTAGATATCGAGCCCAAACTCAGACAGCTATTGAACTACTATTGCTGTCCCCAACTCTGCCCACTACAGCCCCAGGTCCTTTCCACCATCCACATGGAGAGTGGATTTTTAGATAACATTCGTCATTCCTCAGTCATCACACTATTGCTTTTTGGCAACAGGCTGTATGTAATTTATGCCTTGCTAGGGAGGCAGGACCGACCCAAACATGGAGAAAAGAACCATGCACTCGAAGACATTCCTTTGTCTTGAAGCATAGCCCAGCAACACTAAGAACCCCTTGTTGCTCTGACTCATAGTCAAAAAGTCAGGCTTCGATTCTCAGAAATAGGAGTGTATACAGGTTTAACCTATAAATAGTTCAGATAGCATTGATACACTTGCAGTGATGAAGTTCTTATTTCTCTGCATGTCTTTAACATTTGGGGAGGACTGACTGATCTTGTGAACAGAGATGGAGCGTTAGGCAAACAGGTATGTTCTCCTGCCAGCGCCATTCTCTGTGAGCATTATTTATTATTATTATTAATATTGTTTTGAGACAGAGTATTGCTCTGTCACCCAGACTGGAGTGCAATGGGGTTCACGGCATCTCAGCTCACGGCAACCTCCACTTCCCAGGTTCAAGCGATTTTCATGCCTCAGCCCCCCAATAGCTGGGACTACAGGTGCATGCCACCTTGCCCAGCTAATTTTTGTATTTCCACCAGAGACGGGGTTTCACCATATTGTCCAGGCTGGTCTCAAACTCCTGACCTTAACTGATCTGCCTGCCTAGGCCTCCCAAAGTGCTGGGATTACAGGTGTGAGCCATCATGCCTGGCCTGGCCTTTTCTTTTATTATTTTATTTTCTTATTTTTAAAAAAGTAGAGTCAGGGTTTCACTGTATTGCCCAGGCCGGTCTCAAACTCCTGAGCTCAAGTGATCCTCCTGCCTTGGCCTCCCAAAGTGCTGTGATTACAGAAGTAAGCCGTGACACCTGTCCTGTTATTTTTATCTATTAACACTTTCAGCTCATTTTTGTGAGAGGGAGGAGGCTCTAACCCAGAGAGTCCATCTCCATTTTAAGTGTAAATATATGCTGGGTCCCAAAAGGGCTGCCATAACGTGCAATTCAGACGTAGAAAGAAAAAAGGGACTGGCCCCCAGGAAAAGAGATCATTCAGAGGGAAAGAGAAAATAGAAGGTGCCAGGGGATGTGAGAAAGAATGGTGACTAAAGGCAGCATGAGACATCAACACTGAGATGCTTCAACTTGATTGGAACAAAGTCAGGAGCAAAACAGCATGGTAGCCCTGCAATCTCACCATAGCATCTTCTCAAAGGATGGATTTGCATCTCCAGGTGAGTATCGAGACTGTAAATTATAGTGAGAAAGGTGTGCACAGACAGTCTCTGATCCACTATCTTCAGACTCAAAGCACGAGGAGGGTGAGATGTCTCAGCAAACGCTGCAAAAAGTTGGGGAGTGATGCCAGACAGGTAACTCTGCAAAACTCATCTTGCAAGGATGATGAATAAGAGTTTTGACAATTCTGTCAAACCCTTCAAATCTTAAGTGACTTGAAAGTTCCAGTAATCTTTTCTTTAAAACAAGTGGAATTGCACTTTTCCATTGTTATGCAAATTACCTTCCCCAAGACATCTATTTACCTGTTACTAGGGTTCTCAGGTAGTTTCTCCGTGCCTTGGGCAGTGGAGGTAGGGAAGGATATAAAGTTTTTAAATGATGTCTTCAATAAGAAAGTTTGAAGAGACATTACTTAAAGAAACTATTTTAATGTGATATTTTACGTATGAGAGACCTTAGCTTTTCCTTACATGTGGGAAATAGAAAAGTATGACAGGGTTTCAAGTTCTGCCATCAAGTTTTGATAACAATCAACAAACCAACATCCTGTGTTTTTCTCTACCCCAAGACCCAGCAACTTCAAATTTTAAAGAGCTCAATAAACAAAAATGGAGTACCTTTGCTTTTTAAAGAACTGATCTCAGCTTTAAGAAATAAATAAAGGCTGCATGTGATGGCTTATGCCTGTAATCCCAGCACTTTGGAAGACCAAAGTGTGAGGATCACTTGAGCTCAGGAATTCAAGATCAGCCTGGGCAACATAGCAAGACCCAGTCTCTACAAAAAATAAAAAAATTGCTGGGTATGGTGACACTTGCCTGTGGTCCCGGCACTTCAGGAGACTGAGGTGGGAGGTTTGCTTGAGTCCAGAAAGTCAAGACTGCAGTGAGTTATAGTCACACTAACACACTCCAGCCTGGGCAACAGATAGAGACACTGTCTTGAAAGCAAGAAAGCAACAGAGAGAGAGGGGTGGGGAGAGAGGAAAGAAAAAAGAAGAAAGAGAGAAAGAGAGAGAGAGAAAGAGAGAAAGAGAGAGAGAAAGAAAGAAAGAAAGAAAGAAAGAAAGAAAGAAAGAAAGAAAGAAAGATGAAAGAAAAGAGAAAAGAAAAGAAGGAGGGAGGGAGGAAGGAAGAAAGGAAGGACGGGAGGGAGGGAGGGAGGGGACTTGGTCCTTACAATCTACTGAGAGGCTTAAACATAAATACAAATAAACATAAACACAAACAATACAAGAGAATAGCTAAGAGAAAAAGATTCAACTATAGCTTTTTTTTTTTAAAATCCTGAAGAGCTTTGTAACTCTTCCGAAGACTTCATGATAAACAGCTCAGTGCCCTCTTGGTTAGTGCTTGGAAGAAAAACAGATTTTCTTTCAAACATCTTCTTTGGAACAGAGACTTCCTTCCAAAGAATTCATGTAACCCACCCAATAGCCAGTCTAATAAAATGTTTAAGAGGTGAAAAATGGTCTTACTCTCTCCTTTCCCCCTGTAGGGCATAGCAAAAAATTGGAAAACAGAAAAATGGAATCTGGTGACACTTGAGACTAATGCTCCAATCTCCCACTTCTGGTTTTTCCAGCAGCCAGTCCACATCCTCTCAGCATCCATATTCAGCTATCACTCTGGTATTGCTGTAGTAGGTCACAGATCAGACAATGGGGGTGCGTGTTTGGTTTGGGTGTAACTTTTGTTGTGTATTCAGCAGATTCAGTCCAGCACAACTGTCAGGAGATTCATGACTTGGCAATTGTCAGGGATTGGTCAAGTCATGTTGAAAATGAGATTAACTGAAAGATTCAAGTGGCCAGCCCTGTGCTAGACTTTGTAGTGTTTCCAAGGGGGTTCGCGTGAAGGAGTCACATCTGGGCTTCAGGCTCATCAAAGGCAAGAGTGAAACGCATTGGCTCACCCTTGGCTGCCACTGCGGGAGAAACACGGGAGATGAGGCAGCACCACGGACAGCTCCAAGACACACATTCCCCTAACACGGTTCCCCCTCCTCTTGATCCTGGGTTCTCATTCTGGTTGGTCCAGACATCTAGGACTTAACAACCCGAGAACATCAGCCCACATCGTTCCTTTGAGCCACGTGGCCCAGGTTTCTTTTTTACTGAATGTCCCAACGGACTTCCTCATTCGTGAACTACTCTGGTACCCAGTTCAACATCTTATCTGAAAACCTGTAAATCTTTTTCTTCTCTCTCTTACAATGAAATGCAAGCCATCTTTTCATGCAGGACTCATTTATCTAGTTGTTCTGAAAAAACTCTCAGTTTTTCAGAAAATTCTTTCAACTATTAACCATCCCCATCTCCCAAATCGCCACAACTGCCACCAAATATTATCAGATATTGAGATGAGGTACAGTGAGTTAGGAGGGGTGGGGGTTCTGTTTATTTTCATGATTGCTTTAAATTTGTTTTGATGTTAATAATAAAAGGTCCACCTCCAAACTAACAAATGGGCAAATATACCCCTCTAAATTTCAGAAGAAACAATAAAAAGTTTGATGGCCTGTGGGAAAGCAATTAAATAAAAAATGAGAAAGCTGGGATAAGAAAATGTGTTTTTTGGGGTTTTTTTTTTTTTTTTTTTTTTTTTTTTTTTTTGCTATAAGCCTTTTTAAAATGAGATCTGACGTTTAATTCTGACGTGTGTAATTCTTCAGATAAAATTAAACACAACATTCTGCTTCCCAATCTTTTGAGAACCAAAGCTAATGGGATCTTTTGAAATGTCACTGTGTTACTCCTCTTTTTAAAAATATTCAGCACAACCAAAAATGCCCTTAAAATAAAGATGCTGCACTAGAGCTTAATGGGTGTTTCCATTTCTCCTTATCCCTTCTTTCTCTCCTGGGGTCGGGATTAGGGACCTCTTTACCTGCTTCCATGGTAGTTTGGACTTCTTCTTTCACGTCAGAATGTTTTTGTGTCTCCTTTAAACTCCAGGTTCCCTGGACATAGACACTTTTTCTTGTTGCTATTCATGATTGCTTCAGTGACAACACCATGGCTGCATGTTTATTAAGTTAATGGACAGACATTTCTTCTCTCGTTTTCCTGAGCAATGCTTGGGGGAAAAATCAGATTGTCAGAAAAGATACCTAAATGATAACTTATTGAAAATGGGAAAAAAAAAAGAATCAAACCCAGCCTGTCCATTTGGCAAAGTGATGAAAATAACATGCCCCAAATATGCCACATTCTTCTCTGGAAAAGAGATTCTGATTCCAACTCTTCTCCCAGTCCACTTTGTGGTAAACAAGGGGAAAAAAGCATACATAATAAAGAAAAAATAAAGATATGTCTATGAGGACAAAACTGGAAACAACAGACACCAACTACATCAGTTACAGTCATTTAAACTGAAAACCTCAAATTAAAAGTTTAGTTATTTAGACTTTTGCCAGTCCAGAGAATTTCAAATATCAGTCCTTTACTTTGATTTATCAAAGAGAGATAAAGAATTTGTAAACAAACAAACAAACAAACAAACAAAAAACAATTCAGGGACTCTTGCTAACTTGCCAAATCAGAATCTCTGAGGCTGAGGGCTAGAACTGGGCAATCTCTAAAATTTCCCCACAGAACTCTGATGTGTGTCCAGGCGTGAGAACCTAGACTAGAGCCCAGCCTCTATAAAACATGTGGATAGACTTGTGGCTTTCCTGAGAGACGGTCATTTGGTCTCTGCTTGAAATCCTCTAATTAAAAACTCACTGCCTTTCACAGAAGTTTATTCTATTTTCAGAAACCTCAACTCATTGAAATACACTACTATTTTAAATAAACTATACCAAATCCTCCCATAACTTTTACTCATTATCACTTATTTGCTCCTGGAGAATCAACAGGGCAAATCTAAACCTTCCTAGCCATTTAAACCCATATATACATATATATGGGTCTTTATATATGTATATATACACACTATATTATATATAGCATATACACTATACATGTAATGTATATACTATATATTTTTGAGACAGTGTATAGGTACTATATATAGTATATACATACATATATAATACGTATACAGAGTGCATACAATCTGTTGAGAGGAATAAACATAAATGCAAATAAGCATAAACACAAACAATACAAGGGAATAGCTAAGAGAAAAAGAAAGTCTATAAAGATGATCTTACATTTAGAATTGGCTATATATATACACATATATACACTGTACACATAATATAGTATATGTAGTGTATATATTACATGTGTAGTATATATGTATATATACTAGATGTATAGTATATATATTAATACATATATATACTATGCTATACATATATAGTTTATATATACATATAGTACATATACTATAGATACACTATACATAGCATATATAGTATATATACTACACTACACTATACTATACGTATATACTGTACTATACCATACATACTATATTATATAGTATACTATATGCTATATTTATACATATATACTATACCATAGTATATACACACATACTATATGTATATACTATGTACACTATATAAATATATAGTATAGTATATGTACACTATACACTATAAATACTATATGTATGTATACTATACATGTACATATACTAGACATACTATATTTATATAGTTTATATACACTATATCCACCATATAGTATATATACCATATAGCATATAAACACTATATACACTATATAGTATATAAATATATAAACATATACTATATATACCCATATATTTATATACTATATAGTATATACTATGTATATATATATACACTATATATACTATATACACCATATACTATGTGTGTATGTATATGTATATACATACACATCTCCCAGGCTGGAGTGCAGTGGTGTGATCATAGCTCACTGTAGTTTCTACCTCCTGGACTCAAGCGATCCTCTTGCCTCAGCCTTCTGAGTAGCTGGGAATACAGGTTCATGCCACCATGCCCAGATAATTTTATTTTTTCAGATACAGGGTATCACTGTGTTGCCCAGGTTAGTCTCAAACTCCCGGCCTTAAGTGATCTTTTTGTCTTGGCCTCCCAAAGTGCTGGGATTACAGGCACCAGCCACCATGCCCCACCTTAAGCCTTTCAAGTATTTGAAAAGAGCTACCATGTTGTATTAATTATCTGTCACTATCTAACCAATTATCGAACTATCTCCAAGTTTGTGACCCAAAACAAAAAGCATTCATTAAGGTTTCTGCAAATTTTTAGGCTACAAATATTCTGGTCAATGGGAAAGAATCACTAGGTCCTGCACATACACAAGTGCAAATGAATCCTCAAGAGCATCAATTTCAGCAGGCAGGGATGATTGGATACATTTTTGAAGGCCACCTACGACATATACGGCTCTGAGTTTTCTCTTCTCCAGGTCCACACTTTCCTTAATCATCTGTCCAACAGGAAGCTCAGGTCTGCATTTCTTCATACTCTGCACTAGTCCTTACTTGGACTTAGACATTTAGCCATGGCTCTTCTCATATCTCATTCAAAAATAAAACCAAGAGGGATGACTTTATGTCTCTTCATTTCCCCCAAGTCCCTGATTTTTTGTTTTATTTTAGAAAATGTTATTGGAATCTTCCCCCAAAATTTAGGATATTTTTCACATAAGTCCACAAGCAGCAACTTACATAAGCAGGCTGCCTGTGTAAGTGTGTGTCGCGATTTCCACCCTGCAACTACTTTCTTTTCTTTTTTAGGCTGAATGTCTCAAAACCCATATTCTATATGAAGTCTCATTGCTCAAGCTGGGAAAGCTTTGTTCTCCAAAATCCTTGATGTTGAAACACACACAGAAAGTCACAGTACCACACACACACCCTGAGTAGTATCCTTTAGGTTATTTTGAGCTCTTCTTCCAAATCCCAGCAGTTTGAACTGCACATGCTGAGCAACTCTCAGCAGAGCTGAGGAAAGTCTATAAAGACGATCTTACATTTAGATTGGCTAAAGGGTTTTATTTTTAGTTTTATTGGTCTGTTTTGTGTCACAGAGGCGCTGCCATTGTAATAGTCCTGCCAAACATTGCATTCAAGATTTATTACATGGATACACCTGCCAGCCATAGCTTCCCAACTTAAAGTAAATGAATTTGTAAAGATGCATATTTATGACTGCACAAATTTTAAAGCTAATAGGACAAATAAACTCTCCAAATTTCCAGTTTTCTCCATGTGAGATTTCATGTATTCAAAATGTACACTAAGTCAGTCAATCCTCCTTCTTTCCTCAGAATGGAAATACAAACCATTGTCATTGACATCTTTATTGTGAAGTCCATACTGGACTTACCTTGGGTGTCTATATAGTGAATGCATCTTGGGAATAAGTTGAGAACACAGCCAGCACTTACGATCAAGTAAATCCAGGCTGGCTTGTTTCCTTTGGCTTCTATCACCTGCCACAGGTAAAATATAATATCCCTGTAGCTGAAAACATCATGTGTTTTGGATTTACACAGATTTGAGTATACAGCTGAATTTAATTAAACCATTTCAGAAGTGTATATAAATCATTGATTCTTCCTAAGCCTGCTTTCCCATGATTTAACAAATTTTACTACTAGGAATATTAAAGATGATGATAGTTCAAAATGCTGAAGAAACAAAGAACAAAAGGTATATAAAAGTTGTTCATTCTCTTCTTTCTTGCTGTTTCTAGAGCTCCCTAGAAAATTCCTTCCAGAAAGACATCCTTCTTACTGGAAAAACTTGGAAAAAAGTACTGAGACCCCCAGAATTTTAATACTCAAGTGACACCACTTAAATATGGATAAAGAATGAAAATCCCAGCAACATGTTAAAGACTGGGGTGGGATTTGGGCATCATTACAGCATAAGACAACAACACAAAGACTGGGTGTTTTGTTCAAGAGAAGAGAGTTCTGAAAATTGCGTTCCATGAAAGCTTTCTTCTTAGAACTATTTGTGCCCTCACCCTGAGCCTTAGTAATATTTTACACATGCACACAAACAGAAGCACACATATGCACACTCCCTCTATCCTGAATTTTAAATGTACTATTCACTCAAGAAGATATGGTACAATTCCACACTTGCTAATTCATGGATTCAATACTCATTTCTCCTCTGCAATCCAAAATGGTCCTTGGAGATATGACACAGGCTCCTTTGGAGCACCATACATTGCAAAGATTTGAGTGCTACTAAATGAAATTTGAAAGTTCCCCCTTTCATCTCCACAGAATGGATGAGGCAATGGAAGAACAGATTCACTCAAAATCATATTTGAAACACGTCTTCATGGATCCATGGTATGTTTTTTAAACTAGGTTTTCACTTGTAATAGTTTGTCTCCATTCATAATCGCAGGGATCTGACAGGGGACTTTGCAGTCTCTTCATTTTTATAAAAGAATTTTCCTTTTGCCACTGATATTGAGCTGCAGATGAGGTGCATTTGAACTGCACATGAGGCACAGTTTGCCCCATGGTGCCTTTACCAGCTGCATAATATTTTGAGAGTGGAAGAGAGAACACACAGGGGACAATTTTGTAATTATGTTTTGTATTTTTATTAGAAAATACGTCAAGTGTGCAGAAATGTACAGATAATAATATAACAGACATCCACAAATCTACCATGCAGACATAAAATATATTATTTTTTGCCATAAATTTTTCTTTTTTTCTTTTTTTTTTTTTTTGACTGGGAAGAAAAACAGGTTTAATTGGACTTACAGTTCCACATGGCTGGGGAGGCCTCAGAATCATGGCAGGAGGCAAAAGGCACTTCTTACATGGTGGCAGCAAGAGAAAATGAGGAGAAAGCAAAAGCAGAAACCCCTGATAAACCCATCAGATCTCATGAGACTTATTCACTATCATGAGAATAGCATGGGAAAAAGAATGGCCCCCATGATTCAATTACCTCCCTATGGGTCCCTCCCACAACACATGGGAATTCTGGGAGATACAATTCAAGTTGAGATTTGGGTGGGGACACAGCCAAACCCTATCATCCCACCCCTGACCCCTCCAAATCTCATGTCCTCACATTTCAAAACCAATCATGCCTTCCCAACAGTTCCCCAAAAGTCTTAATTCATTTCAGCATTAACCCAAAAGTCCACAGTCCAAAGTCTCATCTGAGACAAGGCAAGTCCCTTCTGCCTAGGAGCCTGTAAAATCAAAAGCAAACTAGTTACTTCCTAGATACAATGGGGGTACAGGTATTGGGTAAATATAGCTGCTCCAAACGGGAGAAATTGGCCAAAGCGAAGGGGTTACAGGGCCCATGCAAGCCTGAAATCCAGCAGGGCAGTCAAATTTTAAAGCTCCAAAATGATCTCCTTTGACTCCAGATCTCACACCCAAGTCATACCGATGCAAGAGGTGGGTTTCTATGGTCTTGGGCAGCTTTACCCCTGTGGCTCTCGTGGGTACAGCCTCCCTCTCTACTGATTTCATGGGCTGGCATTGAGTGTCTGTGGCTTTTCCAGGCGCATGATGCAAGCTGTCAGTGGATCTACCATTCCGGGGTCTGGAGGACGGTGGCCCACTTCTCACAGCTCCACTAGGCAGTGCCCCAGTAGGGACTCTATGCGGGGGCTCCTACCCCATATTTACCTTCCGCACTGCCCTAGCAGAGGCTCTCCATGAGGGCCCCGCTCCTGCAGCAAACTTTTGCCTGGACATCCAGGCATTTCCATACATCTTTTGAAATCTAGGTGGAGGATGACAAACCTTAATTCTTGACTTTTGTGTACCTGCATGCTCAATGCCATGTGGAAGCTGCCAAGGGTTGGAGCTTCCAACCAGGGGATAATTTTAAAGCAGTGAGACTGGGCGGCCACGTGAGAGAGATTCATCCTACAAAACAGCAAGACACCTTGGTGTAGGTCAATAGAACTGGCTCCACACGAGGTGTAAGTCTGCATCCTCACAAAGGGCGGGACTCTATGAGTGAAGACAGGAACAGGAGAGACACCTACAGCCTGTGCATGGGGTTCAAGGCTCAGGTTCAATTATCTGATGATGGTGGGGTAAGGAGAAAAGGGATGAGACTGCCCTGTTCCAAAGAGGATCAAGAATAGAGACTGCTTGGAAAGCGTGTGAGTTTTGGGGCTCAGGGTGGCACATCCTAAACCCCAGCACTCACTTATTGGCATCTGGGAAAACAGGCAGAGCAGGAAACTCACGCTCACCTCTCCCCTCCCAACCCCCTGCCCCTGCCCCGTCATCCTTCTCCTCCAAAGCAGGCCATGAAACCTAGGAAGGACTTTCTGACCTTCCCCAAAGCAGGTCCTAATGATACAGGAGCTGGAAAGAAATTATTTAGGCAGATAGGGCAAAAGGAGTCCTTGCTAAGGCTCCGTTTTAATAAAAAGCAGCCCCACGTAATTTCTTTTCTCACAAAGAGCAGCCTGCAAAATCGAGCTGCAGACACAGATAAGCAAGCTGGAAGATTGCACGGGTGAATGCTGGCAGCTGTGCCAATACAGGAGGGCTACCTGGAAGCCAGGGTGTTCAGCATGGAGCCTCCATCTTCCCTTTTCTTTTCACCACGTATACAGTAAGGACCAGGCAACATGGCGCTGACCGGGTAGAGAGCCCATCTGCATAATAAAAGGTTAAGGTGGGGCAGTCAGCTTCTTTGTGTACTATGTAAATGGCACATCTAGTCCAACCAATTTTTTGTGCCCTGTGTAAATCAGACATTACTTCCTCAAGCTCATCTATAAAACTTCCTGCACTTCACCACGGAACTGGCAACCCATTTTCTCCAGAACACCACTCTCTGCAGCAGAAAGAGCTTTTCTCTTTCTTTTGCCTATTAAACTTCCACGCTTAACCTCACTCTGGTGTGTCTGCATCCTAGTCTTCCATGGCCATGGGACAGCAAACCTCAGGTTTTACCCTAGACAACAATGCCACTTCACTAAGGCCTTCATTCAGGAGGGGCCGTCCTCATGCCTGGGGAAAGGTATATCTTTATCTCTGAAGATGAAGAATTTGAAAACAGGTCTTGTTCAAGTTCCCCCAGGTTTGTTCCCGTGAGGTCACAGCCTCTCGTCCTCCAATCATACTTCTCCATAACTGTCCCCTCTTCATCAAACCTAAACAAGCATGAAAACTTGCAGGTTTCCCTGTTTGTTTTTTTTGAGACGGAGTCTCGCTCTGTCGCCAGGCTGGAGTGCAGTAGCATGATCTCGGTTCACTGCAAGCTCCGCCTCCCGGGTTCCAGCTATTCTCTTGCCTCAGCCTCCCGAGTAGCTGGGATTACAGGCACATGCTACCATGCCTGGCTAATTTTTGTATTTTTGGTAGAGACAGGGATTCACCATATTGGCTAGGATGGTCTCCATCTCCTGACCTCGTAATCCGCCTGCCTCAGCCTCCCAAAGTGTTTTTTTTTTTTTTTTAACTTTTATTTTAGGTTTTGGGGTACACATGATGGTTTGTAACATAGGCAAATCTGTGTCATGGGGGTTTTCTGTACAGATTATTTCATCACCCAGGCATTAAGCCCAGAACCCAATAGTTATCTTTTCTGCTCCTCTGCTTCCTCCCATCCTCCACTCTCAAGTAGACCCCAGTTCCCTGTTTTTTAAGTTTTCATTTCCTCATGAAAGCTCCTGTGTGATAAAAAAAAAACTAACATTAAAGAAATGTGTTTGCTTTCCCCAAGTTAATCTGTCTTTTCTTTTAAGGGGCCTCAGGCATGAGTATAAGATGGGAAGAAAAGGTATTTCTTTTCTCCTACATATGCAATTACTTTCAGACATTAAAAAGCAAAAACAAAAACAAAAACTGTAGCCCAGGGAGGTCCAGGTTGAAGTGAGCCATGTTCTTGCCATTACACTTCAGCCTGGGTGACAAAGTAAGACTCTGTCTCAAAATAAATAAATAAATAAAACTGTCTATGTAGTGGGTGAAGGAAAAAAAAAAATCTTTTACCTGGATAGATATTTCTTTGACATATTTTGAAATGGCTGTCACAGGGTCAGCAAACAGATGCACCCTTGCAACGCTGTCTCTTGTAGGGAGATACTTGCATGTACAGAGAATCACCATGAATGTATCCAGGCCTTTTCCATGCTTTTCCAGGATCTCGGAAAGCTTGAGAGGCTGACACCTTTACATTTAAATCTGAAGAGAAATATTTACCATCTCTTCTCTCTGAGAATGATGACCTATTAGGCTTCACCTACACAACAAAGTCTATTTTGCTAGCCAGTCCTCTTTCTTTCTTGCTCCCATTGTTACCAGAAAGGGGTCCTGATCCAGATACCAAGAGAGGGTTCTTGGATCTCACACAAGAAAGAATTCAGGGCAAGTCCATAGAGTAAAGCAAAAGCAAGTTTATTAAGAAAGTAAAGTAATAAAGAATGGCTACTCCATAGGCAGAGCATCCCCAAGGGCTGCTGGTTGCCCATTTTTATGGTTATTTCTTGATGATACGCTAAATAAGGGGTGGATTATTCATAAGCCTTCCAAGAAAGAGCTGGGCAATTCCTGGAATGGAGGGTTCCTCCCCTTTTTAGACCATATAGGGTAACTTCAGGACATTGCCATGGCATTTGTAAACTGTCATGGCAATGATGGGAGTGCGTTTTAGCAAGCTAATACATTATAATTAGCATATAATCAGCCATGAGGAGGACCAGTGGTCACTCTCATTGCCATCTTGGTTTTGATGGGTTTTGGCAGGCTTCTTCACCTATTTTATCAGCAAGGTCTTTACGACCTGTGTTATAGTTTGGCTGTGTCCCCACATAAATTTCATCTTGAATTATAGTTTCTATAATCCCCACATGTTATGGGAGGGACCCATTTGGAGGTAACTGAATCATAGGGGCGGTTACCCCTATGCTGCTGTTCCTGTGATAGTAAGTTCTCATGACAGGTGAGGATTGCACAAGGGGCTTTCTCCGCTTTTGCTCAACACTTCTCCTTGCTGCCACCATGTGAAGAAGGATGTTTTTGCTTCCTTTTCCACCATGATTGTAAGTTTCCAGAGGCCTCCCCAGTTATGCTTAACTGTGAGTCAGTGAAACCTCTTTCCCTTATAAATTACCCAGTCTCAGGTATGTCTGTACTAGCAGCATGAGAACAGACTAATACAACCTGTATCTTGTGCTGACCTCCTATCTCATCCTGTAACTTAGAATGCCTAACCTCCTGGGAATACAGTCCCGTAGGTCTCAGTCTTATTTTACTCAGTCCATACTCAAGATGGAGTCACTCTGGTTCAAAGGCCTCTGACACCATAACCTGTCTGGACACTAAACCTGGTCGACCAACATAACCTGTTTTTGGCCATGCTCCAGTCTGCATTCTTTCCATAACCTGAAGCTGGTATATCAGCTTCTGTACCTTACTGTTGGGTGGGGTCTTCATTCTAAAGGCTCCTGTGTATATACGTTAAATACATTTGTATGCCATTTCTCCTATTAATCAATCTGCCTCATATCAGTTGTTTTTCAGTGAACTTCCAGGGAGCCAAAGGCAATGGCCCCCACTTGGGCATATATAATAAAAAATCAAATTTAAAATGTTGCATTTTTTAAATTCATTTTTTAAATTCAAAATAAACATGTTTGGGAAAGCAACTCTCCTATAACTTCAAAGACCACCCAAGCAGAAGATGGTTTGTTGTTTACTGAAATTAAGGGAGAGGTGATCTTGGACTTGATCTTGGACTTCCAGCCAAAACTTAAATTTATGTTGTTTAAAAGCCACCAAGTCTATGGGATTCTGTTGTTGTTGTCATTGGCAGCATGAAAGTGTTAAGACGTTTACTGAAGGAGCCATGGAGCGAGGGATTCAGCCATGAGAAATGGGATCCTACAAGAGTATGTGGAGGGACTAAATATTGTTACTGCACATAATGTTTTAGGATCACACATGGTGAAAAAAATATATCCCTGGGCAACTTGTCCCAGAAGACGGTTCAGAGCTGCACTAGGAAACACACATCAGACCTTGCCAATGACAGAGAAATGAAAATCACACATCACCCTGTGGCAAAACAGCTTCCAAATGAACGAGGAGAATTGGGGCAGAAAGAAACAGCTTAGCGCCGGGTCATTCCCTGCCCACCCGCGTGGTCTGATCGCACCAAGCTATCTGCCCCAGGCACTTGCAAAAAGGAAATGTGTTAGATGTAGTGAAAAGGAAAGGAAGTCCCCTGGCAGGTGGTATAATATCAAAGACCATGTATTCTGCTCCTTGGGAGTTTGGTGAAAGGTGATGGACATGGTATTTCTGGCTCCTCCTGCAATATGACTTAGGGGGCCTTGACTCTCATTTCTATGGACTCCAGCTTGAAATGGAGAGAGGAGAGCCACAGGAAGCTGAGTGTTGGGTTTCTAGCAGCATTCAAACAAGAAGAGTTGAGGATACCAGCCAGTCTGTGAGCAGGGTGCGGGAGCTCTGGAGCTTCCCAGAGAATTCCCTTCTTGTCTCTCCCATCCTGAACACAAGCTGAGCCCCACCCGAGCTGCTGTGCGAGAGAACAGATCTATCCCTCAAGGCTCCTTCTCCAGCAGACCTACATGTCAGAAACAGGAGTTATTTCTTATAGGTTGGTTTATACCTGAGACCCACTCCAAAGAAGCAGGCAGTAACAAGGCTGGGGTATGCACGTAACCAAAATCAACTCACTGATTTGATTTTACTTAGGAAAACAAAGTTAAATTAATACTAAGAAATTTTTTTAACAAAAACCCATAGGGACAATTCTCATTGTCTTTGCAAAATTGTCTCTGATCTCATATGAATTCTAAGTCAAAACACATAGTACCATTTTTGCAAATACTTTTCTTTTTTTTATTTTATTACTATTATACTTTAAGTTCTAGGGTACATGTGCACAACGTGCAGGTTTGTTACATATGTATACATGTGCCATGTTGGTATGCTGCACCCATTAACTCGTCATTTACATTAAGTATATCTCCTAATGCTATCCCTCCACACTCCGCCCTCCCCACAATAGGCCCCAGTGTGTGATGTTCCCCTTCCTGTGTCCAAGTGATCTCATCGTTCAATTCCCACATATGAGTGAGAACATGCAGTGTCTGGTTTTCTGTTCTTGCAATAGTTTGCTGAGAATGATGGTTTCCAGCTGCATCCATGTCCCTACAAAAGACACTAACTCATCCTTTTTTATGGCTGCATAGTATTCCATAGTGTATATATGCCACATTTTCTTAATCCAGTCTGTCACTGATGGACATTTGGGTTGATTCCAAGTCTTTGCTATTGTGAATAGTGCTGCAATAAACATACATGTGCATGTGTCTTTATAGCAGTATGATTTATAATCCTTTGGGCATCTCCCCAGTAATGGGATGGCTGGGTCAAATGGTATTTCTAGTTCTAGATCCTCGAGGAATCACCACACTGTTTTCCACAATGGTTGAACTAGTTTACAGTCCCACCAACAGTGTAAAAGTGTTCCTATTTCTCCACATCCTCTCCAGCACCTGTTGTTTCCTGATTTTTTAATGATTGCCATTCTAACTGGTGTGAGATGGTATCTCATTGTGGTTTTGATTTGCATTTCTCTGATGGTGAGTGATGATGAGCATTTTTTCATGTGTCTGTTGGCTGTATGAATATCTTCTTTTGAGAAGTGTCTGTTCATATCCTTTGCCCACTTTTTGACGGGGTTGTTTGTTTTTTTCTTGTAAATTTGTTCGAGTTCTTTGTAGGTCCTGGATATTAGCCCTTTGTCAGATGAATAGATTGCAAAACATTTCTCCCATTCTGTAGGTTACCTGTTCACTCTGATGGTAGTTTCTTTTGCTGTGCAGAAGTTCTTTAGTTTAATTAGATCCCATTTGTCAATTTTGGTTTTTGTTGCCATTGCTTTTGGTGTTTTAGACATGAAGTCCTTGCCCATGCCTATGCCCTGAATGGTATTACCTAGGTTTTCTTCTAGGGTTTTTATCATTTTAAGTCTAACATTTAAGTCTCTAATCCATCTTGAATTAATTTTTGTATAAGGAGTAAGGAAAGAATCCAGTTTCAGCTTTCTACTTAAGGCTAGCCAATTTTCCCAGCACCATTTATTAAATAGGGAATCCTTTCCCCATTTCTTGTTTTTCTCAGGTTTGTCAAAGATCAGATGGCTGTAGATGTGTGGTATTATTTCTGAGGACTCTGTTCTGTTCCATTGGTCTATATCTCTGTTTTGGTACCAGTACCATGCTGTTTTGGTTACTGTAGCCTTGTAGTATAGTTTGAAGTCAGGTAGCGTGATGCCTCCAGCTTTGTTCTTCTGGCTTAGAATTGTCTTGGCAATGCGGGCTCTTTTTTGGTTCCATATGAACTTTAAAGCAGTTTTTTCCAATTCTGTGAAGAAACTCATTGGTAGCTTAATGGGGATGGCATTGAATCTATAAATTACCTTGGGCAGTATGGCCATTTTCACAATATTGATTCTTCCTATCCATGAGCATGGTATGTTCTTCCATTTGTTTGTGTCCTCTTTTATTTCACTGAACAGTGGTTTGTAGTTCTCCTTGAAGAGGTCCTTTACATCCCTTGTAAGTTGGATTCCTAGGTATTTTATTCTCTTTGAAGCAATTGTGAATGAGAGTTCATTCATGATTTGGCTCTCCGTTTGTCTGTTACTGGTGTATAAGAATGCTTGTGATGTTTGCACATTGATTTTGTATCCTGAGACTTTGCTGAAGTTGCTTATCAGCTTAAGGAGATTTTGGGCTGAGACGATGGGGTTTTCTGAATATACAATCATGTCATCTGCAAACAGGGACAATTTGACTTCTTTTCGTAACTGAATACCCTTGATTTCTTTCTCTTGCCTGATTGCCCTAGCCAGAACTTCCAACACTATGTTGAATAGGAGTGGTGAGAGAGGGCATCCCTGTCTTGTGCTGGTTTTCAAAGGGAATGCTTCCAGTTTTTGCCCATTCAGTATGATATTGACTGTGGGTTTGTCATAAATAGCTCTTATTATTTTGAGGTACGTTCCATCAATACCAAATTTATTGAGAGTTTTTAGCATGACGGGCTGTTGAATTTTGTCAAAGGCCTTTTCTGCATCTATTGAGATAATCATGTGGTTTTTGTCTTTGGTTCTGTTTATATGCTGGATTACGTTTATTGATTTGTGTATGTTGAACCAACCTTGCATCCCAGGGATGAAGCCCACTTGATCATGGTGGATAAGCTTTTGGATATGCTGCTGGATTCGGTTTGCCAGTATTTTATTGAGGATTTTTGCATCGATGTTCATCAGAGATATTGGTCTAAAATTCTCTTTTTCTGTTGTGCCTCTGCCAGACTTTGATATCAGGATGATTTTGGCCTCATAAAATGAGTTAGGGAGGATTCCCTCTTTTTCTATTGATTGGAATAGTTTCAGAAGGAATGGTACCAGCTCCTCCTTGTACCTCTGATAGAATTCAGCTGTGAATCCATCTGGTCCTGGACTTCTTTTGGTTGGTAGGCTCTTAATTATTGCCTCAATTTCAGAGCCTGCTATTGATCTATTCAGGGATTCAACTTCTTCCTGGTTTAGTCTTGGGAGAGTGTAAGTGTCCAGGAAATTATCCATTTCTTCTAGATTTTCTAGTTCATTTGTGTAGAGGTGTTTACAGTATTCTCTGATGGTAGTTTGTATTTCTGTGGGGTCCGTGGTGATATCCCCTTTATCATTTTTTATTGCGTCTATTTGATTCCTCTCTCTTTTCTTCTTTATTAGTCTTGCTAGTGGTCTTTCAATTTTGTTGATGTCTTCAAAAAACGAGCTCCTGGATTCACTGATTTTTTTTGGAGGGTTTTTTGTGTCTCTGTCTCCTTCAGTTCTGCTCTGATCTTAGTTATTTCTTGCCTTCTGCTAGCTTCTGAATGTGTTTGCTCTTGCCTCTCTAGTTCTTTTAATTGTGATGTTAGGGTGTCAATTTTAGATCTTTCCTGCTTTCTCTTGTGGCATTTAGTGCTATAAATTTCCCTCTACACACTGCTTTAAATGTGTCCCAGAGATTCTGGTATGTTGTATCTTTGTTCTCATTGGTTTCAAAAAACATCTTTATTTCTGCCTTCATTTCGTTATGTACCCAGTAGTCATTCAGGAGCAGGTTGTTCAGTTTCCATGTAGTTGAGTGGTTTTGATTGAGTTTCTTAGTCCTGAGTTCTAGTTTGATTGCACTGTGGTCTTAGAGACAATTTGTTATAATTTCTGTCCTTTTACATTTGCTGAGGAGTGCTTTACTTTCAACTATGCAGTCAATTTTGGAAGAAGTGCGATGTGGTGCTGACAAGAATGTATACTCTGTTGATTTGGGGTGGAGAGTTCTGTAGATGTCTATTAAGTCTGCTTGGTGCAGAGTTGAGTTCAATTCCTGGATATCCTTGTTAACTTTCTGTCTCGTTGATCTGTCTAATGTTGACAGTGGGGTGTTAAAGTCTCCCATTATAATTGTATGGGAGTCTAAGTCTCTAAGGACTTGCTTTATGAATCTGGGTGCTCCTGTATTGGGTGCATATATATTTAGGATAGTTAGCTCTTCCTGATGAATTGATCCCTTTACCACTATGTAATGGAATTCTTTGTCTCTTTTGATCTTTGATAGTTTAAAGTCTGTTTTATCAGAGACTAGGATTGCAACCCCTGCTTTTTCTTGTTTTCCATTTGGTAGATCTTCCTCCATCCCTTTATTTTGAGCCTATGTGTGTCTCTGCATGTGAGATGGGTCTCCTGAATACAGCACCCTGATGGGTCTTGACTCTTTATCCAATTTGCCAGTCTGTGTCTTTTAATTGGAGCATTTAGCCCATTTACATTTAAGGTTAATATTGTTATGTGTGAACTTGATCCTGTCATTATGATATTAGCTGGTTATTTTGCTCGTTAGTTGAGTCAGTTTCTTCCTAGCATCGATGGACTTTACATTTTGGCATGGTTTTGCAATGGCTGGTACCGGTTGTTCCTTTCCATGTTTAGTGCTTCCTTCAGGATCTCTTGTAGGGCAGGCCTGGTGGTGACAAAAATCTCTAAGCATTTGCTTGTCTGTAAAGGATTTTATTTCTCCTTCACTTATGAAACTTAGTTTGGCTGGATATGAAATTCTGGGTTGAAAATTCTTTTCTTTAAGAATGCTGAATATTGGCCCCCATTCTCTTCTGGTTTATAGAGTTTCTGCTGAGAGATCTGCTATTAGTCTGATGGGCTTCCCTTTGTGGGTAACCCGACCTTTCTGTGGCTGCCCTTAACATTTTTTCCTTCATTTCAACTTTGGTGAATCTGACAATCATGTGTCTTGGAGTTGCTCTTCTCGAGGAGTATCTTTGTGGCGTTCTCTGTATTTCCTGAATTTGAATGTTGGCCTGCCTTACTAGGTTGGGAAAGTTCTCCTGGATAATATCCTGCAGAGTGTTCTCCACTCTGGTTGGTTCCATTTTCCCCGTCACTTTCAGGCACACCAATCAGACATAGATTTGGTCTTTTCACATAATCCCATATTTCTTGGAGGCTTTGTTCATTTCTTTTTACTCTTTTTTCTCTACACTTCTCACTTCATTTCATTCATTTGATCTTCAATCACTAATACTCTTTCTTCCAGTTGATCGAGTTGGTTACTGAAGCTTGTGCATTTGTTACATAGTTCTCGTGTCATGGTTTTCATCTCTATCAGTTCTTTTAAGGTCTTCTCTTCATTGATTATTCTAGTTAGCCATTCGTCAAATCTTTTTTCAAGATTTTTAGTTTCTTTGCGTTGGTTACATAGTTCCTCCTTTAGCTCTGAGAAGTTTGATCGACTGAAGCCTTCTTCTCTCAACTCATCAAAGTCATTCTCCATCCAGCTTTGTTCCATTGCTGTCAATGAGCTGCGTTCCTTTGGAGGGGGAGATGTGCTCTGATTTTTTGAATTGCCAGCTTTTCTGCACTGCTTTTTCCCCATCTTTGTGGTTTTATCTACCTTTGGTCTTTGATGATGGTGATGTACTGATGGGGTTTTGGTGTGGGTGTCCTTTCTGTTTGTTAGTTTTCCTTCTAACAGTCAGGACCCTCAGCAGCAGGTCTGTTGGAGTTTGCTTGAGGTCCCCTCCAGACTCCGTTTGCCTGGGTATCAGCAGCAGAGGCTGCAGAAGATAGAATACTGCTGAACAGCGAGTGTTGCTGTCTGATTCTTGCTCTGGAAGCTTCGTCTCAGGGGTATACCCAGTCATGTGAGGTGTTGGTCTACACCTACCTAGTGAGGGAGGTCTCCCAGTTAGGCTACTCAAGGGTCAGGGACCCACTTGAGCAGGCAGTCTGTCCGTTCTCATATCTCAACCTCCATGCTGGGAGAACCACTGCTCTCTTCAAAGCTGTCAGACAGGGACATTTACATCTGCAGAGGTTTCTGCTGCTTTTTGTTTAGCTATGCCCTGTCCTCAGAGGTGGAGTCTACAGAGGCAGGCAGGCCTCCTTGAGCTGAGGTGGGCTCCACCCAGTTCGAGCTTCCTGGTGGCTTTGTTTACCTACTTAAGCCTCAGCAATAGTGGGCGCCCCTCCCCCAGTCTCGCTCCTGCCTTGCAGTTAGATCTCAGACTGCTGTACTAGCAATGAAGGAGGCTCTGTGGCCATGGAACTCTCCGGGCCAGGTGTGGGGTATAATCTCCTGGTATGCCATTTGCTAAGACCCTTGGTAAAGCACAGTATTAGGGTGGGAGTTACCAGATTTTCCAGGTGTTGTGTGTCTCAATTTTCCTTGGCTAGGAAAAGGAATTCCCTTTCCCCTTGTGCTTCCCAGGTGAGGTGATGCCTCGCCCTGCTTCAGCTCTTGCTGGTCGGGCTGCACCCGTGGACCAGCATTGACTGTCTGACATGCCCCAGTGAGATGAACCCGGTACCTCAGTTGAAAATGCAGAAATCACCCGTCTTCTCTGTTGCTCATGCTGGGAGCAGGAGGCTGGAGCTGTTCCTATTTGGCCATCTTGGGTGTCCCACTTTGCAAATACTTTTAAGATAATCAGAAGTAGTATGCTTGATTTTTTAAGTCCCTTTCCCCCATACTCCTCTCATTTCTCAAATCTGAGCTGGAACTTTAAGAAATTTTCTAAGTATTTTAAATGGAAAGTCTATTGTTTTCATTCTAATATACCATAAAATAATACCTATATGCAACTTGCATAACTATAACAAATGTACAATTTATATAAAACAGCAAGTGCAACATTCATTTTTTAACTTATAAACTTAATTAGTCCTTATAGAAGAATTCAATGTCTCATTATTTAAGAAGATCCTTAACTTAGTCATTCTCCAAAGTCTCTACCCTTTGATCAGAACACCAATTAGGGACAATTGAAAGACAAGGAGGTACAGGGAATACTCTTATTTAATAGTAGCTGAAAACTTACATACATAGACGTAGTAGTATAAACATATATGAAATTATATAGTAGCACAAACTCACATGAGTGTCCACAGTAAACTTATATAGATATAGTAGCATACATTTATGTGGATGGACAATGTAGCAAAAAGAAGAAGAAGAAAATGTCAAGAAACTTTGATATTCATGCTAATTCAGCAACAAGTTATAGGTCCTAAGTTTTAATATCTAAGAAAATATATAAAGTCTTACCACTAATTCAGAAATGCAGGTACATCACTCATTCTTGATTTTCCTTTTGTTAGACAAGATCCTCTCTAAGGTATCCTCTGTCTTCTTGTAAATTTCCATGTAAAAGGAAAACCACAGATTAACCATAAACTCCTGGAGAAACTGGGGTGAAGTCCCCTTAACTGTCTGTGGGCTCTAGGAGGGCAGGAACCTCACCCCTCTGAGACTGTTCAGCAGCATAGACTTAAGACAGAGGCCAGCACACCGTAGGTGTCATGGAAGCAGTGATTGTTAGGGATTGTCATGGACACAGCTCTCCAGACAGCTGGATGCTCAACTCTTTTTCAGGGATGCTTAAGTGGTGACTCTACCTTCTACTCTCAAACAAGAATGTGGCTGGGCTGAGGTTGCATTTGGATCCTGCATTGTCCAATTACTTCCTTGCATAAACCTCAGTGTTGTTAGTGTAAATCCTTCTGGATTGGTGACCCAAGCTCATTATTATGAAAAGTAAGGTGTTACCGGTGGAGGATGTCCAGGCTCTTGGTGTCTTGAACAAATAATTGGACAAAATGCACAAACAAAGCAAGGAAGCAATGAAGGGATTTATTGAAAATGAAAGTACACTCCACAGTGTGGAAGCGGGCCTGAGCATAGGAGCTCAAAGGCCCTGTTACAGAATTTTGGAAGTTTAAATACCCTTTAGAGGATTCTATAGGTTATTTGGTGTGTGCCGTATGTAAATGGAGAGGATGAAGAAAGTTACAAAGTCATTTACTGGGAGTTCACCCAATGGAGAGGATATTTCCTGTCATAGCTGAAGTGTGAATTGGCCCTATGTTCCCTGCCTCCAGATCCTATTTTCCTGCCTTAAAAGTGCACAGCAAAAATTCTACCTCTTTCTTAACTAGAGCAAATCCACACCTGTGCAGAATTTTGTCCACAAATGTGCTTTCCAAGCAAGGGATGGAAGCAAAGAAAAGTCCCATTGAGAAGCACTGCCATCCACTCTACACTCTGAAGCCACCCTTTTCTGTCAACTTCTGCATCCTTGTTGAGTAGCTTAACCACAGAAGAGCCTGTATATTGTCACTTGCAGGTTCATCTGCAATCTGATACACAGCTCAAAGGAAGATACACACTTCAAGCAGTTTATCTACAATTCATACTGGATTTTTGCAGGACTAAATGAAGTTCTCTTTCATTATTATTGTGAGTAACACATGCTTGTAATACTGTATCGGCATGGGGATCAGGCACCATTTTAAGTCAGAGAGGAGAATGTTTCGACTTTCAGCTCTGTGCTTTAAAAATGCATGCACTAGCTCTTTCCGCCATCTTTCCGCGCTGCCACAATGGTGCGCATGAATGTCCTGGCTGATGCTCTCAAGAGCATCAACAATGCCGAAAAGAGAGGCAAACGCCAGGTGCTTATTAGGCCGTGCTCCAAAGTCATCGTCTGGTTTCTCACTGTGATGATGAAGCATGGTTACATTGGCGAATTTGAAATCATTGGTGATCACAGAGCTGGGAAAATTGTTGTGAACCTTACAGGCAGGCTAAACAAGTGTGGAGTGATCAGCCCCAGATTTGATATGCAACTCAAAGATCTAGAAAAATGGCAGAATAACCTGCTTCCATCCCGCCAGTTTGGTTTCATTGTACTGACAACCTCAGCTGGCATCATGGACCATGAAGAAGCAAGACGAAAACACACAGGAGGGAAAATCCTGGGATTCTTTTTCTAGGGATGTAATACATACATTTACAAATAAAATGCCTCATGGACAAAAAAAAAAAAAAAAAAAAATGCATGCACTAACAGGGTTTTCTATCAATAGGCATATACACATGCATTAGCTTCCTGCTGCTGCCACAGGAAAGATGCTACAGGCATCTTTGGGGAACTAGTATTTTACAGCTCATAAATACATATTCGTGTACATCTGTGATGAGTCCTTTTTGCAACACCTTTTCATAGCCAACACCTAGTTTACAGTACATACTGGAACAAAGATGACAGCTAAAATAAGTGAGACCCGTGCACATTGCATACTTGTTTGTCTACTGGTTCAGGATTCACATGGAACAGAAAATGGATAACAACTTCCCCTACACACACAAACTTATGACATTGTTGTTTTATATACATATATATGTATGTATGTGTGTGTGTGTACACATATTTTAAAAAACTTTTAAATTCACAGTAAAATTCATTTGAAAGTACAGAGAATTCTCACCTACCCCCAGCACCCACACATGCACAGCCTCTTCCACTATCAACATTCTCCACCACAGTGGTGCATTTGTTGTAATCAATGACCTTCCATGGACACATCATTACTACCCAGAGTCCATAGTTTACATGAGGGTTCATTTTTGATGATGTACATTCTATAGGTTTGGGCAAATGTATCAGGACACGGATCCACCACTGGAGTATAATACAGAGTAGATTCACTGCCCTACACATCCTCTGTTCTCTGCATATTCATCTCTCCCCCTAACTACAGCTCTTTTTACTCTCTCCATAAGTTTGCCCTGTCCACAGTGTCATACAGCTGGGCTCATACACTATGTAAGCTTTTCCAATGGACTCATTCACTTAGTCATATGTATTAAGTTTGCTGCATGTTTTTTCATGCTTGATAGCTTTTTTTTTTTTTTTAGTGTTGAACAATATTTCATTTTTGGTTGTATCACAGTTTATTTACATGTTCACCTACTGATATGTACTGAATGTTTGTGTCCCTCTAAAAATTCCTGTGTCGAAATCTAACCCCCAAGGGATGATGTTAGGAGGCTGGAGTTTTGGGGAGGTGATGAGGTCATGAGGGTGGAATCTCATGAAAGAGATTAGTGCACTCAGGTGCAGGAAGAAGTTGCCATCTATGAACCGGGAAACGCCCTCACCTGATGTAAGATCTGCCATGACTTGATCTTGGACTTCCAGTCTCCAGGACTGTGAGCAATAAATTCATGTTGTTTAAATGCCACAAAATATATGGGTTTTGTCATTGGTATAGCAGCTTGAATAGATTAAGACACTTACTGAAAGACATCTTGGTTGCTTCTACTTCTTAGAATTATGAATAAATCTGCCGAAAACATCCATGTGTGGATTTTTGTGTGGATACAAGTTTCAACTCCTTTGGATAAATACCATAGAAATTGTGATTGCCGGATCGTAGGGTAAGAGTGTATTTATTTTTATAAGAGTATGTTTAGTTTTATAAGAAATTGTGTTCCAAACTGGCTGTTCCATTTTGCATTCCCACCATCAATGAATGAAAGTTCCTGTTGCTCCACATCCTCACCAGCATTTAGTACTGTTGGTGTTCTGCATTTTGCCCATTCTAGCAAGTGTGGTATGTAGTGGTCTCCTATTGTTTTAATTTGCACTTTCCTGACAACCTGTTATATAGATTATCTTTTCATACGCTTATTTGCCATCTACATATCTTCTTTGGTGAGGTGTCTGTTATGGCCTTGAGCCCATTTTAAAGTCAGGATATTGTTGCTTTTTAAGACAGATTATTGATCCTTTCCACCTCCCACCCCAGCTCCTCTACATTCAGAGATGGCAATTCTCAGGCAAGTCACTGAGTAAGAGGTACAAGGAGGCTTTCAGTAGCTCAGAAGGTCCTAGGAGGTGAGTTCAGGATCTCGGCTGCTGGCTGGGTTGAGGGAGGCAGTACTCCAGTGTTCATGCAACTGGGGAGCTGAGGGATTCACCACATTAATCCAGAATGTTAAATGAAAAATAATCTAGTAATGGGATAAGAAGAGCTTTCACAGAAAACTGTAGCCCTGCATGAGGGAATGCCTGTCAGTACCAGAAAATACACCCCTGAGTGTGAATCTCAAAAACCTCCACTCCAACAAGCAGAAAGAAGAGCTAAGATAAAGCCACATACCCCGTCTCTTGGCACACATCAGGCCTAGATAAATCTCTCTTTATTCAAATGATAGAGAAAAAAAGTGAAAACCAACACGGATCTAGGAAAAGAAGAAAGTAAAAACAAGGGAATACAACATCAACCCGGAGGCTGAGAAGGATTCTCTCACACTAAGATGTAATCAGAAGTTTTCATTTTCTGAAGTAAAATGATATGGGGGGAAAAATCCTTCAAGCATTCAGGCAGGAAAAAAAATGAGAAGAAAAACAGGTTACCCGCAAGAAGTCAGAATTATGTGGTACTCATATATGTCATACAGAATCCTGAATTTGAAATGTCTTTTTTCTTTTAAAGTAGAAAAGTTAGTGACAAAAGAATTTTATGTCCAACTGAGAAGTGTATCATAAGTAGAAGCAAGAGGAAAACCATTCTCAAATATCTAAGGATTCATTTTTTATAACCAAATAGACTTCTCACAAATAGAATCTATCTCAATTCATCAAGAGGTGAAACACAAAGAAAAATTTAAGAATGCAAAAGTTAAGAGATACAAAGACTAGAGATTACTACTGTAGCCAAATTAGCATAGTGTTTTGCACAAAAAAGAATTTTAAGTATAGTTATCAAAATAAAGTAGATGCCAAAAATTGTTGAAAGAGAGTATAAATATCACAACTTAACTAAATAAAACATATTTTAAGTTTAAAATCCCATATTGCAACCACCCAACAGGTTCTCCTTGCCCGCTGCCTAGACAAGAGCCAATTTATCAAGACCGGGAAATTGCAATTAATTCACACAGAGCCCTCTGTACAGGAGACTGGAGTTTTATTATTACTCAAATCAGTCTCCCTAAAAAATTGGGAATCAAGGCTTTTATGGGTAATTTGGTGGGTAGGGGGTTGGAAAGTGGGAAGTGCTGATTTGTCAGGTCTGAGGTGAAATCACAGTGAGTCAAAGCTGTCTTCTTGTGCTGAGTCAGTTCCTGGGTGGGGGCCACAAGATTAGATGAGCCAGTTTATTGATCTGGGTGGTTCCAGCTGATCCATCCAGTGCAGGGTCTGCCAAATACCTCAAGCACTGATCTTAGGTTTGACAATAGTGATGTTATCCCCAGAAGCAATTTGAGGAGGTTCAGAATCTTGCAACCTCCAGCTGTATGACTCCTAAACCATAATTTCTAATCTCGTGGCCTTGAAAAGGCAGTCTAGTCCCCGGGTAAGAAAGGGGTTTGTTTTCGGAAAGAGCTGTGACCGACTTTGTTTCAAAGTTAAACTATAAACTAAGTTCCTCCCAAAGTTAGTCTGGCTTATGTGCAGGAATGAACGAGAACAGCTTAGAGGTTAGAAACAAGATGGAGTCAGTTAGGTCAGATCCCTTTCACTGTCATAATTTCCTCAGTTATAATTTTTTCAAAGGTAGTTTCAATATTCTATTTGGAAAAATACAAGTTAATAAAAGACAAATTCTCCTCATTGCATATAGTGAGAATTAAAAGATACCATGTCATTCATCATATTGAAAAATTTAGATATTAATAATGAAAATAACCAATATGTATTGAACGGTTACTAGGCGCCAGTCATTTTCAGCATTTTACCTGTAGATTTGCAATATGAGTTCAATAACCTTCTTGAAATAGTAAAAGAGAACAACAAGTACATTTTACAAAGCAGAATCTGCCTTCTAATCTTTGGAAAAGACCCAAACAAGCAAGACATAATCATATGACAAAAGACAAAACAAAGGAACTAGCAAGGCAGCTCTAAAATCACTCATTAGGCAAGGAGGCGGAAGTGAAGCCAATCATATATGTCATTATGTTGGAGCAGGAAAAGGTTAAACTCCCACCTAAACAGACAGAGACTCTCAAAATGTGCTAAAAAGAAAACCAACAAAAACAAATACAAATATTTGGAGGAAAATAACAGGCCAAAAACAGCTCTTTATCCCCTCTGCTCCACGTAACAAAACCTACAGAAACTGAAAAAAATTACCGAAGAAAACAGAAAAGAGGGAAGAAAAACAATTGCTGTCCTCAGACTGGCAAATGGCACCAAGAAATGCAACCAACACAACAACAAAGAAATTCTGTTTAGAGCAAATTGGCCCAAATTAAAGAAGTCATCCAGAAGCAGCTCAACAACTCCTCCTTTTGAAAGATGGGTGTAATTTCGGAGAAAGCAAATGGAAGATAATCTGGAAAACTCAAATAGCATCCTCTACTTTGGACCTACAAAGGCTAAGGTTGGGGACAGTTCACAAGAAGTGGGAAAGTCTCCCTATCAGTGGGACGCCAAGGCAATGTGGTAAACAAAAAACAAAAAGGTTGGCCAGTGCCACTACTTGCAATTTTTCTCTAAACTGGCATGTTAACGGCAATCTCAGAGTCTTCCATTTGGGGTAAAGGAGAAGGATGGGACGACTGGGAATTCCTGAATCTTGAAGCAAAAGAGCTAACTGTGAAAGAGATGAGGATGGATATATGTGAAGCTATTTTCAGAGCTGTAGGATTACAGCAAAAGGACAACCCAATAGAGAAGCTAAGCCCTTCCAGGGAGTATCTGCCCCAGAAGCCAGGATACACTCCCTACTTAGCTAGGCATGGAACCCATAGGGTTCTGCCTTGGGGCAAAATGCTTGTCCTTCTGCCCCTCAGCTGCCTAGAATTCTACTACTCAGCTGCTGCCTAAATTCTGAATATGCTGTGGAGGCCCTTCTGTATATTCCTAATGGTTAATTCTAGCACAAACCAGAGCTGAATCAAGATCTGCCTTAGAAGAAATAATTTACTGCCATCTCAGACTGCCTCCTCATGTCTCCTCTCTCTCTCTCTCTCTCCCTGACATTCACACACACACACACACACACACACTCTCACACACACACACTTCAACCAGTTAACTAAACATGATCAAGGCTTAGCTTAGTATTTAGATGACAAACTATTAAAAATGGCTACTCACAAGCAGGATAAAAAGTGTTATAAAGAGTAAGTTAGGGTATAAAGAAATGCAAGACTACATTTTCACTGTACCAATTTTATTTAAAAAGTTTATTTCTAATGAACACATATACTTAGAAAGTTTATATCTAATGTACACATTTATTTACAATTATAATGTAGGTAGATGGATGGATGAAGAATGGATGGATGGATGGATGGATGGATGGATGGATGGATGGACAAATGAATGAATAAGTAGGTGAACAGATGGGAAGAAGCGTGGGTAAATAGATGTTTGAGTGGATAAATGGATGGATGGGTGGATGGACGGATAAATAGATGGACAAATGAATGGAAGATAGATGGATAGATGATAGATGGATGAATGAAGGGACAAATGAATTAATGAATAGGTGGAAGATGGCTAAATGGCTGGATGGCTGGATGGACAAATTAGTAGATAAATAGGTAGATAGATGTGAGGCTGAGAGGGTGAATGGATGAATGGTTGGATGGATGGATGTATGGATGAATGGATGGATAGAGAAAAGTTTATAGAAATAGATACATGTATAGTCTGACTGACAGCGATTCGGATAGGTTGGTCTTTGAACTCACTCATCAAAGAGAATCTAACATTTACAGCTCTGTGATCTGGGACAGATGACATAACTTATCTGAGCTTTAGTTCCTAATCTGTACAGCAGGAATAATAACATATATTCAACCTACTTCTTGCAAAGATCAAATAGCTATTATTTGCCATGAGTCTGACCCATAAGAGTTGTTCAAAAAATGATAGTTTCCTTCCAATTTAAAATTACATTACCTCATAAAGACATTCTTTAAAAATAAGCAGCACTAAATTTTGTACTATTTGGGGGCAAATGAAAATCAAAACCCAAACTGAAAATATGTGTGTCCTATAATTGTACATTACATTTTAAGAAAAACTAGGATGACCAAGAGCATTATATAACTGTACTCCTTAAAGGAATAAAAAGATACACAGAGAGTTAGACCATGAACAGATCTACGTGATCTTTTTATCTATAAGATAAGGGCAGGAAAGGAAACAGACAGGAAAAGTGAGAGCTTAATTTTTAATCTATCAAAATGACCCAATATGAGTAAAATAATATGTTCTCTTTTCTGAATGGAGATGCAATTACCATACTGTATGAAATGTCTCAAGCATTACCTTATTTAGTGCTGACTTTATTGCTTTCTTCATGTTCTCTAATCGTTCAGATCATTTTAGCGTGCACCTTCTCTGCCTTGTCTGTGGACAGCCCTGAGGACATGGTTCCTAAGACACCAGGCAGGATTTAGGTGACAGTTGAATTTTGCCTAGCCTCTGGTTTGGCTCTTTGGGTCTCCATACTTTATTTCATAATATTAATATCATTACATTGTTATATAATGTAATTGTGGTCCCCAAGGAATTCCGTGCCTGAATTTCCAGATCTGTGAAAGATGTCACCTTACATGGCCAGAAGGACTTTGCAGATATCATTAAAGTTACTAATTCATTGACCTTCAGATAGGAAAGTCTTTTCGTGCATTTTGTGCTCCTATAACAGAATACAACAGAATAGGTAATTTATAATTAACAGAAATTAATTGACTCAAGGTCCTGAAGGCTGGAAGTCCAAAATCAATGAGCTAGCATCTGCCCAGGGCCTTCTTGTTACATCATCCCACAGTGAAAGGGCAAAGAGAAGGTGAGAGAGTGCAAGAGATCAAACTTACAGCCCCAGGCCCATTTGTAATCAACATTAATCCACTCATGAGGGTGCAGCCTCCAGGACCCAAACACCTCCCATTAGGCCCCACCTCCCAACAAGGTCACATTGGGAATTAAGTTTCCGACACATGCTTTTGGAGGGACGCATTCAAACCACAGCAAAAGGTGGTTCTGGATGGTTTGGGTGGGCTCCATGTAATATCGTGAGCCCTTAGAAGCAGAGGCAGAAGACAAAGTAGAGAGAGGTTGTTTGAGGGGAGACCAGATAAATCTGCAGCATGAGAAGAATTCTGCCTATCTTTGCCAACTTTGAAGATGTAGAAAGGCAGCCAGAACTGAAGAAATTGGGGGGCCTCTAGAAACTGAGAACAACTCCAGATGAGAGCCAGCATAGAAACAGTGACCCCACTCTGATGATTACCAGGAGCTGATTTCTGATGATAATTCAAATGAACTTGAAAGTGGATGCTCTCTCAGAGCCTCTGGATTAGAGCTCAGCCTGGTGGACACCTTGATTTTAGCCTGACGAGACCCCAAGCAGAGGATGCAGCAATGTCATAGCTGACTTCTGACCTGCAGAACTGTGAAATAATCAATTTGCATTGTTTTAAGCTCCCATATATATAGGAATTTGTTAAGGCCACAACAGAAAACTAAAACAGTAATGGAATGTATTATAATATAGCATATCTATAAGCAAGAATGTATAGGGAAATCTAGTTAAAATATAATAAACAACAATGAAAAGACTAGTTCCTGAGAAATCTGACTCTTTCCCAAGAGAATAAAAGATCATCATTTACTCTTCCCAGGGAGAAAGAAAGATTCCCTTGTCTCTCCCAATTTTGTAGGAGAGACTGCCAATTTCACCACTTACACATTGTTACCTTGTTTTTTTTAAGGTGGAGTCTGGCTCTGTTGCCCAGGCTGAAGTACAGTGATATGATCTCAGCTCACTGCAAATTTCACCTCCTGAGTTCATGTGATTCTCCTGCCTCAGCCTCTCGAGTAGCTGGGATTACAGGTGTGCATCGCCACCAGCTATTTTTTTTAATTTTTACTTTTAGTAGAAACAGGGGTTTCACCATGTTGGCCTGGCTGGTCTAGAACTCCTGACCTTAAGTGATCCACCCGCCTCAGCCTCCCAAAGTGCTGGGATTACAAGTGTGAGCCACTACACCCGGCCGTTACCACTTATGAATTTAGTAATAATACTATAATATTATTTTAATTATATTACATTACCTGCAATATAATACATTGTATTTTCTAATAATACTATTTTAAAATTTGAATTTTATGCCTACATTCTTTTGTGTTTTTATATTTAATATACACATTCGTATGTATGTCAGAAAGCCTGCAAATATTATTACAGATTCGCAATTTCCTTTTTAACTTCCCCTCCATCTCACTCCAGTTCACTGCCTGTATTACTTTTCTATCCCTGTTGTAATAAATTACCGAAAACTCGGTTACTTAAAATAATACCAATTTATCATATGATAGTTCTGAAAGTCTGAATCCTGACACGGGTCTCACTGGTTTAAAATCAAGGTGTTGTCAGGGTTGTGCTTCTTCTGGAGGCTGGAGGAAGGCATTTGTTTTCTGACTTTTCCATCTTCTAGAGGTTCCTTGCATTTGTTGCCTCATGGTTTGGTAAGATGCTGAGCAGAGAACACAACAATGTTGTGTCAGATTTCTGACTTACAGAACTGCAAGGAATAAATTCTCCAAGTCTTCAAAGTCAGCAATATTGTATCTTTCAGACCATTCTTCTATAGTCACATCTCCCTCTCACCAGAGATGGGAAAGCCTTTCCAATTTTAAAAACTCATGTGATTAGTTTGGACACACTTGGCTAATCCCTTATAGCCTCCACACATCAAGACTCTTAATTTAATCACAACTACAAAGTTCCTTTTGTCGTGTAAGAAAACATTCACAAGTTCTAGGAAGTAGGATATAAACAGCTTCCCTACAGTCTACACTGGGCAGAAAGCAGGCACTTAGTGACTTGCTTATAAATTCAACTGTGATTGGTCTCTATTGGAGGCTCAGAGAAGACATGAAAGCCCAAATTCCTATTTTCTGTCCATGCCATTTGTGAAAAAAACTGAGGAAAATCAAGAAAAGGAGATAGTGGGGCAGTATGCATTGGTCAAATCAATATTCAAACACAACTGCTACATGTCCATTTAGGCACCAATGAGCTCATCTAAATTGTACAATCCATGTCACAAATGTAGTTTCAGTGTCCTTGTTTCAACATGAACATGCATAAGGGAATATGGAACTGAGTCAAGTCAGTAGTCTATGAAACATAGAAAGTGAATTTAAGGCTTCCTAAAAGGTTGCCAGGAATCTGTCATCAACATGACTATCCTCCCTGTCTTTGAGTACATTATTCATCTCCAGGCAAGAACAAATAATACATCTCGTGGATTGAGGAGGAGAAAATATTTCCTTGGTACCCTGAAAGGATCTGCCATCACGTCAGACTGAGTGTGCACAATGAGAAGGCAGATTTCTCCACATAATTGCCAGGACAAAGCTGCGATGGAAGGGGCAGAACAGCCCTGCCATAATGGCATGATGGAGCTTTCTCTCCTGATGTCAGGTGAGTTTTGTCACACTTGGGAAATCTCAGAGAATGGCCTACTGTTAGCAAATTGTGCTCATGGGCATGTGCATAGGCACACACACAAACCAAAGCACACACATCCTGGAAAGGAGTTAGAATTCCAGCCACCTCACCCTGGATCCAACGTCTACCTTGTGGCCTTGGTATTTCTTCCTCCTGGCCCCACATTCCACATGTATAGGTGGGAAGTTACTGTCATGATCAGAAGGCCCTTTTCATTTCCAGCTCTGGAATCTGGAATTCTAGAAACACACACATGTTGAACAACTATGTACACTGATGCTCAACCCATCTGTGGTTCTCATTGGAAAATGCTCCAGCCCTTTCTGTGGCTAGAAATTGGCCTTCAGGACCCTATGATGACTCTTTGATTAACCTCTCCCCATCAAGGGAATCAGCCATCCCAGGACACATAAAACAGATGGGATATAATACCTATTTCTACCAAAAAAAAAATAATAATAAGTAAGTAACTCAAGGAGTGCCATAACTTGTAATTATCTCAACACAATAGAAATATAAATGTATAATCAAAATGTAAATGATGTGCTTAGGTTCTCATTAAATTATGATTTCTAGAAAAATAAAGACAAAATCACTTTCATCCACTACCCTGTTGCCAGAGATCCATGTGAATCAGCGAAGGTAAGGACGGACATGACCTGTTCAGTCTGCTTTCTTATCCCCCTCGCCAGTGAGGATGTGTTAGCTACATACAATATTCTTTCCAGAACCTTTTAATTATTTGGAAAGAAAGTGCTATATGGTCAAGGAGAAAAATCCTCAGATATTTTGTATTCTTTCTCTTTAGAATATGATTTTAAAATCTAGACAAGTTAACTCATTTACCTCTGCAAATCGAGCTTGAATGAATGCCCAAAGTAAAGCAGGTGGATGGAGGTGTCCACTCACTGCCATCTGTCTCTTAGAATTAAAATTGTCATGCAGATAGCTCAGAGCAAAAATTTCTGAGAGACTTAGGCTAGAGTCAAGGTAGCAAGAACTTTGCATTGATGACATTTCAAGTTGCCCATGGCAGAGGGGTGTGGGTACGATACATATTTTTGAACAATTTTCTACATGCTTCTAAAACCTTCAACTCCCCCATCCAAACTCTTTGGGCTTGATTACAGAACCACAGCATTCAAAATACTCAACAACTTATTGCCACTTATTGGCAATTAACTCAGATTATCACGAAATTGATACAGGAAGTCCGGCTGGATGAATAACATGAGCTGGCTAGAGAAGGGGGAAAATTTTGCCATGGATGAAGGATTAAAATGAGAAGTTAGCTATTTGTAGATTGTCTGTCTTTTGTTGTTTGTTATTTTGTCTGCAAAATGTCCTTATCAAACCTTCTACCTTCTCTGGACTTCAGTATTTATTTGCTAGTAGAATAAAGACATTGAACTTGAAAGTGACCTTGCTCTATCAAGTCATGCATGTCTAAAGGGCTTCAGCTGGGCTCTTGGGGTCCACAAGAGAAAGTTTCTTCCTTAAACATTCTTAAAACAGCACAGGCTTCCTTTCTTTCAGTGATAGCCATGCTACCTATGTCAAGTCTTTCTGACAAATTGGTTCAGAGAATAAACACAACCTTGTTTTTATCTTCTGCATCATAGATAAGTACACACATGTAACAGCTTCCTAAGGAACAGCACATTGACGATCTCATCCAGTCTGATTAAACCCTAAGTCAATGCAGCTTTCAGTATTTATTGCACATTTTTTTCATTGCCTTCTTTTGAGGCAATAAGTAGTAGGGAGTGCGGCAAACTGATTAAGAGAGTTATTTCCTCTGGGCCTGGGACTCTGTAATATCTTCCATTTCTGTTTCTTCAGGGATCACAAATTTGACCTGGTTTCTAGGATTAGGTCCCTCATGTCTGATTTTCCTTTTTCCTATATTTTTGGACTTTCTAGATCATCTGTAGGTGCTGCCCAAAAGCTGTCTTTGCTGAAAGAGGAACAATCATTAGAAGTTTGGGGTGTGGAAGGGAATAATTGTCCCAATAATGTCCCTGAGTGCCATCATTCCCCCCACCATGATAAATTTCTTACCTTGGACCATTCTCTGTGAGTCAATGAAAGTTGTTTTACTCACATACCCTAAACCAATGGGTTTTTCACATTAGGGCTAACATTATTTACCATTCAAATGAAAACGTATGTGATTCTTCACATAATATGTCATGAGAGGAATGCAACTTAAAACAGCAGTGAGAGAACACTACACACCTATTAGAATAGCCAAAATCCAAAAACTGGCAACATCAAATGCTGGTGAGGATGTGGAGCAACAGGAATGCTCATTCATTGGTGAAGGGAATGCAAAATGGTACAGCCACTTTGGAAGATAGTTTGGCAGTTTCTTACAAAACTATCCATACTCTTACTATACTATCCAGAGATCGCACTCTTTGGTATTTACCAAAGGAGTTAAAAATGTATGCCCCCCATACACACAAAAAAAACTGCACCTATATTTTTTGGTACATTTATTTATTATAATTGCCAAATCTTGGAAGCAACCGAGATATCCTTTAGTAGGTGATACGGTTTTGCTGTGTCCCCACCCAAGTCTCATCTTGAATTGTAGCTCCCATAGTTCCCATGTGTTGTGAGAGGGACCTGGTGGGAGACAATTGAATCATGGGGGTGGTCCCCCCATATTGTTCTCATGGTAGTGAATAATTCTCATGAGATCTGATGGTTTTATATGACATTTTCCCCTTTTGCTTTGCTCTCATTCTGTCTTGACTGCCACCATGTAAGACGTGCCTTTCGCCTTCTGCCATGATTGTGAGGCCTCCCCAGCCACGTGAAACTGTGAGTCTATTAAACCTCTTTCTCTTTATAAATTACCCAGTCTCTGCTATGTCTTTATCAGCAGCATAAGAATGGGCTAATACAGTAGGTAAATGGATAAATAAACAATGGTGTATCCAGCAATGGAACATTATTCAGCACTAAAAAGAAATGAGCTATCAAGCCATGAAAAGACATGAAGGAAACTTAAATGCATATTACGAAATGGAATAAACCAATCTGAGAAGGCTACATACTATATGATTTCAACTACGGGACATTCTGGGAAAGGAAAAACTATAGCAACAGTAAAAATATATTGGTGTTTTCCAGGGGTTAGTGGGGAGAAAAGGATGCATATGTGGAGCACAGAGGACTTTTAGGGCAGGGAAATTACTCTGTATGATCCTATAATGGTGGATCCATGTCATTATCCATCTGCCAAACCCATAGAACGTACAACATCAAGAGTGAACCCTGATGTAAACTTTGGACTCTGGGTAACAATAATGTGTCCTCGTAGGTTTATCAACTGTAACAAATGTACTGTTCAGGTAGGGGATGTTGGTAGTGGGGATGGGGCGTTGTACATGTGTCAGGGCAGGAAGTATATGGAAACTCTCTGTACCTTCCTCTCAATTTTGCTGTGAACATAAAAATTTTCTTAAAAAGTGTTTTAAAAAACGTACCTGAAATCTGACTCTAAAAAAAAACATTTAAAAAATGCATTTTAGGCTGGGCGCGGTGGCTCACACCTGCAATCCCAGCACTTTGGGAGGCCGAGGCAGGTGGATCACAAGGTCAGGAGTTCAAGACTGGCCTGGCCAACATTGTGAAACCCTGTCTCTACTAAAAATACAAAAATTAGCTGGATGTGGTGGCATGCACCTGTAATCCCAGCTGCTTGGGAGGTTGAGGAAGGAGAATTGCTTGAACCCAGGAGGCGGAGGTTGCAGTGAGCCGAGATCGTGCCACTGCACTCCAGCCTGGGTGACAGAGCAAATTCTGCCTCAAAAAAAAATGCATTTTAATAAAGTATTTTGGCCAGGTGTGCTGGCTCATGCCTATAATCTCAGCACTTTGAGAGGCTGAGGCAGGTGGATGGCTTGAGCCCAGGAGTTCAAGACCAGCCTGGACAACAAGGCAAAACTCTATCTCTACAAAACATACAAAAATTAGTCGGGCATGGTGGTGCATGGCTGTAGGCCCAGCTACTCTGGAGGCTGAGGTGGAAGGATTGCTTGAGCCCAGGAGGTCAAGGCTACAGTGAGTCATGTTCATGCCACTGCACTCCAGCTTGGGTGAGAGTGAGATCCTCTCCCTCTCTCTCAAAAAAAATGCATTTTATTTATAGAAATTAACACATAATATTTATTTAATGCGAGTTCAATGAACCAGATCAATAGAGTTATTGAGATATGCACAAATACTTGAAATCTACAGTTAAAGATGACTTGTAGTCTTACCAACTTTCACGTCTAATTTCTTTGTTTTTTCTTTTTTAGAGATGGGATCTCACTGTGTTGCCCAGGCTCAACTTTCTTTCTTTATTTTGTTCTGCCTGCAGTATTTAGAAAAGCCTGATTAACTAAAAGAAATAATCACACATGCCAATTCTGTGTGTGTGTTGGGCGGGGGTGGGTTTCTGTGTGTGTATGTTTTATGTATTATGTGTGTTGTGTGTGCTATGTGGGGAGTGCATGTGTGTGCTGTTGTGTGTGTGTGCTGTGTATGTTGAACCGTGTATGTGCTGTGTGCGTTCAATTTGCAAGCTTCTTCAATGAAAGAATCTTGGAAGAGACATGACAGGACATTTGTTTCAATCTGAATAGCTCATAATATCTCTCAAAAGCTCATATTCCTCTTGCTCAGACCGATTTGGAGAAAGCTGATAAATGAGATTTTCAGCCAGTTTAATTTTCATTTTTGAGACATACTTTCCAAATGTATGTTACTATTATGAAAAGTGTAACATATACACTTACATATGTATTTATATGTATACTTAAATATAAAATGTCTCCTTCTCAGTCTCAGGCATTCATTCAATGTCTTTTAAAACACTCACATTTATTTATATTGTTGTTTAGGAAAAATCCACTGTGGCTTTACTGCTGACACTCTAACTGCAATGGTAAACCTAATATTGACACTGGGAATTACCAAATTTTACCTATTTAGATTATTAAAAACAAGACCCAAGGCACAAAGAGTGGTTCTGTGTCTTAGCAGTATTTAACAGAATTTCTACAACTGCAAAAGAAAAAAACTAAAATAATGCAAATATTAAATGTATGTATATTGACAATTACGTTGTCCTATCTGTGGCACTGCCTCCAAACAATGGACTTAGATAGGAAAAAGTAAATTCGAAACTTGTATTTGGACTATTACATATATTGTGAAAATATATGTTTTTTTTTTTTTTTTTTTTTGAGACGGAATCTTGCTCTGTCACCCAGGCTGGAGTTCAGTGGCCGGATCTCAGCTCACTGCAAGCTCCACCTCCCGGGTTTACACCATTCTCCTGCCTCAGCCTCCCGAGTAGCTGGGACTATAGGCGCCCGCCACCTCGCCTGGCTAGTTTTTTGTATTTTTTAGTGGAGACGGGGTTTCACCGTGTTCGCCAGGATGGTCTCGATCTCCTGACCTTATGATCCGCCCGTCTCGGCCTCCCAAAGTGCTGGGATTACAGGCTTGAGCCACCACGCCCCGCCAAATGAAAATATATGTTGATTAACCTTTTAACTAAGATATCTGTACATTAATACAACTGAAATAGAACAAAAGTACCAAACCCTGGCATTTTTTAATAGCTAGTGTTTAAGCAATATAAAATGACTTCACTACCTGCTGGTTACAGCTTTATGAGCACCCCTCTTCCAACACTTTTTAGTCTTGTTGGCTTTGGACCATCAATTAAAGGTCATGTCATTTTTGCCAACTTATCCAGGGAGTGTTACAATGGGTGTAAGCTCTTTAAAATGTCCTCCGCTTTTATTCCCGTGTCAAATGATTTAAAACCTCGTGGGAGACCTTGAATTACAGTCACCCTATTAAGCTGCTCCAGAATTTTCTGACCCTACAGAAATGGAAAGACAAAAAGTGTGTGGGTTTTTGCGGGAGGTCATTCTAAACCACTGAGTTGTGAGATGATGCATTATGCAGTGAGAGATAACTAATACAACCATCTTCTTTCACCTGTGGTGTCCAGAAGCTCCAATGGACCAAAGGCAAAGCTCAGCGTGACTAAGAACAGGCTAAACAGGTGCACCCTGGCTCCAATGAATGGACTTTATCCTCCTGGAGCCCTTGGGAATGTAGGACATAATTCTGCGTCTCCTGAGCCCTTGAAATGGCAGTGTTTCTATGAATTAAACACCCCTTTGGGCTCCAGTCACCCTGATAACTGAAAACTCAGCCTGAGAACTGTCAGAAAACCCTTCAGCTGGTTCAGTGGCCCCCAGTGGAGGGTGTTAATGAGAAACAAGACACAAATATCCCATGAAAAAAGAAAGAGAGTGCTGTGAATGCTACCCTAGGTCCTATTGTTCAATTAATAGGGTAGTAATAAGAGGAACTAAGCCACACACACATACACAAAATAAGCAGTGTTCTGTCTATATTAAAAAATGTCATGGGAGTGTTCAGAAAAAGGTTAATCAACAGCATGTCAATGAGCGATGGAAGGCGCAGTCCCAAAAGATCACCATGCCAGTCTGACTTGGAAATCTCCACCCTATGGGAACAATGCCCCTCCAGATTCAATATGGTCTTGAAATCAAACTCCAATCCTGTCCATGAAGGAAATTCTGCATTATAGTTTTGCTAAATAACCATCAATGCAGTCTTCCTGCTCTCTTCTGAGTGAAGTTTGAATTTACCTCTCCAACCAAATATTTAGGAATCATTGAATATTTATGACACTATGTTGGTTGCCAATTGCAGCTGTAACAAATGACCACAAAAAGTACATAAAATTTTAACCTTACAGTTCCAAAGGTTTTAAGTCCAGAGAGGATCTTACTGGATTATAATTCAGGTATCAGTAGGGCTAAATTCCTTTCTGGAAGTCCTCGGGGAGAATCCATTGATTGTATTTTCCAGATCCTAGAGGATGCCTGCTTTCCTTGGCTAAGGGATCCCTTCTATGTTCAATGCCAGAAATGGCTGATTGAGTCTTTCTCACCTTGAACCTATTTGGTTCTCTCTTATGAACCCACCTTTCTCATATATAAGGACCCTTGTGATTACACTGGGTCCATCTGGATACTCCGGAATCATCTCCTTATTTTAAGTTCAGCAGTTGATTAACAACTTTAATTCCATCTGCAGCCTTAATTCCTCCTTGCCATGCAACAGATAACATATTCACAGGTTTTGGCAATTTGGTTGTGGACATCTTTGGGCAACCATTATGCTGCTAGCTACAGATAGCTTAGTTTTTTCCAGAGATACAACAGTAAATAAAAGACTTACCCTGCCATCTTGGGTCTCCAATTCTAAAGGGGAAAAAAAGGTGTGCAACCAAATATTTCAACCCTATGGTCCAACAAGAACATAGAAGAAATGAGTCGGAAACATTAGCTGGATAAGTCTCCTCAAAGAGGTAGAATTTGAGCTAAGTCTTAAAGAACAAGTAGACTGATGCCAAATTGTATTAGGATTCTCCAGATAAACAGAACCAATAGGATATATAGGTATAGATATAAATACAGATATAGATATAGAGATATACAAGATGGGAATTATTATGCAAATTCGCTCAAACAATTATGAAGACAAGAAGTCCCACAATGATGCCATATTCAAGCTGGAGAACCAGGAAAGCCAGCAGTATAATTCAGTCCAAGTTCGAAAGGCTAAGAACCAGGGGAATGGATGGGTAACTCCCAATATGAGGCCAAATTCCTCAGATCAGGAAGGACCACTCAGAGTCTGAAAGTCTGCAAGTCTGAGAACCAGAAGCTGGAATGTCCAAGGGAAGGAGAAAATGAATGTTCCAGCTCAAGAAAAGAAAGCAAATTCACCCTTCTTCTGCCTTTTCATTTTATTTGGACTCTCAGTGGATTTGAGAGTGCCTGCCCACATCAGTGAGGCTGGATCTTCTTTACCTAGTCTACTGATTCAAACGCTAATTTATTCCAGAAACACTCTCACAGATACACCAGCATCAATGTTTTACCAACTCAACTCTCCGGGCCTCTTTTAGCCTAGTCAAGTTGACACTTACAATGAACCATTACACAAATGAATGTGGATGGGAAGGTATTGAGCTCCAGGTAAAGCTATATGGAATATAAGACCTACAAGGAAGGTTACTTGGAGTCCTTGTACAAAAATAAATAGGGGTATTGAGAAGCGTGAAGCTGGGCATGACATGATTAGACCTGCATGTGTAAACAATCTCTCTTACCAAAAGAGGAGGAAGCTGGGGGTGAGAAGACCAGTTACCCTGTGCCTTAATTCCAATAACAAGCTCTTTTTTTTGTCGTTTTGCTGTATGACAATCAACCTTGCAGTCCATTCCAAAAATTGCAACTTTTCCATCCCTAATTGCATGCTTTAATTTGCAGACCGATGTTTCAAGTCCTTATAAGGGCTGGAATAACATCCTTCAATCCCAGTCTCTTAGTACCTGGTAAAACCATCCCAGTCCAAGTCCTTGGATTTGCCTGAATTTCCTTTTAGAGCATTCCCAGCATGAAGGATTGTGTTCTCTTAACTCAGCTATGGCTTCCTCTCTTTTCTTTACACTCGCTGATATCTTGAAAGGATAGATTGAAGCTTTTCAAAAGTAGAAGAAACCATTTGTGAAATAGCAATATTTCTAGTCCTTCCCTAGAAATATTCAGCCCCTTAATGATAGTATGAAGACTATGAGAAATACTATAGAAGGGAGGGTTGCATTGTGAAGAAGTCTTGCTGGGGTGTCTTTTAGGATGTTGCTACCCAAAGTGGAGTCTGTGGATGGCTGCTATTCCCAAGTCATTACCAATCTTCAACAAGTTAAGTAAAGAAATGGAGAGTAAGCATTTTAAAATGTGTACAGCACTTTATTAGAGTAATTGTATAGCTCTTGAATCTAATAGTAAAAATATGAGCTTGTATTTGTAGGTCTCTTTATTTCTTCCTTCTCAAAATTTGTTTTTATTTATAAAACTGCACTGTAAATATTATAAACATTGGTTTTGGAAACATTGGAAATTTTTTTTGAAAAGTGTCAGTCTTGGATGTTTTTCCATCTCTCCAGTGCAGTAACTCAGGTAGACACAGGGGCATGGCTGTGAGATTTCCTTTCCAACCTGCTCTCACTTGGCCTCCCTGGGATCTCTACTGCCCCACCTTTTGCATTTAATCCTACACCAAACCCTACTGGACCTTCCATTGCGCTTGTCATCAGTCTTTGACCTTAGCTTTGGTATCTTAAACTATGCACTTAACCTTCAGATTCAAAAAAGGTAGGTCCTCAAAATTCTAACTTGTATTAAGAAAAAGCAAGTACTTAATGATGGGCTACATTGTTCTAACAACTACCAGGTATTTTATATATTAATATATTGTCTTTTACCCTTACAATAGCCATGAGGGAAGTGAATCACCTTATAGACAAGGAAAGGGAGTCTATAGACAGTAACTGCCTGAGCTGGTTTGGGACCAGTGTGTGTTCCTTCTGTGCTCTACCATAATTTATACCCAGGGATCATGCCTAGTTTCACCAAATAAGTATAATTAAATCTGGTCATAATCCATCTAAAGTCCAGCCATGCTGACCTAAAACTATAAAAAATGCTCTACAGGAAGCTCTGTGACCACTTTTCATAAAACCCTTTAAAGATCTGATCTAAGTAGCTAATTGCAAAGGTTCTTTGCTGAACAGTAAAATGAATGATTTTAAAGGCATCATTTAAATAGGATATAAATTTTGATGAAAACTCTGTGGCTCTTGCAGAATCATGAAAATGTCACTTATATACCTTCCCTTTCTCAAAGGCAGGTTGTCAGAAATTGACATTTGTTATGCAAATCTATTTTTAAGACTAAATTACAGTAGAAAGATCCAAAACAGAAATGATTTTAGAGTTGTGTACTGCTACAACCCACCTCCCAAAAAAGGAATTTAAAGAAAAAAAAATTTTGCCTAAACTCAAACTCTTTTAGAATTACCATAAAATCTAAAATTTCAATACAGTATGGACAAAGAGAAAATAAGAATTCTTGTCTCCCATTACAAATCTGCTTCATCACAATCTTACTTTATTTTTCTCCCTTGTCTGAGCCAACACAATCTTACTTTTAAGTGACACAAAAAGATCCCAGCCTTCATATATTATCAACCTTAAGATCACATCTGCCACTTGGATATTTTGTGTGTCCCTGACAATAACAAAACTCTTTATGATCAGGATCTCATTGACGTCTCACAATATCCAGTATTTCACAAATGAAGAAAATAAGTGTATTGGTTAGTTATTGCTGCATAACAAATGGTTCCAAGACTTAGTGGCTTAAAACAACAGCCATTTATTATTCCTCACAGATCTTTGTGAATCAGCTGGGAAGCATTTCTGATCTAGAATGAGCTTATTGGTCTTGGGTGGGCTTGATCCTGCATTCAGGCTAGCCAGGGCTTTTCTGATAGTAGTGATTGGGTCAAAAAAAGGAAGTGGAAGGGAAAAAGTGCTTTGTGAAACCTCTGCATATGTGATATTGGCCAAAGCAATTTGCAAGACTAAGTCCAGGATCAGGAGTAAGAGAAACTGCAACACAACTGAGTCCTGGGTTAGGTTAGGCATCAGGTCTGAATCCAGTGCATGTGCTTTCTACCTTGCCACATGAAATTTACACCAAGGGATCCTGTGTACATCTTCACTAAATAATTACAATTAATCCTTACCTAGTTTAGAGTCAAGAAAGTGACTGTTGTCCTGCTGATCAAATTTATATACATGCACTACAGGAAGCAGACAGAGAAGCACTTTTCACAAAGCCCTTTGAAGATCTGAACTGTAGGTAGCCAGTTGCAAAGGGTGTGGATATAGGGTGGCCATTCAACAGGGCAGTTTGTGCAATCAGTCAATTACATCTAGGCTGAAATAATTTAACAAGTTATCCACCGTCAGGCAACTAGTAATTTGAAAACAGGTCTTTGGGACTCCAAAGTCTGCATTTTTGTTTGTCGTGAGGCCGTTTTACCTCTGTTATATGGGACTAATATTATGGATTTTATCTGGCTTACTTGTTGAGAATTTTGTAGTCATTACACATGGAGAGAATGTGAACATTGAAGTTGTGACTGTGGCAACACCAGAATGTAACAGATGCTGCACACAAAAATGAGGTGAGATGATGATGTGGTTTGGATGTTTGTCCCCTCTAAATCTCATGTTGGAATATGATTCCCAACATCGGAGGTGGGGCTTGGTGAGAGGTGATTGAATCATGGAGGTGGATACCTCTTGAATGACTTAGCCATCCCTTTGGTGATAAGGAAGTTCTCAATTAGTTCACATGAGATCTGGTTGTTTAAAACAGTCTGGGACCTCCCCCGACTCTCTCACTCCCACTCTCACCATTTGATATGCCAGTTCGCCCTTTGCCATCCACCATGATTGGAAGCTTCCTGAGGCCTCATCAGAAGTAGATGCTGGAGCCATGCTTATAGAGCCTACAGAACCATGATCCAATTAAACCAGTTTTCTTTATAAATTACACAGCCTCAAGTATTCCTTTAGAGCAATGCAAAAATGGCCTAACACAGATGAGAATGCAGAATTTAGAGAGGACATATTCCCTAACTCTCAGATCCCTTCTCCAGATCAAGGATGTGAAAATGGATCAAACCGTGGAAGGCACATTCCTTTGGGGTAGTTACAAAGAGTGTGATTTCTATTTCCCTGGAACTGGGAAGTGTGTGGGGTGGTAGACCTGCACGTCAGTGTAAAGAATGTGAGCTCTATTGGAAGCCCTCCGAGAGTGTGATGCCGCTCCCTGAAGGTGAGATGTAATGAAGACTACATCAGGCGCCTAGCTCAAACCTGAGAAGGGAAAGTGGCTCATGGGAACAAGTCTCTCAGGGTTCTCCCAACGTTCACAGTCTAACAATTTGTACCTTGGCTTGAATGATCTCTAACAGATGAGCATCATTTAATGAACATGAGTTTTTCCATCCAGCTTGGTGCATCTTAGGAAAGCCTCAAGTTGTGCAAATCTGGCATGAGAGTAGAAAGACCTCTACGTGGACACTCTGGATTCTTCACGCTTGAGTGGTAGGACCTGGGCAAGAGAATCAAACTCTCTGTTTCCTTTTTGGTATCCTAGATCATATTGACCTGACCAAACTTACAAGTTGGTTGGAGGCTTAAATAGAGTAATGGATGAGCATATCTTAAAAAGAGTAAAATGTTATACAGATGCATTTAATCATCTCTTGCATAAATAAAAAGCCCTGCCCCCATGTGCCCAAAAAAGCCAATTATAATTTTCTTAGATTCCAGGCATTGTCTCCTAACTGATCCACTTAAAATCTACTATGAACCTACCATAGAAAGGAGGAAGCAGATGGATGTGCTGATTAGTAAATATAAAGAATGAGATTTCTGTAAGTTCATTGCATACAGGACAAACTCTAAAATGCTAAGTAGTTATGTCCATAGCACAGGAAAAAAACTAATCTGGTTTACTGGCTCTGAGCTTACATCATTCATTACAGTACTACACATTCCCAAAATGCTTCCATTCCAAACATAGCATTCTATTTCTAACATTGTAAATCAAAGCAGAAAAGTGTTGGAGGTTTTAGAAGGCTTTTGCTTCACCTTTCTTAACATATACATGAGTTTCTCTAAATTCCTGATCAAGACGACATTTATCTTCTTCAGGCACACTCCTGTGGTTCTAGAAGTGGCAAGACATAGGTTAAAAAAAAAAAAAAAAAAAAGATTGGAATTCTAAAAGAATAAGCATTTGAAAACCACCAAATTCCTCAAAATTTACATTACTGTGCAGGTTTCCACAAACACTTTCACTACATGCTGTGGTCATCACACTCCACTCCGAGTCCCTGGACAGAAAAATAAAGCGCGTGTCAGTTGTTCAAGAACTTAATATCTAATGGGCAAGGAAGCTTTGCTGCAGCTACATTTATTTTAAAAAATAGGATTGATAAGATGCAAGGTTGGAGACACAGGTGGTGGTTGTTACATACAACGTCCTAGGATAAAGAATTACTGTTTTTGAACTGAAAACTGAAAATCTAGCCAACACCAATTTGTCACAGATCCTAAAGAATCCACAGAATCAGAGTATTTAATTAATCTAAACGATAAATTGCCTATGAATCTCAACTGCGCAGGCAGCACCTATGAGCAGAAAATTCACACAAGAAAGAAAAATAAATGGGAATACTGGTGGTGTTAGAAATTTACCTTATAAACAACATTATTCTAAATTTTGCAGCCTAATACTTTGGAGTCTTATATTTGCTCATAATCCCCGAAGGAGTGAAAAATTAGGAGTATTCTTTAGGGCTTCTCCGAAGATGTATAGCCATGCACATTTGCTGTTGCCAAATACACACATTTAAATGAAAATAGCTGACATCTGGTAGAGTCACCCTCTGGAGATGTATACAGAAACATTAATCTGAGGTTAACCCAACAACCCAATGTTTACATGATGTATTATATAGCAAAATAAAATACACCATCATATGATTATTCATCTGAAAGTAATAGTGTAGCCTCCTTGGGGAAAAAGATAAAGGGAAAAATTCATTGAATATTTTAAAAAATTCATTTTTAATCACATCTCCCAGGCATCTAACTTATTTGTAGGCTTTGCAATCATACAGATATATAAATATATATTTGAAATTTCTTCCCCTGGAAAATTACCATTCTTTAAGAGAAGATACCTCCTAGAATCTATCCAAAAAAATCACGTTTACATGAAAAGATCATTATTTCCTTTCTTGAATTCTGAAGCATCTTTGAAGAGGGAGGAGAATTTGCAAAATCAGGAAAGGGCTGCTCTCAGAAAATCCAATCACTTTTCAAGCAATGATACAATGCCAGATGTTAAAATTTGTCTGAAGATCTCTAGAGAAGTGAAAGCAATTAGATGTTATCCTTCATTTCTTCTGTTCAGAATCTCATTACCAAAGATTGCAGACATGTCGGTTATGATGTACATCTTGCAGGTGGCACTTTGTCATTGTTAAAATAAAGTAAGGTAGAACAGAATCTTACTATAATTTTTCCTTGGTGGGGTGGGGTGAAAGAGAGGAAGATTGAGAGAAAGGGAGAGAGAGAGAAGAAGGGAGCAAGGAATTAGATGCTATGCATATACAATAAACCTTATTAATTGCATTATTTTGAAAGGTTATTTCCTAGTTACTATAATTACAGGGCATTTTAAGCCATTTTAGCATGTAACACACAATGATAAACTCTATCATACATATATTCTGTGATGTGGTCACAAGAGAAGGCTACCATAAGAATGTCACACCACAGTTGTCCCATGGGCACTGAAAACCAGAAAGCAATATGGGTATCACCTTAACACAGGCACCACCAAATGTGGAGTCAGGGACAAAGAGTACAACTCTTGTTCCACTCCCAACAACAAAAAACCTTGGCCAAGTCACCAGTCCCTTTGTCCATGCAATGATGAAATGACACCACATCATCCCCAGAAACTCTTTCCAAGTCTATGGTGCCTTAATACTAATTGATTTTGACTGTTTCCAACAGTTCCGAGGGTGTTTCTGAAGAATGAATTTGGAACATGTGGTAAGGCACATGACAATGTCTTCATTTCTATATGTCAAATAAAGCCTCTGGTCTTTTTCTACTGACAGCTGAGGAATTCATGCAGAAGAAAGTAACAACCTGTACAGATGCATTTGACCAGCAGGCTTGCATAATTCCAGGAGCACCTACTCTGTGCATGGCTACAGGAGAAACAGCAGAAATGAGAGAGACACAGCACGGTCTCCATACACAAGTCCAGCTCTCCCTGCAAGACACTGGAAGGGCATACTGGTGTCAGGCAGAATTCACTCAGTATGCGCCCCCAAATTAGAATGTAATGCGTTCCTGTCAGGGTAAGATCAACTTTGCAGGGCCAGTCGGGCTGATGCATACTCAACGTCCCTTTGCTGGGTCCCAGCAGCCAGAGCTGCTGATGGTATTTGCAGGTTGGCAGAGGCATCATCTGCTCTGCAGCCAACCTACAGCACTTGGGGGTAGGGCCCACCAGGAAAAGGACAAAGCCATCCAGCTCCATGATTCTCATGCTCCTTAGGGTCTGTTTATAGCTTTAAAAAGTGCTTAAGTTTTGTAAAACAGCCAACTTCACTAAATGATTGCAAATTCGTTCTCAAACAATAATTGTGAAAAGCATTCATTAAGCTCCCATCATTTTATTCAGAAAGAGAGAAAACAAAAGAGATGGTTTTTAAAATAAAGAGACCAATATCTTTAATATTTGTAAAGACTATTTTTAATATTTTTTAATAAAGAGACTAATATATTTCATTTATCATCCATGTGTTACAGTTTCACCAATGTACCACAATGTAGCAGTCTCTCATTGTGAGGTATCACCTGGAGTTCTTTGTCTCACAACCAAGAGAATTGAGGAGCATGAACACAAAGGATGAGGTTGGAGCAAAAGTTTAATAAGTGAAAGAAGAAAGCTCTCTGCTGCAGAGAGGGTACCGGGAAAAGGGTTACCACTTTTACAGTTGAATGCAATTTCTTTTATAGGAAACTGATGAGGACCAGCATCTCATTTGCATAAGGCACAAATTTCTAGTAGCTCCACCACATCCTCCTAATGCACATGCAAGTCCTTAGACTCCACATTGCTTTGCTCCTCTTATTGCTCATGTAAAGGGATGGAATTTTCCATTGTGGGCCTGTCTGGGCAAGTCACCTGTGTAGCCTTTCTTACCTTCTTACCTGTGCAGCTGTTGGCATGTCTTAGGCAAGTCTCCCTATGCAAGTTCCCTTATCTATGTCTGCAGGCTGTTCTTTTGTTTGAAAGAACTCAACCGAGGACCCACCCTAACTGCCTGCCTGACAGGGTTTTTTTCTTTCTCCTCTCTCACATGGAACATAGTCATTATGGGAACTTGGTGGGAATTCCGGGCTCATGTTAAAAATTTCCTCCCTCCCATAGCTCCCATGTCCAAAGTCACCGGTATCCATAAACAGTAAGTGATCTTGTCAATTCTGAAAATATTCCCTCCTTTTGTGTGTGTGTTTTTTTAATTGGGATTAAGCTCACATAACATGAAATTAACATTTTAAAGTGTGCAATTAACTCCATGGCATTTAGTGCATTCACTATATTATGCAATCATCACCACTATCTGCTTCCAGAACATTTTTGTCACCTGAAAAGGAAAACTCATACCATTAAATTGTCAATTCCCATTCTCCCAGCTCCTTACTCTTGAGGACCACCAATCTCCTTTCCATCTCTGTAGATTTGTCAATTATAGATATTTCATATAAATGAAATCATACAATATGTGGCCTTTTGTGTCTGGCTTCTTTTACAGAGCATGTTTTTCAACTTTTTTTTTTTTTAAGACAATGTTTCTCTCTTGTTTCCCAGACTGGAGTGCGATGGCACAGTCTTGGCTCATTGCAACCTCCTCTTCCCAGGCTCAAGTGATTTTCCTGCCTCAGCCTCACAAGTAGTTGGGACTACAGGCATGCACCACCACACCCAGCTAATTTTTGTATTTTTAGTAGAGACAGGATTTTGTCATGTTGCCCAAACTGGTCTTGAATTCCTGGCCTCAAGTGATCTGCCCATCTCAGCCTACTAACGTGCTGGGATTATAGGTGTGAGGAACCACAGCCGGCCTTACAGAGCATGTTTTTGAGGTCCATCCATGCTGTATCATGTATCAGTACTTCTTTCCTTTTTATGACTGAACAATATTCCATCTCCTTTACTTTTTAATCTTCTATATTGTGTATATCAAATAAAGACCACTCTACTTTCACATGTAGTATTTCTTTTTTTAACACTTTGACTCATAGACTACTTTTTATTCCAGAGCAATTGTGATGCATATGAGCTTTAAAGAAATTAGGACTCCAACTTTCAAAACATTCAGAATCAGACAAAAAGAAAAAAAATCTGCTAAAAATGTGGAAATACTTACTACCAATCATCTCAGTTTACAAAGATTGGTCTGTGTAATTTTATCAAATTTCAAAATTGAAATCCACTTTTTCAATCCAGTGCTAAGCCCTTTCTAAATAGAGCTGACCCTTGAACATTGCAGAGGTTAGGGGCACCAACTCCCTGTTTAGTCAAAAATTCGAGTATAACTTTTGGCTCCCCAAAAACTTAACTACTAACAGCTTACTGTTGACCAAAAGCCTTACTGATAATATAAATGGCCAATCAACATATATTTTATGTATATTTGCCAGATATTTATACCTTAGAATGAAAAATATATCTAGGAGCAAATGTGGCTAGCAGTTGGGGGGTGAGCTAAGGGGAATTGAGCTTGGAAGGAGACATGCAGACATTGACCAGGCTTCTGGGAAGCCCTGTGGTTTTGAGATCAGAGGAACTGAAGATAAACTTGTCTACTTTCTAATATTGCTCTAACATGCATGTGAACTCTGCAGGCATTACCAATGTTGGAGGGGTGCAATATGAAAAAGAAAGCTGCTCTGTTAAAAGAAGGGATGGAGGTAACTGGACCCTCAGGAATGCGAAGATCACTTGGTGACCACCAAACAGGTGACCATCCAAAGACAAAAACTCCTTATCAGAGGGATTTAGAAGTAATTAGACTCCCCTATTATCTGCAGTGAACACCTGATTTCAGGCTTCTTTTCAACTTACAATTTATAAGTAACTAGAATTTCTATACATTTCTGGAATGCATGCATGCTGAAATTCATTGTGTAACCTTTGCTGACATTAGGGCACCAAAATGTCTACCAAAGCAATCATTTATCATGCAAATTTCCTTTCAGTTTCTGCTTTAAGGTCCATAACTGCTCCTAAGGAAAATGCACCTCGGCACACAGTCCTCTCTTGCCGAGGCACCCAGCTGCATGCTTTTGCTGAGTTCTTTCTTTCTAATAAAATCTTCCTTTTTCAAACTTATACTGTCGCGAACCACTTTCTGGGGTTCTGACACCTTGCATGTCAGGCACCTCTCCACCTGTGATGACTCATTTTATGTGTCAACTTGACGGGCCCATGGGGTGCCCCAATAATTGATTAAATATTATTTTGTGAGGGTGTTTCAGGATGAGATTAACATTTGAATCGGGAGGCTGAGGAAAGCAGATGGCCCTCCCCAGTGTGGGTATCCCTCATCCAGTCCATTGATTTCCTAACTGATTTCTGCCACTTTGACTTAAGTAAGCCAATTAAGAAGACAGATGTTCTAGCATCCATATGTATATTCAAATTAAATTGAAATTTATATATACCTTGTATTAAACTGTTTTAAAGTAACCATGGCTAGATGGTTCTGATCTAGCTGCTATTATGAATTACAGATATACTAAATGAAAGAATGTCCGTGTTCCATACCAATGTGTTTAGAACAAAACCAAGAGGTTGAAATCTGAGGAAATTTAGTGAACATTGGTTTATTTGTTCAAAAAATGCAAACAAAACAACAACACCCTACCAAGAGCATTTACCCTGGAGCATGGGAAATACTTTTAGGCAGAGAGAATGAAGAATAAAAGTGTTGTCCCAAAGGAACGTGAACCATAGGATAATCAGAATATAATGTGCAAACTGGGGGGACCCGATGGAAGCCAATATTTGGAGGAGCAAACAAGGGCTTGATAAAGTTGCACTCATAGAATTTCTTCTGAGTAGAGAGAGAAAACCATTGAAACTGAGACATTTAAATGCACCTGTTGAACATGTTTCAAACTATGAGAATTTTTAAAAATTATTATTATGATTCTGAGACAGAATTTCATTCTGTCACCCAGGCTGGAGTGCAGTGACACCATCACAGCTCATTGCAGCCTCGGCCTCCTAGGCTCAAGCAATCCTCCCACCTCAGCCTCCCAAGTAGCTCGAACTACAGGCACATGCTACCACACCTGTATAATATTTTTATTTTTTGTAGAGACAGGTTCTTACTATGTTGTCCAGGCTGCTCTTGAACTCCTGGCCTCAAGCAATCTTTCCATCTAGGCCTCCTAAAGTGCTGGGATTACACCTGTGAGCCACCCTCTGTGCCAGCAAATGGTGGGGATTTAAAAATGAGATGTAAATACGTCTCTTAGTCTTCTATGCCCTCCTACAGAACCTTGGCCATCATATGTTGAACACTCACCCTGTGCCAGCCTTTATTACAGGTTATTAACTCATGGGAGACAGTAAATAATTTGTCTGGTCTTTATCCTAGGTTTCCAGCACAGAACTTCTGAAACCTTTGGAATTTCCTGAGAGAAATGTCTTTCTTATGCTAATGAGGTGACTCAGGGTGCACTGAAGTTAATAGTGTCAGGATGGGAGCTGGTCACAAGAAAGAGCAACCATGTGATTGGAGGGTTGGGGGGATTTTGATCTGCCTGACCTCTGGGGATGGGAGACAGCAGGAGATGAAAGTCAACAACATGGCTAATACTTAATTGATCATGCTTACCAAATGAAACATGGATAAGAACTCTGGACACTGAAGCTCAGTAGAGCTTCCTGGCTGGTGAACACCTTGATATGCTGGGAGAAGGATGTACCCTGATTCCATGGGGAGAGGGTATGGAAGCTCTGAATTCCCAATTCCCTCCCGGATCTTGCCCTATGTGCATCCTTTTTTTGTTTTTCTTTTCTTTCTTTCTTTTTTTTTTTTTTTTTTCTGATACAGGGTCTCACTCTGTCATCCAGGCTGGAGTGCAGTGGCAAAATGATGGCTCACCGCAGCCTCAAATCCCTGGGCTCAAGCCATCCTCCCACCTCAGCCTCTCAAGTAGCTGGGACCACAGTACACACCACCATGCCCCACTAACTTTTTAAAAATTTTTTGTAGAGATGGGGTCCCACTATGTTGCCACTTGTTTCAAACTCCTGGCCTCTCACCTCGGCTTTCCAAAGTGCTAGGATTACAGATGTGAGCCCCAGCACCCAGCCTATGTGTAACCTTTATAATAAAACTATAATTGTTAAGTATAGTACTTCCTGATTTAGTGAGTTCTAGTGAATTACAAAACTTGAAGGGTTCACAGGAACCCCTGAATTTAAAGTAAGTTGGTACAAAGTGCAGGTGGCCTGGAGACCAAGAGAGTGTGGCTGGTGTCCATGGCATGGGAAGTCTTCTTGAGGATTAAATCCTTTAACTTGTGGGGTCTGAGCTAACTCTGGATGATTAGCACAAAAGCTGAATGGCAGTACACTCAGTTGGGGTTGCAACAGAATAACACCTGATATGACTTGGTTGTGTTTCCATCCATATCTCATCTTGAATTGTAGCTTGCATAATTCCCACATGCCAGTGGGAGGTAACTGAATCATGGTGGCAGGTCTTTCTTGTGCTTTTCTCATGATAGTGAATAAGTCTCAGGAGATCTGATGGTTTTATAAAGGGGAGTTCCCCTGCACACACTCTCTTGCCCGCTGCCATGTAAGACATGCCTTTTCTCCTCCTTCACCTTCTGCCATGATTGTGAGGCCTCCTCAGCCATGCAGAACTGGGAGTCAATTAAACCTTTTTCCTTTATAAATTACCCAGCCTTGGGTATGTCTTTATTAGCAGCATGAGAACAGACTAATACAACACCCCAGTTACACATACTCCCATTACCATTGGAGGTGAAACCACCTTTGGCATAGATTCTACAATTCCTTACTGCTCAAGGGTCATGTGGCCAGAGGTCACAAGATCTGTGACCTTTGCAATTGCTCCCATAGATAACATCACTATTGTAGAACCTGAGTTGTTTTTCAGACTGACTCCAGCAGGGCTCATGACTCATGACTTAGCTGGTCCTGTGGCCCCACCCAGAGATGGACTCAATGTATGAGGACGGTTTTCCACACTCCTGCTGATTGGCTGTGTGATTTTACCCACAGCCAATCAGCAGCACCCATTCCCTAATCCCCTGCCCACCAAATTGTCCATAAAAATACTATCCTCCAAGTGACACCGACTTGAGTGATAACTCTGTTTCTCCTTTATGGGTCAGCCTCACATCAATTAAACTCTCTCTCTACTGCAATGCCGTATCTGAGTGAATTGATTTTGTCTGTGCAGTGGTCAGGAAGAACTCATCAAGCAATTATAGAGGTAGATATTATTATAAATCCCATTTTGCAGATGCATAAACTGAGGCACAGAATAAATAATCATCTCAAGGCCAGAGAGTGGTTGAGCCAGGCTTTGGACCCATGTAGCTCAGTTTCAAGTCCATGTTCTTTTATTATTATTACAATTATAGATACAGAGTCTTGCTATGTTGCCCTGGCTGGTCTCAAACTCCTAAGCTCAAGCAATCCTCCCTCATTGGCTTCCCAAAATCCTGGGATAACAGGTGTGAGCCATTGTGCTTGACCCCTATTTTTTCTCTTTATTATTTTTATTTTAATTTTTTTTTTAGAGACAGGGTTTCACTATGTTTCCCGGGGTCATCTGAAACTTCTGGGCTCATGTGATCCTCCTGTCTTGGCCTCCCAAAGTGCTAGGATTACAAGCGTGAGTCACTGTGCCCCCAAGTCCATTTTTTTTTTTTTTTTTGAGACAGAGTCTAACTCTGTTGACCAGGCTGGAGTGCAGTGTTACGATCTCGGCTCACTGCAACCTCCTGCCTCCCAGGCTCACGCAATTTGCTTGCCTCAGCCTTCTGAGTAGCTGGGATTACAGGTGTGTGCCACCACACCAGGCTAATTTTCGTATTTTTAGTAGAGATGGGGTTTCAACATGTGGGCCAGGAGGGTCTTGATCTCCTGACCTCAGGTAATCTGCCCGTCTCGGCCTCCCAAAGTGCTTGGATTACAGGCGTGAGCCACTGCGCACGGCCAGCCCATGTTCTTAACACTCTCATGTTCTGCCTCCTAATGAAATGCTAATGTGTTATCCAAACTCAAGGAAGATATATTATTGACATATCATGATTTTAATCATAATAGAAGGGTTAAAAATGTTCAACCCTTGGAAGAGAGATAAGTAAACAAAAACGCACATGACAGTATAGTAAAAGAAATAGTCACAACCACAGGTATATCTTTATTGCTGTAAATCTAAGTAATTTATCTAGTATTTTATAGAGGAAGAAATATAGTTGCGATGATCCCAGGAGCCATATGTGCATATACAGACATTTTCCAACATGATAAAAGCTTTGGAAATCCCATCTATACTGACTTTAGAAGGATCTGATGAAAGTTTCATCAAGTAATACCCTCTACTTCTCTTCCAGCTCCTGCAGAATTTACATCTCTGTGGAGGAGCCAGTCTTTTGATCTGCCCCCATGAGATTTAGGGATTAAAGTCCCCAAGGCTATCCGTGGGCTCACTGACGAGAGTCTCTGATATATTTCCATTCCATAAAAAGCAAGATGCATGCCCCAAAGTTTAAAACACTGCAAGATGAGAAGGCTTTCTAATGCATATATTAAAGGGAGGTTTTTAACTGTGTGTAGGACTCATGGTTTCTCCCTATCACCTTTCCCCTAATGCTTTCTAAAGAAATTCCATCACATGACACTGCACTGCTTCATATGTCATAATTCCATATGTCGTTAATGTTATGCAATATTAAAAATGAAACTGTGATATTAGAAGTGTGCACATAGCACAATTTGAGAAAATATGCCAGTTTTGAAATTCTACCAAGATCAGCTTGAAAATCTTGCCGTAGATTATTCTTACAGATATATTAGTCTGAGTTCCTCCAGGAGTCAACCCCGAGACCAGGAGTTGAGTGTAATGGGCTTATCTATGCAGTAGTTTATGCAATAGCTTATCCAAGAAGCCCAATGGGGAAGTGGGGAGTGCGAGAGAAGAAGTAAGGGGATGTGTTAGTAAGTGGGGGCTTAGTCACTCTCACCCCCGGGAAGGAAGGTGTGGTCTTGTAAACACACCCCCACACCAGGGAAGGAGGCATTTGACTTCCACCTCCCTTCTCCGGTGTCTGAGGGCTGTCTTAGGGGCTTTGACCCATGTGCAGCTCAGTAAGTTTCCTAGGGACAGAGCCAGCCCTGAGCCGAGAAGAAGGAAGCCAGACACGTGTGAGTGAGACACTGTCAGCTTGCTGTGGACCCTCTAGTGCACCTGCTGGTGAACTGAGAATGGCCAAGGGAATGTGGGTGAAGCATCCAGGCACCTTCCACAGATGGAGCTTAAGTGACTGTGCTGAAAGTAATCCATGATACATTTATTTAGAGGTCTCCTTTTTAAGGATTCAGAATGCCAAACAAAATTCTGTCCTTTTTAAGGGCCCTCCTTAGCACCATCCAGACTGGAAAGACCACTGGTCTATGGCACCGAGCTTCCGCTACTAAAATAAGAATGCTGTAAGGGACAGACAACAGGTCTTCTGTGCTGGCAATATGTCTCATACCAAGAAAGCACTCAATCCTTTTGTTAAATGAAGGCATGAGTGGATGAATACCACCGTCTCCTACACATTCAGTTCAGACGAATAGCAGATCATTTACTGAAATTCCCAAAGATGTTCATTTTACATTCAGAAGTCTGAAAGAAGAAACAAATGCTTTTTTTCCAACAACTTTTTTTAAGTCATTTTAAAGCACATAAATGAGTCATTAAAGTGAAAATTTTAAAAAGAACCACTAAAAGGGACGGGGTTTTCCCCACGGTGTCTTTATATCTTCTTAATTCCATTTGAATAACTCACTGTAAATTCTCTATAGGAAGAGAATCACGTATCAGAATTTCCCAAAGGTTAACATGGAGAGTGTATAGGCATGAAGCACAGCCATTCCTATATTTTAGACACCGTGGTATGATTTTCAGAAGGTCCTTTCCATGATGACATCTATAGTTTGAAATTTCAAAACTCTATGGCCAACATTGCCAATGTTGGCTGATTATTAATTTGCAAAGGGTGGTGGAAGGGGTGATGGTCACTTACAATATTAATTCAAGACTAGTACCATCCGGTAGAAACATAACACAAGCCACAAACAGGAGCCATGCACATGATTTAAAATTTTCCTGTAACCTCATTTTGAAAAGTAAAAAGAACAGACAAAGCTAAATTCAATAACATATTTTTATATAAGCAAATATACCCAAAGTATGATCACTTCATTATGTAAATAATTTTATTATTATTTTAGAGAACGGGTCTGCTATGTTGCCCTGGCTGGAGTGCAGTGGCATTCACAGGCATGATCATCGCATACTACAGTCTCAAACTCCTGGCCTCAAATGATTATCCTGCCTCAACCTCCCAAGGAACTAGGACTATAGGCATGTGCAACTGTGCCTGGCTATATGTCAATAATGTTTCATAAATTATTGAGATATTTTACATTATCTTTCTTCTACTAAATCATTGAAATCTGGTGTGTATTTTGCACATAGAACACATCTCAATTTGGACTGTGGTCTAAAAGAAGAGCAGGATGGCTAAATAGTAGAAAGGAGAGCTTTACTGGTGATATCAGATTGTAAACTGGGGAGGATAGTCTCTGGTGTGGACCAAAAGTGCTCTGTCTTCAAAGACAGAAGAGGCAGGTTAGGTTTTATGCCTCACAGGTTCTGTATTACACAGTGGAGTTACACATATTCAGTAGGTTTGGGGGGAAAGCTATACATATTTATAATGGGGGTGAGTATATGTGCAATGGGTAAACATATACGTAACTTATGTCTCATATTCACTTTGGGGCATGGTTTTCCCATTAAAATTAGCTAGAATTTGGCTCTTCACATGAAAAAGTGAACTATAAGACCCAAATCCAATTTGTGCACAGCTTCTACAGGCTAGCTGAAATTGGCATAAGATCTACAGTTACTTATCAGAAAAGACCGTTTGTAAGGGTGGTCCTCTGTCCAATCAGTTATACTATTCTTGGTTGTAAATCAGAACTGGAAGAGGTCTGATAACTCCTCTTGTTAAGGACTTTAGCAAGGGTATGGTTCTGGCAGCCGCAGGGATTTAGGAAGCTGTCATTCCAGCCTAGCCCTGAACCCTCGACCAGTAGGTAACTTTTGTCTCCTTAATCTTGGGGTCCATCTTAATTGATAGAGTGGGGTCTGTTTTGGTCTTTCAGATCCCAGGACTCACAATGTTCTAAGTGCCCATACCCATATGCAGTGAATGGCCACCATGTTGGATCATTCAAGTCCAGCTTATCTTGTTGGGGACCTTGGTGGAGGGTAGAGTTGAAATGGGCAAATAGGATTCAAGATAGAGAAGGGAATATCTTCCATAGATGGTTCATCCACTGGAGATTCCTTTTGTTAATGTGCTACATCCCCCCCACTTGTAATGTAATACCGAAGTTCTCTGTTGGTGTCCATGTTTGTGGCTGACTGTCATGTGGCAGAAAAACTATGGGTTAGAACATTCTGAAAAACTGAACTTAGATGAATTTAAAAGGATAAGAAAGGAAGCTTTGAGTGTAGAAGATACCTCAATTGTCAGGAGAATGAAGAGTTGGTCTAGGTCCAGCCCCACTTTTTGGAACCACTTATATCACACTTGCCAAGAAATGTTCCTATTTCCCACTCACTACATCTTTGGTCTTTGTTCCCTTAATCAAAGTAGGGAACCATATTGGTTTCCTTTGCCTACCTGCAATACATTATCACAAATTGAGTGCCGCATTTATCATCCCATAGTTCTGAAGGACAGAAATCCTAAGTGAATCTCACTGGGCTAAAACCAGTGTCAGTAAAGATGTTCATTCTGGAGGCTCTGTGGGGGGAATCTATTTCCTGGGTTTTTCCAGTTTCTAGAGTCAGACTGAATTCCTTGCCTCCTGGCCTCCTTCCATCTTTGAAGCCAGCAAATGTTGGCCAAGTATTTCTCAAATCACATCATTTGATTCTTCTATTTCCCTTTTCCCCATTTAAAGAATCCCTGCAATTTCACTGGGTCCGCCCAGATAATCCAGTTAATCTCCCCAGTTTAAGGTCAACTGATTAACAACCTTAATTTCATCTCAACATGAATTACCTTTGTCATGTAAAGTAATATATTCAAGGGTCCTGGGAATTAAGATGTAGATGTTTGGGGATAGAGGTGTCATTATTTTGTCAATCTCAGTCTCATTCCATTGTAATTCTTTTTCATTGTCGATGCTGTTATGTTTGCTGAAGCCATATGTTCTGAAACGAAATGCCCAACTAAAGTAGCGTTTGCCTCCAGAGTACAGGTATATTTTAATTTATTGACAACTATTGTTACTATTTATTTTTCACTCTTATTATAGTTTAAGGGTTAGGGTTAGGGTTATTATAGTTAGGGCTAGGGTTAAGGTTAATCCAGCTGTTGCCTGGACTAAAGTCATTATTGTATGTCTTAAATATTTTTCAGTTTTAAAATAAGTAGCTGATTTTCTGTACAGACAACTATCTACATAAAATCATCTCAACCTTCCCATCAAAAATACCTTCTAACATATCTTTCTAAATTCTCTCCCATTCAGAGACTTGCAACTGTTGCATCAGAGCACAGAAAGATTTTCTCTATAAGACATATGGAAGAAGTGAAGCCAAGAAATATTATAACACTTTTAATCGCTTGGTAAATGTGTCAATTTTGGGAACTGAACCACGTACTCAACAGTAGATGTTCCTACCGTTAGCAACATCTCTAGAGCTTCCACATTCAGAAGAGCACATTCCTTCTTAAAATTATGTGAACAAGTCATTGAATTTTAGATGAGTATAACTTTTTTTAGACAAAAGAAAATAACTAATTGCCATTTGATGGAGCATTCCCTCGGATGCCTATATCAGGGCAGATATGCAAAGAAAGTGGAACACATTTACACAAACCTCATAAGTCAAAATATAGACACATCTGAGCATGCTGAATTGATTAAGCTAAAAAAACCAGATTTTCTTTTTCTTGAGGGTTTAGAAATAAATATATAGCTCACGATAAAACAGGACATCAAATCTGCTTTCAAAACAAGTACTCACGGCAATGGAAATGTAAGTTTGTTTCTCTATTTTTTAAATTAAAAAAAAATTTTTTTAAGAGACAGTTTCTCTCTGTTGCCCAGGCCGGAGTACAGTGTTACAAGTGTAGTTCACTGCAGCTTCAAATTCACAGTCTCAAGCAATCCTCCCACTTTAGCTCCCTGAGTAACTGTAATTACAGGCATGTGCCACCATACAGGACTGTTTTTTTATTTTTGTAGAGATAAGGTCTTGCTATGTTGCCCAAGCTGGTCCTGAACTCCTGGCCTCAAGTGATCCCCCTGTCTCAGCCTCCCAAAGTCCTGGGATTCCAGGCATGAGCTACCATACCTGGCTGAAAGTTTGTTTTTTTTTTTAATTTAAAATTTATGGAGTTTTTTTTTTTTTTTTTTGTATTATTTACATTATACCACAGAATGCAAGATAGTATACAGTTGTTAAATTTTTAAAAATTCATAAATAGAGAAGGGCGGAGCAAGATGGCCGAATAGGAACAGCTCCAGTCTCCAACTCCCAGCGCGAGCGACACAGAAGACCGGTGATTTCTGCATTTTCAACTGAGGTACTGGGGTCATCTCACTAGGGAGTGCCGGACAATCGGTGCTGGTCAGCTGCTGCAGCCTGACCAGCGAGAGCTGAAGCAGGGTGAGGCATCGCCTCACCTGGGAAGCGCAAGGGGGAAGGGGATCCGTTTTCCTAGCCAGGGGAACTGAGACACACAACACCTGGAAAATCGGGTAACTCCCACCCCAATACTGCGCTGTAAGCATACAGGCACACCAGGAGAATATATCCCACACCTGGCCGGGAGGGTCCCACGCCCACGAAGCCTCCCTCACTGCTAACACAGCAGTCTGCCGCGATCTATCCACAAGGCAGCAGCGAGGCTGGGGGAGGGGCGCCCGCCATTGCTGAGGCTTAAGTAGGTAAACAAAGCCGCTGGGAAGCTCGAACTGGGTGGAGCTCACAGCAGCTCAAGGAAGCCTGCCTGTCTCTGTAGTCTCCACCTCTGGGGACAGCGCACAGCTGAAGACCAAAAGGGGAAGTAGCGGGAGTCTGTGCAGACGCGAACGACTCTGTCTGACAGCTTTGGGGAGAGCCGTGGATCTCCCAGCGTGGAGGTTGAGATCTGAGAACGGACAGACTGCCTGCTCAGGTGTGTCCCTGACCCCTGAGTAGCCTAGCTGGGAGAAATCCCCCACTAGGGGCAGTCTGACACCCCACACCTCACAGGGTGGAGAACACCCCTGAGAGGAAACTTCCAAAGGAAGAATCAGACAGGTACACTCGCTGTTCAGCAATATTCTATCTTCGGCAACCTCTGCTGCTGATACCCAGGCAAACAGGGTCTGGAGTGGACCTCAAGCAATCTCCAACAGACCAACAGACAGTCCTTCTGACTGTCAGAAGGAAAACTATCAAACAGGAAGGACACCTATACCAAAACCCCATCAGTACGTCACCACCATCAAAGACCAGAGACAGATAAAACCACAAAGATGGGGAAGAAGCAGGGCAGAAAAGCTGGAAATTCAAAAAATAAGAGCGCATCTCCCCCTGCAAAGGAGCGCAGCCCATCGCCAGCAACGGATCAAAGCTGGTCAGAGAATGACTTGGACGAGAGGAGAGAAGAAGGCTTCAGTCCATCAAACTTCTCAGAGCCAAAGGAGGAATTATGTACCCAGCGCAAAGAAACTAAAAATCTTGAAAAAAGAGTGGAAGAATTGACAGCTAGACTAATTAATGCAGAGAAGATCATAAACGAAATGACAGAGATGAAAACCATGACACGAGAAATACGTGACAAATGCACAAGCTTCAGTAACCGACTCGATCAACTGGAAGAAAGAGTAGCAGCGACTGAAGATCAAATGAATGAAATGAAGCGAGAAGAGAAACCAAAAGAAAAAAGAAGAAAAAGAAATGAGCAAAGCCTGCAAGAAGTATGGGATTACGTAAAAAGACCAAATCTACGTCTGATTGGGGTGCCTGAAAGTGAGGGGGAAAATGGAACCAAGTTGGAAAACACTCTTCAGGAAATCATCCAGGAGAACTTCCCCAACCTAGTAGGGCAGGCCAACATTCAAATTCAGGAAATACAGAGAACGCCACAAAGATACTCCTCCAGAAGAGCAACTCCAAGACACATAATTGCCAGATTCACCAAAGTTGAAATGAAGGAAAAAATCTTAAGGGCAGCCAGAGAGAAAGGTCGGGTTACCCACAAAGGGAAGCCCATCAGACTAACAGCAGATCTCTCGGCAGAAACTCTACAAGCCAGAAGAGAGTGGGGGCCAATATTCAACGTTCTTAAAGAAAAGAATTTTAAACCCAGAATTTCATATCCAGCCAAACTAAGTTTTATAAGTGAAGGAGAAATAAAATCCTTTACAGATAAGCAAATGCTTAGAGATTTTGTCACCACCAGGCCTGCCTTACAAGAGACCCTGAAGGAAGCCCTAAACATGGAAAGGAACAACCGGTACCAGCCATCGCAAAAACATGCCAAAATGTAAAGACCATCGAGGCTAGGAAGAAACTGCATCAACTAACGAGCAAAATAACCAGTTAATATCATAATGGCAGGATCAAGTTCACACATAACAATATTAACCTTAAATGTAAATGGACTAAATGCTCCAATTAAAAGACACAGACTGGCAAACTGGATAAAGAGTCAAGACCCATCAGTCTGCTGTATTCAGGAGACCCATCTCACATGCAGAGACATACATAGGCTCAAAATAAAGGGATGGAGGAAGATCTACCAAGCTAATGGAGAACAAAAAAAAGCAGGGGTTGCAATACTTGTCTCTGATAAAACAGACTTTAAACCATCAAAGATCAAAAGAGACAAAGAAGGCCATTACATAATGGTAAAGGGATCAATTCAACAGGAAGAGCTAACTCTCCTAAATATATATGCACCCAATACAGGAGCACCCAGATTCATAAAGCAAGTCCTTAGAGACTTACAAAGAGACTTAGACTCCCATACAATAATAATGGGAGACTTCAACACTCCGCTGTCAACATTAGACAGATCAACGAGACAGAAAGTTAACAAGGATATCCAGGAATTGAACTCATCTCTGCACCAAGCGGACCTAATAGACATCTATAGAACTCTCCACCCCAAATCAACAGAATATACATTCTTCTCAGCACCACATCGCACTTATTCCAAAATTGACCACATAATTGGAAGTAAAGCACTCCTCAGCAAATGTAAAAGAACAGAAATTATAACAAACTGTCTCTCAGACCACAGTGCAATCAAACTAGAACTCAGGACTAAGAAACTCAATCAAAACCGCTCAACTACATGGAAACTGAACAACCTGCTCCTGAATGACTACTGGGTACATAACGAAATGAAAGCGGAAATAAAGATGTTCTTTGAAACCAATGAGAACAAAGATACAACATACCAGAATCTCTGGGACACATTTAAAGCAGTGTGTAGAGGGAAATTTATAGCACTAAATGCCCACAAGAGAAAGCAGGAAAGATCTAAAATTGACACTCTAACATCACAATTAAAAGAACTAGAGAGGCAAGAGCAAACACATTCAAAAGCTAGCAGAAGGCAAGAAATAACTAAGATCAGAGCTGAACTGAAGGAGATAGAGACACAAAAAACCCTCCAAAAAATCAATGAATCCAGGAGTTGGTTTTTTGAAAAGATCAACAAAATTGACAGACCGCTAGCAAGGCTAATAAAGAAGAAAAGAGAGAGGAATCAAATAGATGCAATAAAAAATGATAAAGGGGATATCACCACTGACCCCACAGAAATACAAACTACCATCAGAGAATACTATAAATGCCTCTACGCAAATCAACTAGAAAATCTAGAAGAAATGGATAATTTCCTGGACACTTACACTCTCCCAAGGCTAAACCAGGAGGAAGTTGAATCCCTGAATAGACCAATAGCAGGCTCTGAAATTGAGGCAACAATTAATAGCCTACCCACCAAAAAAAGTCCAGGACCAGATGGATTCACAGCTGAATTCTACCAGAGGTACAAGGAGGAGCTGGTACCATTCCTTCTGAAACTATTCCAATCAATAGAAAAAGAGGGAATCCTCCCTAACTCATTTTATGAGGCCAACATCATCCTGATACCAAAGCCTGGCAGAGACACATCAAAAAAAGAGAATTTTAGACCAATATCCCTGATGAACATTGATGCAAAAATTCTCAATAAAATACTGGCAAACCGGATTCAGCAGCACATCAAAAAGCTTATCCACCATGATCAAGTGGGCTTCATCCCTGGGATGCAAGGCTGGTTCAACATTCGCAAATCAATAAACGTAATCCAGCATATAAACAGAACCAAAGACAAGAACCACATGATTGTCTCAATAGATGCAGAAAAGGCTTTTGACAAAATTCAACAGCCCTTCATGCTAAAAACGCTCAATAAATTCGGTATTGATGGAACGTACCTCAAAATAATAAGAGCTATTTATGACAAACCCACAGCTAATATCATACTGAATGGGCAAAAACTGGAAAAATTCCCTCTGAAAACTGGCACAAGACAGGGATGCCCTCTCTCACCACTCCTATTCAACAGTGTTGGAAGTTCTGGCTAGGGCAATCAGGCAAGAGAAAGAAATCAAGGGTATCCAGTTAGGAAAAGAAGAAGTCAAATTGTCCCTGTTTGCAGATGACATGATTGTATATTTAGAAAACCCCATCGTCTCAGCCCAAAATCTCCTTAAGCTGATAAGCAACTTCAGCAAAGTCTCAGGATACAAAATTAATGTGCAAAAATCACAAGCATTCTTATACACCAGTAACAGACAAGCAGAGAGCCAAATCAGGAATGAATTTCCATTCACAATTGCTTCAAAGAGAATAAAATACCTAGGAATCCAGCTTACAAGGGATGTAAAGGACCTCTTCAAGGAGAACTACAAACCACTGCTCAGTGAAATCAAAGAGGACACAAACAAATGGAAGAACATACCATGCTCATGGATAGGAAGAATCAATATCGTGAAAATGGCCATACTCCCCAAGGTTATTTATAGATTCAATGCCATCCCCATCAAGCTACCAATGAGTTTCTTCACAGAATTGGAAAAAACTGCTTTAAAGTTCATATGGAACCAAAAAAGAGCCCGCATTGCCAAGACAATCCTAAGTCAAAAGGACAAAGCTGGAGGCGTCACGCTACCTGACTTCAAACTATACTACAAGGCTACAGTAACCAAAACAGCATGGTACTGGTACCAAAACAGAGATATAGACCAATGGAACAGAACAGAGTCCTCAGAAATAATACCGCACATCTACAGCCATCTGATCTTTGACAAACCTGAGAGAAACAAGAAATGGGGAAAGGATTCCCTATTTAATAAATGGTGCTGGGAAAATTGGCTAGCCATAAGTAGAAAGCTGAAACTGGATCCTTTCCTTACCCCTTATACGAAGATTAATTCAAGATGGATTAGAGACTTAAATGTTAGACCTAATACCATAAAAACCCTAGAAGAAAATCTAGGTAGTACCATTCAGGACATAGGCATGGGCAAGGACTTCATATCTAAAACACCAAAAGCAACGGCAGCAAAAGCAAAAATTGAGAAATGGGATCTAATTAAACTAAAGAGCTTTTGCACAGCAAAAGAAACTACCATCAGAGTGAACAGGCAACCTACAGAATGGGAGAAAATTTTTGCAACCTACACATCTGACAAAGGGCTAATATCCAGAATCTACAAAGAACTCAAACAAATATACGAGAAAAAAACAAACAACCCCATCAAAAAGTGGGGAAAGGATATGAACAGACATTTCTCAAAAGAAGACATTCATACAGCCAACAGACACATGAAAAAATGCTCATCGTCACTCGCCATCAGAGAAATGCAAATCAAAACCACAATGAGATACCATCTCACACCAGTTAGAATGGCAATCATTAAGAAGTCAGGAAACAACAGGTGTTGGAGAGGATGTGGAGAAATAGGAACACTTTTACACTGTTGGTGGGATTGTAAACTAGTTCAACCATTATGGAAAACAGTATGGCAATTCCTCAAGGATCTAGAACTAGATGTACCATATGACCCAGCCATCCCACTACTGGGTATATACCCAAAGGATTATAAATTATTCTACTACAAAGACACATGTACACGTATGTTTATTGCGGCACTATTCACAATAGCAAAGACTTGGAATCAACCCAAATGTCCATCTGTGACAGACTGGATTAAGAAAATGTGGCACATATACACCATGGAATACTATGCAGCCATAAAAAAGGATGAGTTTGCGTCCTTTGTAGGGACATGGATGCAGCTGGAAACCATCGTTCTTAGCAAACTATCACAAGAACAGAAAACCAAACACCGCATGTTCTCACTCATAGGTGGGAACTGAACAATGAGATCACTTGGACTCGGGAAGGGGAACATCACGCACTGGGGCCTATCATGGGGAGGGGGGAGGGGGGAGGAGGGAGGGATTGCATTGGGGAGTTATACATGATATAAATGATGAATTGATGGGTGCTGACGAGTTGATGGGTGCAGCACACCAACATGGCATAAGTATACATATGTAACAAACCTGCACGTTATGCACATGTACCCTAGAACTTAAAGTATAATAAAAAAAAAAATTCATAAATAGAAAAGTAAATTCAAATATTCCCAAAACTTGTTTTTTAATTCAATGTTTGCTACAAGGAATGCACCCTTGCCACAGGAGCAAAAGCGTGTTTTTAAATACCAAATAAGGAGAATTTATTCCACCCACTGGTATTTATTTAGCTCCAGGGCTGCCTCATGGAACTGGGGAAGTTGTGCCCTCTAACACGTGAGCGCATGTTGACCTGCCAGGGTGAGAGAGAGGGGCATCAATTTGTGATTTGCCTTAGGAAGACGGTGCCTCATTGCTACTCGTAAGGGCTTCATTGCTAGTGTGGCCTCCATCTGCAGATCAAGTTTGCTGGCACAAAGATGAAGACCAGGGAAGATCCAGTCCTAGGGCAAGGGCATGTCACAGATTCAGTCAATTCTTTTGACGACTGTGTGTGAGAACATTCACTGTAGTGGTCATCACTTTGAGAACTGGGGCACAGCAGGTAACAAGATAGATGAGATTCCCAGCTCTATGGGACTCACATTATGGTGGAGAAAAATAAAATGTCACGGAAACTCACAGAGAGCGGGACATCACCCAACTTGTTCTGGGAATGAAAACTTCAGCTGGAACTGGGGTGACAAAAAGAAGTCCATCAGGCCCCAGAGGGTGGGTGTAGGGTCAGGTTGAGAGGATGGGCATGGATTTCAATCATGGTTTCAATCAGAGGAAGGCTCCATACTCATAATGCGTTCAGATTCTTTTCATTGCTCTCCAGAAGGCACTAGTAGTATTCTAAGATACCTGCCTATACTGAATGTTCCCACCAAGTTTTCCATTTTCCAATTGCTAAGAGCCCTAAGAAGTCTTCTGTAAGTAAGATCTAGGTCATCTAAGTCACTCTACCAAATCTCCCCATGAGAACACATTGCCCCTTACCTTTTAAAGTTATTGTCAAAGCTGCTGTATCCTTGTTGTTTTATATTGAACAACAAATGCTTGTTTATTAAATGTCTTATTTGAGCTGGGTACTGCTCCAGGCATGGCAGATTCAGCACTAAGCAAGGAATACAGCACCCTCACTTTCATGGGGGGTTACAGTGAAACCAGCATGATGGTGGTGGTAGTGGTGGTGGTGGTGATGGTAATGATGATGGCAGTGATGGTAGTGATAATAGTGGTGATGCTGGTGGTGGTGGTAGTGCTGATGGTGGTAATGTTGGTGATGGTTTGGTGTTGGTGATGTTGATGATGCTGATGATGGTTGGTGATAATGGTGGATGGTGATGATGGTAGTGGTAGTGGTGATGGTGTTGTTGGTGATGGTGATGTTGGTGGCAATGATGGGGTTGATGGATTCTGATGATGTGGTGATAACAGTGATCATAATGATGGTGGTGGTGGTGCTGAAAGTGGAGGTGGTAGTGTTTATGGTAGTGACAATGGTAGTCTTAGTCCATTTTGTGTTACTATTAGAGAATACCACAGACTGGGTAATTTACAACAAACAGAAATGCATTTGGCTTATAGTTCTGGAGACTAGAAATTCCAACAGCATGACACCAGTATCTGGTGAGGAGCTTTGTGCAGTATAATTCCATGATGGAGGGCAGAAGGGCAAGAGAGGGTGAGAGCAAGAGGATGAAGCTTGCTTTATAGCAAAGCCACTCTCAGGATAATTAACCAACTCTCATTTATAAGGGCAACATGACCTAATCACCTCTTCTCAAGCCCTACCTTCCAGCACTGGTTGCACTGGGATTTCAGTTTCCAACACATGACCTTTGGGGAACACATTCAAACCATAGCAATAGTGGTGTCAGTGAGGTTGGTAGTGTTGGCGGTAGAGGTGCAGGTGGCAGTGGGGTTGTGGAGTTGGGCAACAAACAAGCACATTAGCGTACAAGAAAAATATCAGCCGTATGTACTGAAGAGAAAGTGGAAAATATAAAATGTAATGCAGTGGACCTGGGCTGCTACTTTAAATGAATGGCCAAGAAAGACCTCTCAGACACAGTGACATTTAAGCCAAGATCTCAAAGCTGAGTGGCCTGACCAAGGGCACCCTGTGCTCCATATTCATGATTAAGATTGTACTGAACAGGTCTAAAGGTTCAAGAATATTAGTAATAGCAAATAAGCTCCTATAAAACTTATGGTCAAAATATGAATGAGTTGGTTCTCCTATAATCCCATTTTCTCTATAAACATTTTAGAATTTTTCATAACAATTTTTTCCATCACATCACATAAACTCTACACAGGGGAAAAGATTCAAATTAGCTTTTAACATTTATTCTAAAGTCCACTTTATGTCTCTCTATTCAAACATCTTTTCTTAGGCTTCTAGAAAGTGTTTCTGTTCCTATGAACTTGCTGTAAGTAGAAAGCCTACTTTATTTATTCTGGCATCTTTACACTCTTGAGAACGTCTCTGCAAAACTTTATGTCATCTGCAGAAAATAGACTTTTTCTGGCAATTTCCTAACTATTGATTTAGCTGTTCTTGTGTGTCTTTAAATGACGAACCACCAGCCTGGTGTTAGGCCATGAAATGGAAAAATTATGGGGTGAGCATCTCAGTCACTCTTTCCTGTCAGCCTTTGTCTTAATCCTCATTTACTTTTCTAATCTACTTTCAACTTGACACTGCTAATTTCCTGGCAAAGTATTAATTCCAAACCCAGGGAAGAATTACTAAACGTTCTTTGTGGCAATGACTGTTGGTGCCCTGTTCAGGTTCATGCTGGCATTTTATCCCCCAGGATATCCACTGGCCAGTTGAGAAGAACACTGCCTGCTAGCAGCTCAGGGCTGCACCACCTGCTTTCAGCCAATTGAAAATATCTGGGGTTTACATTCCTCCCCAGAAGGTCCCAAAACCCATGACTGACAGTGTTCCAGTGATCTATTGCTGCATAGCAAACCACCCCAGACCTAGTGGAATAAAACAACTATCATTTCTTTGCTCATAAATTAGGTGGGTTGGGAATTTGGACTGGGCACATTGGGCAGAGTTTGTCCTGCTCCATGATGTCTGTGGTCTCAATGGGAAAGACTCCAATGAATGGGAATGACCTGAAAAACTGAAAGTTGGAATTATCTGGAGATTTCCTCCCTCACTTTCTTGTGCCTGGGCTGGCAAGACTCAAAATCTGGGCTCAGATGGGGCTGTTGAGAGCACCTGCAGATTGCTTTTTTGTGCAGCTTGAACTTCCTTACAGCATAGCAGCCTCTGGTTACTTGGACTTATACTGTGGTGAATTGAAATTCCAGCAGTGAGTGTGTCAGCAAACAAGAGAAATCCCCTTTGGTCTTTTACAATCCAGCCTTAAAAGTCCCATGGTATCCAGTAAGCACATGCAAAGATCCTCAATATCACTAATCACTAGGGGAATGCAAATCAAAGAGATATGCTTCACACCCATTAGCATGACTACTATTAAAAAAAAATTACCCAGAAAGTAACAAATGCTGCTGAGAAAGTAGAAAATTGAAACCCTTGTACTATTTGAGGGGTGTAAAATGGTGCAGCCATTATGAAAAACAACATTGAAATTCCTCTAAAAATTAAAAATAGGATTATGATATGCTCTAGCAATTCTACTTTTGGATATATACTCCAAAGAACGGAAATCAGGGTATCGAAAATGTATTTGTACACTCATGTTCATAGCAACATTATGTACAATGGCCAAAATGAGGAAGCAACCCAAATGTTCATCAATGGATAAATGAATAAATAAAATTTGGTCTACCCATACAGTAGAATATTATTCAGGCTTAAAAAAAAAAAAGGAAATTCTGACACATGTTACAACCTGGATGAACCAGGAGGACATTATGCTTAGCGAAATAAGCTAGTCACGAAAGACAAGTTATTATTTAATGGATACAGAGTCTTAGTTTTGCAAGGTGCACAGAGTTCTGGAGACTGGAGGTGGTGGTCATTGTACAACATAAACTCAGCACTACTGAACTGTTCATATGGTTTTGCTGTGTCCCCACCCAAATCTCTTCTTGAATTTCCACATGTTGTATGAGGGAACTGGTGGGACATAATTGAATCATGGGGGCAGGTCTTTCCCATGCTGTTCTCATAATAGTGAATAAGTCTCATGAGATATGATGATTTTATAAGGGAGAGTTCTCCGGCACAAGCTCTCTTCTCTTTGCCTGCTGCCATCCATGTAAGATGTGACTTGCTCCTCCTTGCCTTCTGTCATGATTGTGAGGCCTCCCCAGTCACATGGAACTGTAAGTCAATTAAACCTTTCTTTTGTAAATTGTCCAGTCTCAGGTATGTCTTTATCAGCAGTGTGAAAATGGACTAATACAATTGAACACTTAAAAATGCTGAAGATGGTAAATTTTAGGTTATGTGTATTTTACAGCAATTAAAATTTATTTTAAAGTGTCACATCATGTCACTTTCACCATATTCTATTGTTGGAAGCAATCACTCTTCTGCCAATATTCAAAGGCAGGGGATGAAAACCCTGTCTCTTGATGGGAAGAGTGTCATAAATTTACTGCTATTTTGGGGTGGAGGTTGTTTTTATAGAGACAGAATCTTTCTTTTTCCCAGACTGGAGTGCACTGGTGCAATCATAGCTGTCTGCAGCCTCAAATTTCTAGGCTCAAGCGATCTTCTTGCCTCAGGCTTCCAGGTAGCTGGGATTACAGGCAGGCACCACCACGTCTGGGTAATTTTTAAATTTTTATAGAGATCTGGTCTTGCTATGTTGCCCAAGTTGGTCTCAAACTTCTGGTCTCAAGTGGTCCTCCCATCTCAACCTGCCAAAGAAATTGCTGTGTTTTAAAGCCACCACAGTGGATTAGAGACCAGTCCCTTTACCACAAGGCAGGGCAAATCTATAGCACTATTTCTGTTCCACATCTCCTCGTGGGATCAAGCTGAGGCTTCAGCTGTAATCAGATCTCTGCCTTCTCTCTCCACCCCCTCCTGCTTCCTTCATTTCCTGAGGGGTTTCTCCTCTGAGCCCTCCATCAATAAATCACTGGCCCATGAGTCCTCATCTCAGACTGCTTCTAGAGAATCAGATCTAAAACAGACCGTGAGGCTGGGAATCTATTAAAAAATCAAAAGGGCAGTGGAATTTTAGATTTTTTCAGGGCTGTGGGGAATATATTTTGAAACAGGAACTCTTTTCATCACTCCTTTTGAAGGATGTCAGCTATTTACAAGACCTATCCTAATCACTTAGCCATATTCCTTCAAAGACGATGACTGCCATTCTTTCCATTGACCTGTTGTTCTTAAGAACCAAGGTACCAATTCAGGGAGACAGTGTGATCAACACCCAAAGGCCAAAGGGAACATTATTGAATGTCTAGGTGCCAGCCAGGGTGACCAGTTCTCCTTGTTTACTCCAGACTGAGAGGCTTCCTTGGATATGAGATTTTCAGTGTCAAAACCAGGAGATTCCCACACAAACCAGGATAAATTTGACCACCTGTGGGCAGTTTGCCTCTGGAATTTTGTCACCCTCATGTTAAAATCATTCTCCAGGCACGTGTTAGATTCTTAGGGCTGCCACAAGAAAGAACCATGAACTGATGGCTTTTTAAAAAAGCTTACATTTATTTATCATAGTTATGGAGACTGAAAGTCCAAAATTAAGGCGCCAGCAGATTCAGCATCTGGTGAGGACCTGCTTCCTGGTTCATAGACAGTGCCTTCTGGCTGTGTTCTCACATGGTGGAAGGGGCAACGGAGCTTTCTGCGGTCTCTTTCATACGGGCACAGATCCCATTCATGAGGCTCCATCTTTATGACCTCATCACTTCCCCAAGATCCATCTCCTAACATCATCACCCTGGGGGTTAGGTTTCAGCATCTGAATTTGCATGGGGTGGACACAAACATTCAGTCCATAGCTGCAGAGTTGGTTCCTTCTAAGAGATGTAAGCGCTCTCTCCTTGGCTTGCACACGGTTGTCTTCTACCAGCAAGTCTTCATTGTGCCTTCCTTTTATGCATATCTTGGTATCCAAACCTTCCCTTTTTATAAGGACACCAGTGTTATTAGATTAGGATCCACCTTAATGACCTCATTTTTAACTTGATTACCTTTGTAAAGACCCTATCTCTGGGGCCAGGCACAGTGGCTCACACTTGTAATTCCAGCACTTTGGGAGGCCGAGGAGGGTGGATCACTTGAGGTCAGGAGTTTGAGACCAGCCTGGGCTACATGGTGAAACTCCGTCTCTACTAAAAATACAAAAATTATCTGGGCATGGTAGTGGGCGCCTGTAATCCCAGCTACTCGGGAGGCTGAGACAGGAGAGTCACTTGAGCCCAGGAGGCAGAGGTTTCAGTGAGCTGAGATTGCACCACTGCACTCAGGCCTGAACAAAGGAGCAAGATTCCATTAAAACAAAACAAAAAACAAAACAAAAAACCCATCTCTAAATATAAGGTCACATTCCGCAGTACTAGGGATTAAGAGACTTCAACATATTATTTGGGATGGGGGAAGGTAAAATTCAATCCATAACCATATGTAAAAGTTTTAACCAGGTAACTAAGTCAGTGAGCAGAAATTAGGGGGAGGATCTAGTGGTCTGAGGTATCCCCTGGAAGTTTGCAGACCCTGTGACACATGGCTACATTAAAAGTCAAATCAACCCAATTAGTGAACTGAATTACTTCCAGAGGTGTCTGAATCAAGGCAGACACATAAACACATCAGGTGGGAACAAACATTCTAAGTTCATACGAAACAGAAAATCAGGAGCTCCCAAGCACGAGAGAAATCCCTCCATGTGCTTCAAGAAGACTCAAATGGTGTAGCGCTTTGGTCATCAAACTTTTTGTTTTTGTACAAATGCTTTGAATTTTAACTTAGGAGCTCTTGGATCCATTCCCGGCTTTGGTATTTAATATTAACTAGCTTTGACTATGTGACCAGCATCCCTGGAATCAAAGTTTTCCTCACTGGACAAATAAAGGAGTAGCAAGGAATTGCTATTTACTCTTTTAGTTCTAAGTTACTGCGAATCAAAGACGAATGCCAATAAAATATTTTCTAAAAGAAAATTATTTCTTCTGGTTTACTAGATTCACATTGAGTAAACATTTGCTTCAATAAATGGTAACATGCTCCTGGTCTAAAAACCATTCATTCGTAATGAAACACTGAGTAGTTCGCCCTGAAACCATGAACGGGATTTCATTGACTAAATCTACGTTAAAATGGCTCATAGATTTTGTTTTTACAGATTAAGCCTATGAAATTGATTAGTATTATGATCAAATAATGAATTGGCAATTACATAATGTCATATCCTATGTACTTTAAAAGTCTGCTAGCTACAAAAACCTCAACTATATATTATACTCACCTGGTATTAGATTATCTGTCAACCCCCATTGGCAATAGGTAATTACCCACTTTTTACGAGCACTATAAAAACTAGTTGTCAATCAGATTGATAGAGCAACCAGTTTATTCTTGTATGTTGCCATTACATCAAATTGCATTATATCCTGACATAATCTAGGAACACACAGTAGTTTTTCCATTAAGCAAAAACATTAATCAGAAAAGTTAAGGTTTAAACACTTCTAGCAGAATTCAAGTAAATGCTCTGGTAAAGAAATTTTCAGCCTGGGCAACATGGCAAAACCTCATCTCTACAAAAAATTAAAACAAAAATTCGCCAGGTGTGGTGGTGCATGCCTGTCATTGCAGCTACTTGGGAGGCTGAGTTGGGAGGATGGCTTAAGCCCAGGAATTCAAGGCCACTGTGAGTGATGATCCTCAGATCATGATACTGCACTCCAGCCTAGGCAACAGAGAGAGACCCCTCTCTTAAAAAAAAAAAAAAAAAAAAAAAAAGAAAGAAAGAAAGAAAGAAAGAATTATTTTTCCCAACCTGAGCATGAATCACAAATGCTGACTGTACATTCTACCTTTTTGCCTCTTTTAGGGGGGATCTCATTCTATTACAGATTACAAAAATATTTTATCCACTTTATATGAAAGCTGCTTTCATAACTAACCCCTTAATATCTAGCAGTAAACATCCTTTCACAGAGAAAATAGAAGTCAAGAACCCCATCTGAGTATATTAATAGGGTTCATTTATTATTGTTTGTTAAATGTCTCATAAATTGTTTTAGACCAAGTAGAGAGGGAACAGACCACCAATAGAGATGTAAACATTTTGAAAAGATGAGCAGTTGTCTGCAGACAATTCTGTTATCAGTGTAGATGTCAATCCAATTACTGCACTCTATAGCATTCAGCTGCCCAGGAGAAAACTCAAACTGGGAAACTATAGGCTGTGTTTACACACGCCAAATGAAGTGTGAAGTTGTACCATGCTGGTGAAGTTGATCCATCTAGATGCCAATCAAATCTTTTAAGTGAAAACAAGAAGTGTATCCTCTCTTCTGACTAGGTGTGTTGCTAGCCATGTGGCTAAGTTTCCCACGGTGTTCTCTCCCTTGGATTAAATAAATATAATATTACTATTGACTAATGTTTCTTTTGGGAAATGCAAGCAATCTTTCCCTCCAGAAGACATCTTTTCTCTGAGAAATGATACTCATTTAGATATTAAAACCTAAATTTCAAAATCTGAAACCACCCTCCCTTTTCAGTCCAATGATGACTCAAAGTCTTAGAGAAAGAAACAAGCTGAGACAGTAAGAAATGGTTTTAAATGCATTTCTTACACCTTCCAGCAATTAATGTTCATTTACATGAGTGTTTGTGCACTGCAAAATCAAATGTTTTTTAAATTTTATTTATTTTTAAATTCATTTTGTTTTATGTATTTTATTTTATTTTGTACAGACAGGGTTTTGCTCTGTTGTCCAGGCTGGAGTGCAGCAGCATAATCGTGGCTCATTGCAGCCTTGAACTCCCGGCTTTAAGCCATCCTCCCACCTTAGCCTCTCAAGTAGCTGAGACTCCAGGTATGCGCCAACAGGCCTAGCTACTTTTTGTATTTTTTTTAGAGACAAAGTCTCGCTATGTTGCCCAGGCTGGTCTTGAAATCCCAGCCTCAGTCTCCCAAAGTGCTGGCATTAGAGGTATAAGCCACTGCACCCGGCCCAAAGGACTTTCAAAGAAAAATTAAATGGGGCAATGATTTTCATTAGTTATACCTCTCCTGCCCATCTCCCACACACGAGCACACATTCATACACTTTTGATTTTTCAGGCACCACCCCAGGTGTTTTCTACAGAAAGGAATGAATGAAAAACATGATTAGGTCTCCAGGAAGGACTCCTAGACCAACGTTAACAAAAACAGCCCTCCAGGGCAATTGCTGATTTTGCCACAGGTGGCAGACTAGGAGGCTGTCCCTACAACTTCATTCAGAGCCCTATTTTACCTTCCAGGCCTTCCCTGGCATGACCAGTTTTCTCCCCACCTGCCTCAACTACTAATGCAGGTAGGTGTTAAGACAATGCCTGACCAGTGGAGCTAAATCCCATCTGGAACCCTAGCTGCAGGGGAGTCCAGGAAACTGCATTGTTAGCCTTTTGTCCTTTGCAGTACCAGATCACACACTTGAAGGATATGGATGGAATACATGCCAAGTCAGTCAGTTAACCACAGCTTTCCACAAAACTACTCCACATGCAGGCTTATTCCCTGCCAACATGTTGTTATTTGAAAAGCAATGGTATTTTATTATTATATAGTTAATTATTTTTTCTAGTACATGGGATCATTTTAATCCATCTGCCTTTCAAATTATATTATGTTTAAGCAGGCATAGTTATAAAGTTAAGTCCTGACACAATTATACAGATGATCATTGACTTAACAATTGCTCAACTTACGATATTTCAACTTTACAATGGTGTGAGAGCAATATGCATTCAGTAAAAACTATCTTTCGAGTGCCCATACAACCATTCTGTTTTCCACTTTTAATACAATATTCAATGAATTACATGAGATATGTAACATGTTATTACAAATCAGACTGTTAGATGATTTTGCCCACTTGTAGGCTAATGTGAGTGTTTTGAACATGTTTAAGGCAAGCTGGGCTAAGCTATGATGTTCAGCAGGTTAGGTGTATTAAATGCATTTCAATTTAGGATATTCTCCACCTAAAATGGGTTTAGCAGGCTGTAATCCCATCATAAGTTGAGGAATATCTGTGTGTGTGCATGTATGTGTGTGTATTCATATTGTATGCAATCACACACATATATATGTATATACACACATATACACATATACATATAGACATATATACGCATATACATATAAACATATATACATATATACACATATATGTATAAACATATACATATGTGTGACCTGTGGTCATACCACTGCACTCCATCCTGGACCATAGAACAGGACTCTGAATCTAAAATGTTATGTGTGAGTGTTTGTGTACACACATATGTACATATATGTGTCTATACATATATATCTACACATATAGATGCACATGTGCATGTATACACACATGTGTCTATACATATATATGTGTGTACCTATAGACATATTACATATAGACATATGTGTACATACACACATATATAGACACATATACATACAGATGTATATATGTGTCTATCCATAGACACATATATACATATAGACATATATGTGTCTATCCATATAGACACATATATACATTCATATGTGTGTACACACACACACACACACACATAACATTTTAGATGCAGGGTCTTACTCTGTGGTCCAGGATGGAGTGCAGTGGTGTGATCATAGGTCACTGTAGCCTGGAACTCCTGGGTTCAAGTGATGCTCCCGAGTAGCTGGGACTATAGGCATGTGCCACCATGCCTGGCTAATTTTTTAATTTTTTGAAGAGAGAGTGGTCTTTCTGTGTTGATCAGGCTGGTCTTGAACTCCTGGCTTCCAGTGATTCTTTGCCCTCAGCCTCCCCAAGCATTGAGATTATAAGCATAAGCCACTATACCCAGCCAAGCATCCGTATATTTAAACTCCTGTACTTTTGGGTCCTCTTTCAGAGGACAGTACTATCAATTATTCATCCTAACATAAAAAAGAATATGGAGCCGTGTTTAAAGAAATGGAAAGGCTACAGCACCAAAAATTCTCTCTGAACCTCATCTCTTAGACTTACGGGATCTGCAACATGGCAGAGAAGCATGTGGTGCGAGGGCAGAGGAGGACCACAGTGTGAGAAGTTTTCCTATGGTGTTATCGAGGAAGGATTAGATTTCCCTACAAGCACCCACAGCAGGGTCTGGGGTGGAGAGGGGATGGTGCTGAGAGTCAACGACGAAGTCCCAGCAGTCAGCTGATGAGTGTCATTGATTCAGCCAGTTCAATAAGCAATATCCACAGGCATCTATCAGAGAGCTCTCTGACAGACAGGCACTTCCCAATGGCTGCAAAACTGTGACTAAGCTTGTTACGAGTAATTACTCAGCTGAGTATTTTATGTACAGAAAAATCTCTTGAGAAACTTTTTAAAATAAAGGTCTCAAGCCTCAACTCTCCAGATCCTGGGCTTGGACTAGAAAACCTGTCCCCACTCCCCCAAGTAATGCTGATAAAAGCTGGCTGAGTCGCTACTGTAGAGAAGCTGGACAATGCCATGGGAGAGGTGGAGGGACAGGAATTCGGGTTAGGCAAACCTCATGCAAAGTAAAGAACACAACCTTCGCCAGTTTATGATTTTTCTCTAGTTAGAAACTGGAGTTGCATTCTTGCAGGGGAAAAAGGCATTTTCTAAAACGGGCTTGTACTTTTAGATTTCAAACTTAAAGCTATTGGCATGGTATTGGAGAACCTCCTCCACACCTTTATAAAATGGAAGCACACACAACTTTCACGTATTATTTTGGACCACTATCCTTTCCCAAAAGGGTCTGCTTTGCTTAGCTCAAGTTTAAATCAAAGAGCAGTGTTAACTTTTGTTGTGTAACTATCGGAATAAATATTAGGTTTCTCTCTGAATCTGCTCATCTTCAACTATCATGAAAAATATGAAATTCCTGCCACTGAAGTACCATGTAAGCCATCCTGCATTACAAAACATTACTTAGTTTTCCTGTTTTTTTTTTTTTTTTTTTTTTTTTTTTTAGAAAAATGGTCTCAATCTGTTGCCCAGGCTGGGGTGTAGTGGCACAATCATAGCTCATTGCAATAGCCTCAAGCAGTCGTCCTGCCTCAGCCTCTTGAGTAGCTGGGATTACAGGTGCACACCACTATGCCTGGCTAATTTTTGAAAATTTTTCATACAGACGAAATCTCACTATGTTGCCCAGGCTGGTCTCAAACTCCTGGCCTGAAGTGATCCTCTCACCTTGGCCTCCCAAAGTGCTGGGATTACAGGCATGAGTCACCACACTTGGTCTTCATGACTTTTCTTGATAGTATATGTTACAAAGTTTTCAGCTGGATGAAATTTTGAGTTTTTAGTTAAGATTTCATAAGATATAATTTACGTCCAGTAACACAGATGGCAATACAGACCTGTTTCCAACAGTGGCAATAGCTTGTTGGGTACAGACAACAGTGTTTATTCTACTTTCAGTGCAGTGTGCCTTGATGAACACCTTGCACTAAAGATCACGCAATACTTTGTATAGAAGCACGCCTGGCCATACACAAAGCATCAGCGCTATTACTTAGAAGGCTGATTCCTGGCTCAATCTCAGCCTCCTCTCTTGTCAGGACACCTCATGAAGCAGTAATAAATGGTATGAGGACTTTGAAAAATAATTTTCCATGGTCAGTTTCACGGTCCAAAGGGTTTATTGAATAGCCTCCTAGATGGAAAAGAACTTTTCTAAATAAAAACTTAAGAGCATGTAACATATACCCTCAATCACTGGAGACGGTCTAAATCCATTCTTCATGGCCCAGGACCATACTACCCCATGGTTACTGTTCTGCATGTAATGAGGGAAAAAGGCAGAGGCCAACGAGGGTAATGCTCAAAAAGACTTCTGCATTGCAGTGTTTTAGGTGAAATGTCTATGAGCCATATTACTGTGCAAATATTGGATTATGCTTGCATTAAAGCAGAATCATATGTGTTGATTTTGCAGAATGGCCTTGAATTTTGTTGTTGTTGTTCCTCCCTCTGCCATTCAGCATGTGGTCTGGAAGTGAAGATGTAACAGACAGCACAATTACAAACACACACACGTGTATATCACATGCATTGAATTCAATGTAAGAGCAACATTCTAGGGTTCTTTGCTTGAATCCTACCACTCACTATGGCATCTTGGGCAAGTCATTCCATACCTCTGGGTCTCAGTTTTCTCATTTGTGAAGCAGGTTCACTGTGCACTAACGACCTACTTGTCTGCATCCAGTGAGACAGAACACTCATGCACAGAGTAAGTAAAGTGGGTTTGTTACTTTCAACTAGGCAGCAAGAAGCAATAGAAGCCGGGACTTCATAGCAAGCCACTCTTCCAAGGCTCAGAAAAGCTGCCCCTGGTAGATGGGGGTCTCTTCTGTGCATGCCCAAGTTGCACTGAAGCTAAGAGACCCCATAAATCAGCCTGCCCTGGGTTTCATACCTGGGGCCATGGGACCCACTGGGCTAAAGCATTGAAGGACATCCTATTTCTGTGAGGGGACTGGAACAGAACCTGGACTGTTCTAGGTAACTCCCCCTTATCTCAAGATGTTGCATTCCCAGCACATTCTACAGTTATTCTTAAGAACTACAAGAAAAAAAGAGGGGAGAACCAAGACTACTCGAAGGACTGTCCTGCATCAGTGGAAACAGATGAATTACAATTCAGTTAGAATGACAGGGCAGGCCGGGCGCGGTGGCTCAAGCCTGTAGTCCCAGCACTTTGGGAGGCCGAGACGGGCGGATGACGAGGTCAGGAGATCGAGACCATCCTGGCTAACACGGTGAAACCCCGTCTCTACTAAAAAATACAAAAAACTGGCCGGGTGAGGTGGCGGGCGCCTGTAGTCCCAGCTGCTCGGGAGGCTGAGGCAGGAGAATGGCGTAAACCCGGGAGGCGGAGCTTGCAGTGAGCTGAGATCTGGCCACTGCACTCCAGCCCAGGCGACAGAGCAAGACTCCGCCTCAAAAAAAAAAAAAAAAAAAAAAAAGAATGACAGGGGAATCGTTAAGGCTTTTTTGTTGTTGTCGTTAATTTCAATAGATATTTGGGGAACAGGTGGTGTTTGACTACATAAGTTCTTTAGCGGTGATTTCTGAGATTTTGGTGCACCCATCACCCGAGCAGTGTACACTGGGTCCAATGTGTAGTCTTTCATCCCTCATCCCCCTCCCACAGTTTTGCCTGAGCCCCCAAAGTCCATTGTATCATTCTTGTGACTTTGTGTCCTCATAGCTTCGCTCCCACTTATGAGTGAGAATACAAGAACACATGATCTTTGGATTTCCATTCCTGAGTTACTTCACTTAGAATAATGGTCTCCAATTTCAACCAGGTTCCTGTTAATGCCATTGTCCCATCATTGAAAATGCTGTCCAGCCCAGAATTTAAGATTGTCCAAATGTCTTCCCTTCAAATCTTATTGCCTTAGTTTACAAAGAGAGAGGGACTATAAAACACATTTGGACATAATTAACTATTTCTTGTTTACTATTAATTTCCCAAGCAGCTTGGCACTAAATTACCAATCTTACTCTATGTCTGGTATGGAGCACTCTGCAAGTCTATAATTCTTTTTAATACGAGATTTCTGTATGAACATGAACATTTAAGAAGTAATTTTAAAGCCAATGCCTATTCCAAATAATGAGCCTTACAGAGAATTGGAAAATAACACAGGACTGTGTTATTTCTTACTGTCAGAAGACTAGAATTATAGTCCTGGCTCTGCCACCTACAACATCATTCATTCATTCATCTGTTTATTTATTCAAAAATTTAACAAATATAGATTAACTACTTACACTGTATTGGTAAAGTTCTGTGCACATACCTGTGAAGAGCATGGTCTCTTCTCTCATGAATCTTGTAGCTTGACAGAGAAAAAGATAATAAATAAACAAACCAGAATGTATTATTAGTGAATGAAACTTTACCTTTTGTTTGGATCTGAGTCTGCCAGGACACAATTTGCAAAATGCAAACTTGAAGTAGAAGCCTGCGCTTTTCTCAGTAGTCAGAGAATCCACACACTCTGTATAGTGGTCAATGATCTCAGGGTCAGTGGGCTCATTTAGAGCTTACATAAGCAAATTGAATTTCCTATTACAAACACACTCCACAATGTAAGACAGCAAGTGCAATTTTTATAATGAGCAGTTTTCAGGCATACATCGTTAAACTACAAGGCTCACTTCAGGTCATCAGCAAACTAGTGAGAGCATCTTGTAAGTAAAGACTGTAGTTTGCCAAGTTCAGACCTAACACCTTGCTCCCAACAGTCTCTCTGTTTATAATCCTTTACTGGAATTATAAATATTCTCTGGTTCAGTGGTTCTTAGAGTGGATGCACCAAGCTCAGGGTGTTTGCAGAGATATTCCTCGGTGAGTGGGAAGGAAATGTGAGGATTTCCACTTTGTATCTCATGAATAGTAAATAGTAATAGTTCAAGTCCAGATTAATGCTTCCTTCCTCATGCAAGATGTAAGATGTGATGGGGCTTCCCAGTAGGGTCAGGAGTGCCTCACTTGTTTTCACTCATTTTTATTTTCAGCAAATTGCAACCTTTCGTTGTTAACAAGTGCCTGCTCAAGAGAATTCACTGGTGATGCCCTCTGGGTTTAAGTGTATTAATCCTCACAAAATGGATGAGTGACTTAAAGCCCCTACAAAAAAACAAGAGTGAATTTGCTAAGAATCATGCAAGCACAAGGAGGCAACATATCACCTAACTCTTGTCAGCGCATTTTCAAACGAAAGACAATGACTCTCAAATAAAATCTGATAAAATCTTAGCTCCAACTCCAAACAACAATCTGAATTTTCTGGAAGACTATGTAACAGAGTGATCTGCATCTGCTATCATGATAGAGGAATCTTTTTTTACTTTTTTTTTTTTTTTTGAAACGGAGTCTTGCTCTGTCGCCAGACTGGAGTCTAGTGGCGCGATCTCGGCTCACTGCAACATCTGCCTCCCAAGTTCAGGCAATTCTCTTGCCTCAGCCTCCCAAGTAACTGGGACTACAGGCATGCGCCACCACACTCAGCTAATTTTTGTATTTTTAGTAGAGATGGGGAATCTCACCACTCCTGTATTTTGTATCACGTGAGACATTCGATAACAATTGGATGCGTTTATAGTTTACACATAATATTAGGTCAGTGCTAAAGTAATTGCAGTTTTTGCCATTACTTTCAATGACGAAAACTGCAATTACTTTAGCACCAACCTAATAGATAAGTACAGAAAAGTGTTATTGTCTTATCACGGGGATGCATGACCACAAAAATCTGGAGAGTGATATTCTAGCCATTCCCATTCTATTGATTAAGAAACGTAATGGTTAGCAGTCCCCTTTCAATGTCATGGCTGTCTGTATTTGAGAAGAACCATATGAAACTGATGTTATGCAACCATTTTCGGGGGCTACAGAAAGGTAATTTCATGTGATTCAACCTATCAAATACAATTTGGCTTTTTATTAAGAAATTAAGTCTTGCAGTGTGGGATCATGATATCAGGAATAGTCATGAGTAGTGGTTAAGGCAGTAAAGAAAATCCAACTGGGTATCAGCAAAGACAATGACTATATCAGGGATCCCTGGGGTGGAGATGGTAACAAAGATGGAAACATGGAAGGGATCTAGTTGTGCAAATATCCAGGGGGATAATGATGCAAGCAGAAGGAGCAGCCGGGCCAAGAGTCCTGCAGCTGCACTGGGGCTGGGTTGGGTTGCTATGTCTGAGGTGATGGGTCCAGGGAAGGGGGATCCATCAGGATTCTAGGCAAGAGAGGCCACCTAAGAAAAGCAGTCAAGCCAAGGAGGTTGGATTTCATCCCATGGACAGAGGGTGTTGGGTAGGATAGGGCTGGCTCTGCCTAAGACTGTGGGCACTGACTTCCCTTCTGGAAGCCTTGGTTTCTCCCATCGTTGTGAGGATAATACCAATTTCACAGAATTACTGTGAGACACACACATTCTTAAAGGTACTGGTCCCCACATTTGGCCCAATGTGGGCACCCACAAACATCATTTCCCTCCTCTTCTTTGATGGACTGCATCAATTGCTTTTTCCAATTTTTTCCAGTTTTCATGGGAGTACCTATTTAAAGAAGGTGACTTTAAAATATTTTAAATAAGGCCAAGTACAGTGGCTCAAGCATAATCCCAACACTTTGAGGGGCCGAGGCAGGTGGATCACTTGAGGTCAGGAGTTTTAGACCAGACTGGCCAACATGGCAAAACCCCATCTCTACTAAAAATACAAAAATCGGTTGGGCATGGTGGCGCTCGCCTGTAGTCCCAGATACTTAGGAGACTGAGACAAGAGAATCGCTTGAACCTGGGAGGCAGAGGTTGCAGTGAACTGAGATCGAACCACTGCACTCCAGCCTGGGAGATGGAGTGAGACCTTGTCTAAAAAAAAAAAAAAAAAAAAAAAATTAAACAATCTGCATAAATGCCAAGTAAGAAATTTGTCTCATTTATCCTATTACACAAGAAGTGGGGAATGATTAGTGACTAAATATTCTACAAGCAGGGACTTTCAGAAATTTTTTTAAATTAATAAAGTAAAAATGAGCAAATAGAAAAATTACCTCATAATAATTATTATGTTTTGTATTCTATTTCCTTGTGCTCAGTTTTCCTTATTTTATTAATGCCTATGAGCAATAGAGGTAGTATTCATAAGTATTAGTAAATCAATTTTGTCCACATTTTTAATGTTCATTCTTACTTTCATTTCACATTTTCCTTTTTACTCTTATTGTGAGGGCTTCTGGTGACATTTTCAAACAATGAGTTTTGGGAAAGGCACTCAGCATAATTCCATCTTTCCTTTCTTTTAAGAAATATACCCACGCTAGTGTTTCAAAATGAGGACATCCTCCTCAGAGTAGTCACTTTTGGAAGGGAATCACTGTGACCAAATGTTGATCTATTAGAATAGCCCATAGAGTGTTTCCAAGGTGCATACTGTCACCACTTTGGGGGAATGGGCTAGGATGTAAGCCTATGAGAGAAAAGACCATGCTGCTCACATCTTTGTGCATTCTCACCAAAACCAGAATTAATCTCTATTTTTATCACCAGAATTGGATGCAATTATTTGAGTGATACAAGAAAGCAAACTCATCCACCAAGAAGGACATTCACCATGGAGAATGTTACAACGGACGCAAAGTCACCAGCATGAGAGACCTGCCTTATTCAACACTATTGTCTACGGCTCTCCAACCAAAAGTACGAAGCTCAGAACCAGGTACAATGAGGGCATTCCAATGGTAAAAGCACTGGACATGTTCAAGCCCTGATGTCAGTTTCAACAAGGAAGTCACATGCAACTTCCCATCACTGCAGAAGTTTCCGGATTAAATATCCAGTATTGGTTTCCGAAAGTGATCACTTTGAAAGGAATAAGGGTTTTATGAACATCTGTGCTGGGATGTGACTTGGACCAACCCAGTGAGTGTTTCTGTATAGTGCCATCTGCTGCTCCCAGATCAGACTGAGATGGCATTGAGCACAAAACCAAAAATCTAGGATGAAGGAGATGGAAAGTTTCCAGGTGGTCAGTTGGTGATAGCATGAAAATGAGATTCTAGCAATATGGAGAAGAAGCCGACATAGATAAATCAGTGCAGAACATCTGTGCCTTAGATGCCATAGAAATGCTCACAGAGAAGGGAGATAGGACAGTTACAGTTGTTTTCCTTTATTAAAGTGGTGGAAAGAAACTTTGAGAACTGAGAGTCCAAGTCAATGAATGTTTGAGTATCTTTAAACTCCAGTCCCTGTACTAGGTGCTGGGCAGCTGCTCTCTATATCCATGAAGCCTGGAGTCTCCTTTGAAAGACACACAATCAAGGTTACTTTTTACAAATTGCAATCTGTGACAATGCATGAGACAGAAGAAGATGAAAACTTTCTCCTCTGGTGGTGGAGTTTTGGATCTATGGAAGAGCAATTTGAAACAGGTCTAGACTTTGATGTACCCGTGAGAAGAGAGAGTTCCAGGTTATTTCTAAAGGGTGTTATCAGAACAAATCATGGCACTCAACAAACTTCCTCTACTCCTACCCAATATAAACCTTAAGGGGGATCATCCAATGGTCCCTGTTTATAACAGCTCCGAAGCCAAACCCAGCCCACCACCTGTTTTTATTCATCAAGTTTTGCTGGAATGCAGCCTTACTCATTGGTTTGCACAGTGCCTGTGCTATTTCCACACTACATCGGCAGTGAGTAGTTAAGACAGCAACTGTACAGCTGCTAAACCAACAATATTGACTTTCTTACAGAAAGAGATGGCCAACTCCTACTTATATAATAGCAGCATACATTGCAGAAAAAAGAAATGAAGGTTCATAACTATATATCGGATGTAGTAGGTGCAAGGTGATATTGCAACACCAAACAAATGGAACTGAACACAGAGATACAGTTACACTTTTCTTTAAGTTTGCTATCAAGTCGCTTTCTAAGAATGTGTGGAATGGCTTTTTATAATGTATAATTGATCACTTAAACTTTCCCAGACTTGAAATTCCAATTGTTTTTCTGCTGTAAAAACATTTCTATTGTGTCGTGGCCTTCCTTTGAAGTGGAGAAACAGAAACATTGTCTGTGTTGTATTGCTATCACAGTTCCCTGGCCATCTGCATCTAACTGTAAAATAAACAGCTATCCAGAAGTACCTATGAAAATACGAGCACATTCTTCTACTGATATCATTTGCATTAAGCTGAATCATTTCCCAGAATAAATTCCAAGGGTATATAATTTTAAACTCCAATTATGGCAGTTGTTCTAAAATGGGTTCATCCATAAAAGAGGCAGGTCCTTTACTAATTTACACAAAATTTTTCACAAGACTGATAATTGAAGTTCTAAAGGCAATGAGTTTAATTATAATGCCACCTGTCTTGATATCAGATGAACTGTTTACTTTGGAAATAACAGTAAAGAAGGTTAATTTTTCTTTCAAGGAAATTTTCAAAAGCATCATGGAAGTGTGGATATAAACTATTTCCCTCTGCATTTATAGTAAGTACTCATGGTCCAAGAAATTCTTGTCATTGACAATTGACAGACTTCTCTGAGTAAGGTTTATCTCTTTATTTTTGGATGGATGGAATTTGGATTCTAGTTTTTTAATTCACCAAAAAGCACCCCTTTCTGGTGTGCTGAGTTAATTCAAGGGCAACAGAACTAATAAATCCAAGATATCTCTGTGGAGATAGAGAAAGCAGCTGCCCAGCACCTAGTACAGGGACTGGAGTTAATAGACACTCTTTGTCTTCAACAAAGAGTTGAACAAGGACTACAAAATCCCTATGTCTCTTTTACAGTTAAAAATTGAGTAGTCAGAATCATATCATTTAGCTAAACTATTGTCTGATGGAGTGCATGTGTTTTAAGAAACAGCCTTGCATTGCAGAAAAATGAAGTTGATGATATTTATTGAAATTAGAAATACATTTTCTGCATCATGGTTGTACCAGGAGGATCTTAGTTTCTTAAAAGTGGCAAGGGATAGTCAAAGAAAAATGCAGCTCCAAATATTTAGATATATATGATATTACATGTAATATAGATTATATATATTATGTCACTATATGATAAATTATATATGAATATATAATATATTATATATTATGTCTCTATATGATAAATTATATATGAATATATATTATATATCTCTATATGATAAATTATATATGAATATATAATATATTATGTATTATATATTTATATGATAAATTATATATGACTATAACATATTATATAATATATTTTAATTAAATATATTATTGTATACATTACATTTATTATATAATATATTATGATATATTATTTATATGTACATTTCCAAATGTGCTCTTAGCTCGTTAGTATAGTTTTTAAAGATTTTTTGGACTGATTCTTTGAAAAAAATCTCCCTGGATTTTTTTTTATTGGTAGAAATATCTTGATGGCTTCATGGTAAATTAAGATGTAGAAAGAGAGCCATATCAAGGCAGGACCCCTCAATGCTGGAGAAACATAAGACTCTCCTGGAGAGGTTTCTACATCCTGATGCCCAGGCCACATCCTGACCCAGGTGCACCTGAATCTCTATGGGTGGGTCTCAGGCATGAGCTTTTTTTCACATTCCAACAGTCCAGTTAGAGTACCCTGGACAGAAGTAAATCACAGCCATACAACTTAAAGGCCATGAATAGAATACATAGTAAGGGACAGATGCATTAGAAAGGACCTCGGCAAATAAGCGTCAGTCATTTAGTAACGATGCCTTGTTATAAATACAGCTTCAAAACCATTTGTTTGAAATCCACATCTTCACTTTCACTCCATGGCCAAGACTTCTAAGTACCTAGCAACATGCCAAAGTCAGTCATTTGTCAGCTTTTTGCCAAATTTGAGAACTGCAACGTGGTAGTGTGGAAGGAGGGCTTGCCTTTTGGGAAACAGACCCTGGAATTTTATAGGAACAAGTTCTGAAAAGCCAAAAAGATGGGGTAAGAAGCTGAGCTCAGAGATAGGGCAGACAGTCTCGCCCAAACCACAGGAACGAAACTAGGGATTGACACCCATCTACAGCCAGTCTTCTGGAAAATACACCTGTGGCCACATTAACCTGAAATGTGCTCCTTTTGAGAGAGAGAACAATCATTCCAAAATAATAATAACTTACTTGACTAAAGTTTGAACATCAAGACCGTGTATTAAAATTCATTTCTAGAGGCTGCCGTAAGAATAATTCCTGGAAGTTGCCACACTGCTAATACGGAATGCTGTGTGACGACGGCTGACTGCCTCCCTGCAGTTTTGTGGGGAAAGAACACTATATTAAATCTCATTGAAGTAGCCCCAGAAAAGATAATTGATCACATGTGGGTGAACGTTTTTTTATCAAGAGGAAATTTGGGCCGGGTGCAGTAGCTCACACCTGTAATCCCAGCACTCTGGAAGGCCAAGGTGGGTGGATCACCTGAGGTCAGGAGTTCAAGACCAGCCTGGCCAACGTGGCGAAATCCCATCTCTACTAAAAAAAATACAAAAAATAAAAATAAAAAAATTAGCCAAGCGTGTTCGTGCACGCCTGTAGTCCCAGCTACTTAGGAGGTTGAGGCAGGAGAATCGCTTGAACACGGAAGGTGGAGGTTGCAGTGAGCCGAGATTTCACCACTGCACTCCAGCCTGGGCGAAAGAGTGAGACTCCATCTGAAAAAAAAAAAAAAAAAAAAAAAAAAGGAGGAAATTTGTTTCACAGGCATAGAATCCACGACAAGAGGTGTCGTGGTTGATAGTGTCTGGCATCCTCATTAATGACTTCAGAGAGATGCCAGTGACTGAACATGGCAGAGGACAGAAACCTCATGTTGTAGCTATGTGTAAAGCAGAGAGGTCTTTCCAGAAACAGCGCTTCCAAATTCCATTTTAAGAATGCCCCGTCATTTCCTGGCCAGATCGTCCCTGATGAGATATTGCACTACCAACAGGAAGACACTATTGAATGCATTCTGGACAAAAGACAGGTCTGAGAGTTCACGTGGATTCTGGCAAGGGAAACGTATGATTTGGCCGCTGGCTCAGAAAACAGAGTTTTGGAAATATAAGAAGAAATTAAACATGACTTACTGAGCTAATTACCCAGGACACACACTGTGAATCATTACACAAGACGCGTTCTCCGTACAAGGCATTGCCGGATGTAGATGTGACTCTAACTCATTATATTCCTGTTTTCAGAGGCAAACATACTGCTTGCTGGATTTTTTTCCTCTCTGCATGAATGTGACAGGGAATGTAAGTGTGCCCTTAGTTCTTGTATAATTGTGATGTTTTCTGATTCTCCCTCTCTCCCTCCACATTGACATTTTCCTTGCTTTTTATTTTATTTTTATTTTTTGTAGAGATGAGTTCTCGCCATGTTGCCCAGGCTGGTCTTGAACTCCTGGGCTCAAGTTATCCTCCCACCTCAGCCTCCCAAAGTGCTGGGATTACAGGCATGAGCCACTGAGCCCAGCAGATATTTTCCTTTATCTTTCTATTGAATTTGATAGGATTGATCATTATGCCTTTGAAATCCTCTTCTGGCTTGTCATTCATGCGACATTTTGGTTTCATAGACTCTAACTCGGTACCTTGCATACTCTATAAATATTTGTTGGATTGATGAATGAATAAAGTAATTCATTAATTATCCCTTTTTTTCATATTATTCTCCTTCCTTTCTGTCTTCTTTATTTTACCTGTATTGGCTTAATTACCACTTCCTTTACATAATCTCTGGATGATCCTCAAGACTCATCACTCAGCTGTTTTCCTATCTTTGGATGCCTCATCCATTCTCATTTCATGACATTATGATCAGCAGAATGGGTGGGTGCAAAGATCTACTAGAGGCAACAGAGAATAAGGGCAGGAGTCATCCGCATGGGCTGTGAAGAAACAGGTAGAACTGGGGAGTGTGGGCCGACAGGATTTGAGACACGATTTGCTGAGCTGGGAGGTCACTTTTAAGCAGTACAGTAGGTAGCTAGATACTACAGGTAAGCACAGTTATGAAAGGTAAGACAAGCACTAACTAGGGTAGCAAGCTAAAATGGGAGTTTGGTTAATCAATGCTGGAAACCGGGAAGACAAGAGAAAATATGGCATGCATGTCAGAGGTTTCGTTTCCACATGCCAGATTCCACAGGGCATATTTTGCCAGGCATTGACCCAGGACCCCACTGTGGCAGACCAAGCATGCATCGCCTTTGAAGGAATACACAAGGTAAAGATTCCACTATAATTTGCAGCCTTTAACTCTTCACTGGTGGAACTATTGCTCTTCAGATACCCTGGACATTTAGAATTTAGCCTTCTCCCATCACCTTAAGTGACCTATAACTAAACTCACACACTACTGATTCTGCAAGATCTCCTATTCAGTAAAACTTATTTGGAACCTCAAATCAATATCTACAGCAGTTTTGATGTCATTTGCTGGCAAACGCAGAGCAGTAAAAAATTCTAGTCACCCGATGCATAGGTTCCCAGCTGAGGTTGAATAAGGAGACACTTTGCCTTCTTGTTTCAGCCCTCAGACCTAAAACAAGTATCCTTTTCTCTGTCAATATAGTGGCACATTTTCCACATTTTTGTGCTCTTTGTTGGTGATTTTCCTTGTTTGAAACAGCTCCCAACAGTAGACTGCTGCAGTGCTGTCTAGTGTTCCCACGTTCAAGAAGGCTGGGATGTGCTGTGCAGGGAAAATAAATGTTAGAGACGCTTTGTTCGGGATGAGTCATAGTGCTGTCGGCTGTGGAGCCCACGTGAATAAATCAACAATATACATGCCACAAGGTGTCTTTAAATGGAAATACAGTTCAGGCATGGTGGCTAATGCCTGTAATGCTAGTGCTTTTACAGGCTGAGGTGGGAGGATCACTTGAAGCCAGGAGATCAAGATCATCCTGGGGCACATGATGAGGCCTCATCTCTCCAAAAAAAAAAAAAAAAAAAAAAAAAAAAATTAGCGGAGCATGGTGGCACACACCTGTAGTATTCCAGTTACTCAGGAGGCCAAGGTGGGAGGATCACTTGAGCTCAGGAGTTGGAAGCTGCAGTGAGCTATGATTGTACCACTACACTCCAGCCTGGGGACACAGAGAGACCCTGTGTCAGTAAATAAGTAAACAAATAAATCAACAGAAATACACATAAAACAATGTTATATATTGATCAGTTGATGAAAATGTAAGCAGAGGCTCACAGGAACCTAACTCTGTATCTTCCCCTAGGAGCAATATTCAATATTCGCTAATTCAGTGTTTGGGATTACATATAGAGCATCACTTCCATGAATAACAAGAATCAGCTGTGCTCCATTTTCCCAGCATTTGTTTCCCAACCTCCTCCGGTAAGGTACAGCCTGTCTTTCATTGCTATGCCTTCTTTCACCCACAAGCTAATGTGTGGTTTCTCCAATTCTCAATTCACGGGCTCTCTGCTTTCCCTTTCTTTCCATTCTCAAAGCAATCCTCCCTTCCTGGAACCTGTTCAATAGCTGAATCATTGCCATCTGATGGAAGCTGTTGTCCCCAGCTCCCAACTCCTATCTCCTCTCTGTCAGCCTGGACAAGCCATTGCCCTCTGTCCTTGCACAAGCCATTGCCCTCTGCCTTGGACAAGTCATTGCTCTCTGTCCTTGCACAAGCCATTGCCCTCTGCCTTTCCACAAGCCATTGCCCTCTGCCTTGGACAAGTCATTGACTTCTGCTCTTAGTGTCCTCTACCTTCCCTTCCACCCAGTGAGATATATCACCATCTGCAGAGTCCAGTGGAAGGGTCACCTCTTCCATGAAGACCTCTATGGTTCCTACCTTCCACTTTCCCTTATCCCCATACTCTCAGAGGTCCTATGGTCCAAGGCACTAATGTAATAAACTAACCAAGTCAACTTCCTTAACCAAGTCAACTTCCTCATCAATTTGGATGGATCCCGTGGCTAAGCACTTTTTATGGGAAGAACTGGCAACCTCTCTGTGCTTCTTGGGATTGTCCATGGCACTCAGCACAGTTGCTGATTGAACTTTGCTCCTGTTTCCATCAAATTGAGACTTCCTACAATTAGGGTTGCAGGACAAAATACAGGATACTCATTTACATTTCATTTTCAGATAAACAACAAATGAATTTTTTAGAATGAGTCTAACTCAAATATTGCTTGAGATATACTTGTACTTAAAAATGATTTGTTGTTCATATAAAACTCAAATTAAATGTGGTGTTCTACATTATCATTTGCCAAGTTTGGTAACCCTACTGCTATGGACTGAGTTGTACCCTCAACAAAATTCTTAAGTTGGAGCCTGTATTAGTCTGTTCTCATGCTGCTGATAAAGTCATACCTGAGACTGGGTAATTTATAAAGAAAAAGAGGTTTAATGGACTCACAGTTCCATGTGGCTGGGGAGGCCTCACAATCATGGTGGAAGGCAAAAGGCACATCTTACATGGCAGCAGACAGGAGAGGACTTGTGCAGGGAAACTCCCCTTTGTAAAACCATCAGCTCTCGTGATACTTATTCATTATCATGAGAACAACACAGGAAAGACCTGTCCCCATGATTCAGTTACCTCCCACCAGGTGCCTCCCACAACACATGCAAATTGTGGGAGCTACAACTCAAGATAAGATTTGAATGGGGACACAGGCAAATCGTATCAGAGCCTAACCTTCAGTGTGGCTATATTTGGAGACAGGGCCTATGAGAAAGTGATAAAGGTTCAATGAAGTCATAAGAATGGGACTCTAATTCTATAGGACTAGTGTGCTTACAAAAAGAGGAAGAGACAACAGAATTCTCTCTTTCCACCATGTGAGAGGGCACAGCAAGAAGGAAGCCCATCTGCAAGTCAGGAAGGGAGCTCTCACCAGAAACCAACTCTACTGATCCTTGGTCTTGGACTTCCAGTTTCCAGAACTGTGAGAAAACAAGTATCTGTTGTTTAAGCCACTCGGTCTGTGGTATTTTTTTATGGCAGCCTGTGCTGACTTACATACCTACTGATAAGTTTGTAACTTTTGCTATGTTCTTGGGGGAAAAAACTACTTTATAAGGAATACAAAAGTAGGAGATTTCTAGCTTCTTAACTGTGAAGTGGGAGCATAAACAATTAACAGATTTAAACCTTAGTGAGAAAATTATTATCAAAGGCAAATGTATAGAAAGCAATCTGTGAATATCAGGGCTGAGGAGACACAAAATGTGATCCAAGTCAGGTTAGACGAATTGATGCTGATGCCAAGGATGTGACTTTGAACCCAATTTTGGAGGAAGAGAGAACCAGACTTTTAGAGGAGCCAAGGAAAGTAGGTGAACAAATGCCCTGGAGAAGCTAGTGTTGCAGAAACGACCACATGAATTCTTTCATGTCTTGCTCTTCCACGTCACTGTCACTGATGTGTTACTGTTTGTTTTTACTATTTCCCCCCTAAAATATCAAGAAAAGTGTTCATGGACTGTGAATTACAAAGCCTGATATAATTAGTCACAAGGGACTATTATGAGTCCTTCTGCAAACGTCTGCAAGGGCCAGGGAAATAAAAAGTACTTAGTTGTCAGAAAAAAAGCAGGGAAGTAATTAATCACTATATGGCAGTATTTATGCATGCTGTGAAGATGATTCCCTAGGATGAAAATTCCTTTTGGTAACATTATTCTGTGCAATCATTATTAACTTAGTTAGAAAGACAAATTTAAAAAATTTAGGGCCCTACAGAAATATCATTTGACCCAGCAATCCCATTACTGAGTATATACTCAAAGGAATCGAAATCATTCTATTACAAAGATACATGCACACGTATGTTCATTGCAACTCTATTCACAATAGCAAAGGCATGGAATTAACCCAAATGCCTGTCAATGATAGACTGGATAAAGAAAATATGGTACATATACACCATGGAATGCTATGCAGCCAGAAACAGGAACGAGATCTTCTCCTTTGCAGGGACATGAATGAAGTTGGGAGCCATTATCCTTAGCAAACTCACAGAGAAACAGTAAACCAAAGACCACTTGTTCTCACTTGTAAGCGGGAGCTGATGGATGAGAACACATGGACACATGGAGGGGAACAACACACACTGGGGCCTGTTGGAGTGGGGGATGGGAGAGGGAGAGCCTCAGGAAAAAACTAAGGGATGCTGGGCTTAATACCTGGGTGATGGGACGATCTGTGCAGTAAACCACCATGGCACACATTTCCTATGTAACAAAACTGCACATCCTGCACATGTACCAGGGAACGTAAAATAAAAGTTGAAGGAAAAAAAAATGTCGGGCCGTAGGACCAATTAACTCTCAAAATCCCCAGTAAAGGGATGCAGGTATTGTCATATATTTTGAATGGTTTTTCTCTGCTGGCTTTACTCCTAACCACAACCACCTCCACAAATAGAGCAAAGAAACCCCTCTAATACAATCTTTCATAACAAGAGCTTCCAAAGATTTCAGCTCTCAATTCCTTCAGTAATATTTCTGTAGCCGAGACTTGCAAAGTTTATCTGCCTCAGCTCTTGGAGTGAGATTTGTGAGACAATGCAAAGTCCTATTTTTATACCACAAGTCTGACATCAGCTCCATTTTCTGAGAACAAACAGCCAAAAAAGACTCACTGGAGGAGTTTGCAATCATTTGTGTGAAGTGGATCTCCAGGCTAGTCCTCGGGTTGATAAAGGTATAGGAACAGGACAGCAGAGCCAAGGATGGCATGGGGGTTTGCTTTTGATCTCTCAAAAGGCTCCATCTGTTACGGAGGCTACTTGGCAGAACTCACATGTACCCCAAACCAAGGAATTGGTCGTTCGACCCTGGAAAGGATGCATGGGTTTCTTTCTTTGTTTCTAAATCTATTTATGTGGGAAGTCTTGAGATAGCATACAAAATTAAATGATGCTTTCCAAAGTGCATGTTTCAAGAATTACTTCAGAAAAGAGGGTGTGTTTGGTCTCCTGTAGGTTGCTGTTACTACTCAATAGGCCAAATACAGTTTCTTGTCTAAATGCTGACCACCAGAAAAGCCGACTGCTAGTTCTGATCATGGGTGCTAAGAGAGAAAGTGCAGGAATCTCAGAATATGCTGATTGTTGGTCCTGAGGAGGTGGGCTGTTAATTGGGAAAGTGATTTAAAAATTTTATATTTGCAAGAGAGAAGACAAAACAAGAATGTCGAATATTTAATTTCCCACAACTACCACCAAATATTGTGCAGGCTGTATATAATGTGTGTGTGTGTATATATATATATGTACTATATATTCTTCATATTTATTGTGTCTAATTACTATATACTATATAATTAACAAATATAATAAATGCATTGGACATAATTATTATATATACTATTATATATTACTACAATATCTAATATTAGTAATTAATTAGTAATTATGATTGGTGTTAGTATTTTAGTACTATTTATTTTACTATTACTATTTATTTGTTATTTACTATTATTAGCAATTAATAGTAATTTACTAATTACTATTAGTAAAATATTAGTAATATAGTAATTATACATAACACTAATATGTTATTATATACTTTTTCTCTAGAGAACCCTAACTGACAATTTAAAATTCATTTTTAAATTTCAAATCACCTACCACCTTGATATATAAGCTAAAATAAAACAGTGCCTGCTATTGGTTCCCAAGGAATGAGTCACATTGCCAAACTCTAAACTCATATAAACACTGTGAAGGGATAAATCTAAGCAGATAATAAGCAGATCAAAATAAAAAGTGGATCAAATACTTTTCCTTAATAAGACTGTCTTAGTCCATTTGGGCTGCTATAATAAAATACCATAGACTGGGTAACTTAAAGACAACGGGCGTTTATTGCTTACAGCTCTGAAGGCTGGGAGTCCGAGATCTAGGCTTGGCAGATTCAGTGTCTGGTGGGGACTCACTTCCTAGTTCATAGACGGCACCTTCTCGCTATGTGTTCACATGGTGGAAGGGGTGAGGGAGCTCTCTGGGGTCCCTTTTATAAGGGCACTCATACCATCCATGAGGCTCCACCTTCATGATGTCATCACTTCCCCAAAGCCCCACCCTCTAATACCAAAACACTGGGGGTGAGGATTTCAATATAGGAACTCAGGGGAACACCGATGTTCAGATTATAGCAAGGACCTTTTCATTAGTGGATTTGTGAAATCGCTACAATCAACCTCAACAGGCAGGAGATTAGAATCCTACCCCAGTTTTTATTATAGGCTGAAACTTGATTTTTTTTTCTTTAGCAGCAGATTATTGAATGGGTTGTTATGTGTTGAGTTGTCATTGATTTGCACTCTCATTTCTTGCTCTTTAATTGGCAGTAATCACATGGAGAAGACCCTTCAGGGTATCTCCAGTCTCAGATGAGTCCCTCTTGAAGCAGAGTGAATTTGAACATCTAATGTAGTAACAAAGTGCTAAGTTCCTTAACATTGTTTAAATGGAAGAGTAAATGTTTTCCTTTGCCTGAACATTAGATTGTTTTACCTGTGCATCTTAGCACTCACAGAAGGGTAGATAATACAATATGAAAGCGCCTATACATTACACTTGAATGCTGGTGGATGCCCTAGCTCTATTTCAAGGACCAAGGGATGCCGGCCACTGTCTAAGGTGGATGTGCAATTTCACCCTTCAATGTGGTTAATTGGTTTGTCGCCATATGTGATGTAGCCGGGAGCTCACTTCACCTTCCTTCTGCAGTATAACACAGGTGAGCTTTTTTTTTTTTTTTTTTCTGCTTCACAGAAGATGTCTTGAGAGTCCTGGACTTGGAGTTAAATTTTAATATGACCCTGGTACATGGAGATGTAGACTTTTTGTCTCCAGGTTGTTCTGGCCTTTGCTTCTACAGAGTTGTTAGGGATGATAGACATGGCAGGACAGAAGACTGCTAACACATTCTGGTTTTTTTGCTTTTGTTTTTGTTTTTTTAAATTCCAAATAGTATAATTATTGTCATTCCATTGTTTGGGAGTTTCTGCTAAGTATTTTATAAGCCTGTTTTTAACGCCAGGCTTAAATAACGTATTTCATCAGGTCTTTGTAGTTGGTGAATATAAGAGTTTGCGGTTTAGATGTGTTGGGGTTGTTGGCCATGTTCATAAGGTAGTAAAAACCCCGGGACAGACCCATTGCTTGCCCTAATCCTCAGATGGCTATGGTCTCCTTTCTTAGGAGTAGAAGTCAGCAAGTCAGGAAGAGGGAAGACAGCACATCATAGGTAGAGAAAGTTACTTCACTGATAGGTAATTTAAAGATCATTTGTAGAAAACCAAGATTTCTACATGACATAACTCAATAGTGTTTGCTTTCTTTAATGTATATATGATTCTTAAAATTATATTTGTGTATGTGTGTGCACTGCCACATAGACATTGGAGTAGACTGCAAAATCTCTATATATTATTCAGCATGAAGCAGAAGAAATCAAAATACTCCTTGCAGCAGCCCCTAGAAGCCATGGTCACGGGATTCACATGATTCAACATTCATTTTCTAGATGCAGTTTGTCTTGGATCAACACAGAGTGTCTTGCGTCAGACTGTTGAATTTCAGTCCATCATGAACTAGTGTCTGTAACCTTGGGCGGGTCATTTAACTCCGCCCTGCCTCAGTTTCCCCCATCTTAGTCTATTCAGGCTGCTATAATGAAATACCATACACTAGGCGGCTTATAAACAGCAGACATTATTTCTCATAGTTCTGGAAGCTGGAAGTCCAAGATCAAAGTGCCCGCAGATTCAGTGTCTGGTGAGGCCCCACTTTCTGATTCATAGGTGGCGCCTTGTCACTGTGTCTTCGCATGGTGGAAGGGGTAAGGGAGTCCTCTGAGGCCCCTTTTATAAGGGCACTCATCCCATTCATGAAGCTCCACCCTCTCATAACTTTATCACCTCCCAACAGCTCTACTTCCTGATACTATCACCTTAGGGATGAGCATTTCTACATAGAAAACTTGCAGGGGACACAGACACTCAGAGCATAGCATCTCCTCTGCAAAAAGGGATTATATTTGCACCTGGGGCATTGTAGGTTTCACATAGAAGATGAGATATGTAAACCCTGCATGAAGAGAAGTACTTCACGCATAGTAGGTGCTCACTCACTCTCTGGTAGCCAATATTATTATTCAGGGTATCATGGTGTGGCACTTTGAGAAGACCCTGTGTCTTCCTTCTGCTGTCACAGCCACCTGCAGTGAGATGTGAAGGTGAAAGGGCTGAGGAAGGGAGGCTAAGCCCATGGAGCCCAGAGAGTACATGAGTCCACAGGTTTGCTTCATGTTCTGAGCATCCTCAGCTCCCTGTCATGGAAGTAGACACCTTTTGAAGGCAGCTGCATAAATGCAGAAATAACACCTGGCCATCTTTCAACTCAACTCTGCTTTTCTTTCCGCGAAAGACATGTCAAGATTCATTGAGTTCTTGCATTTTTATTTTTTCAACATCAGAAGGTTTCAAACACACAGAGAAGCCAAACACAATTGCTGATTTTCTGGTCTTGCCTTAAACAACCCCAGTTATTATTGGAAGGCCTAGATTTGATTAATGGGTATGATCATGGGTTCATCCTTCTGCTTATCCAACGAGGTGACTCTGGTTACTTTTTAAACACCTAAAGCAGGGGTCAGCAAATGTTTTCTGTCAAGGGCCAGATTGCAAAATTATTTTTGGCTCTGTCAGCCACAGGGTCTGTGTCAAAGTATTCCACTCTGCCAGCTTAGCAGCGAAATAGCCACAGGCGACACGGAAAGGGATGGGGCAGCTGGCGACCAATAAACCTTTATTTCTGGACACTGAAATTTTAATTTCACAGAATTTTTGTATGTCAAGATACATTCTTCTTTTGATTATTTTTCCCCAATCATTAAGAAATCTAACAACCATTCTTAGCTTGTAGGCAAGAACACTGAAAGAAGGTGGCAGGCTGGATTTAGCTTTTGGGCCATAACCGTCCAAGCGATGGAATCCACGCTTCTCTTCGGTATAAGAGTCCAGGGTCTCTAAGATTTCTGTCTTACTCTCCTACCCAAGAGAAGGTCTTTCCTACCCCTTCATCTGCACCCAGTTAAACCCAGTCCTAAAAGGGCTGGCTGAAGACTCACTTGTTCTGTGTAGCCTGTCCAACTCCCTCCAGTCTCTTTAACCACATTTATAAACATCTGTCAATCGCTCAGTGTGACACAGGCTGCTGTCATATTTATAAATTGTTGTCAATCACAGGGCGTGACACACTCTTTATAAAGACAACAGCAATGGCTTTGATGATGGGCTGAACAGGGTTTGATCTCCAGCTCTCACTGGCCACTCCAAGTCTTTGTTTTCTTGTCTATACAATCATCCTCATCATATATACTTTGTAAGACTGTTATTGTGGGCTGGGTGCACTGGCTCACGCCTGTCATCCCAGCACTTTGGGAGGCCGAGGGAGGATTGCTTGAGCTCAGGAGTTAGAGACCAGCCTGGGCAACATGGCAAAACCCTGTCTCTACAAAATATACAAAAATTAGCATGACTCATGCCTGTAATCCCAGCTACTCAGGAGGCTGAGGCACAAGAATCGCTTGAACCCGGGAGGCAGAAGTTGCAGTGAGCTGAGATCACACCACTGCGCTCCAGTCTGGGTGACAGAATGAGACTTTGTCTCAAAAAAAATGTTTTTAAGATTGTTATTGTAAGGATTTTAAAAAAGATGGTACATTTAAAACACCCTAAATGATTTTAGCTCGTAAAACGAATCTATGATAGAGATGATGATGATGATGATGATGATGATGATGATGATGATGAATTGTAACCATGTATGATAATTCTGGTTGATTGATGAACTTTCTAAATTTGAAATCTCTACCCCTCCATACTAACACTGACTGTGGCTATATCAGATGGAAATACCCCTTCTGGATGAAAAATGTTTTAAGTCCAAAAATATGAATCCCTCTCAAACTGCTACTTCAGGCCTAACTGGAAAAATTAAGATATTAAAATGTTAATATCTTAAGATACTAGGTGCAGTGGCTCACACCTGTAATCCCAGCACTTTGGGAGGCCAGTATAGGGGGATCACTTGAGGCCAGGAGTTCAAGACCAGCCTGGGCAACATAGTGCAACCCTGTCTTTACACAAAATAAAAAAAATATAGCCTAGCATGGTGGTACATGCCTGAAGTCCCAGCTACTCAGGAGGCTGAGAGAGGAGGATCACTTGAACCCAGGTGTTTGAGGCTGCAGTGAGTTATGATTATGCCACTGCACTCCAGACTGGGCAAGAGAGCAAGATTCTGTCTCTAAAAAATTAACAGTAATCTGTTTCCTTATAGTAGTAATTTATAAACATGTATAAAGAGAGCTATTTTTTCCCCCTAAAACACTGGAGGAAATGCCTGATGACATTTTTGGTTGTCACCACTGGACGGGGGGCGGGGGGGGGCGGCTGCTGCTGGCATCTGGTGGGTAGAGGCCAGAGATGCTGTTGAACATCCTACAATGCACGGGATGCTCCCAGCCTCTAACTAAAAAATGATGTGTCTCCAAATGGCAATGCAGTACCAAGGTTGAGAAATCTGTTTTAGAAAAGAGGAAGAAAGTGAGGTAGTGAAAGAGAGATGGAAGGAGAGAGAAAGAGAGAGGGAGAGGGAGAGGGGGAAGAGAGGGAGAGGGATGGGGGATTGACAGAAAGAGAGAGAGAATGCTAAAAGGCATTTCCTTCCCTTTAAGTACATTTTTCAGGAAATTAAACCACTTTCTGCTTTTAAATCACTATGGCCTAAAAGGGGCTCTGTATTTTCAGAGAGGGAGTCAACCACTGAGTACACGAGGGCATACCAGATGACCAATTTTTTTTTTTTTTTTTTTTTTTTTTTTTTTGAGACCGTGTCTAGCTCTGTCCCTAGACTGGAGCGCGGTGGTGCGATCTCAGCTCATTGCAACTTCCGTCTCCCAGGTTCAAGCGATTCTCCTGCCTCAGCCTCCTGAGTAGCTGGGACTACAGGCATGCGCCACCACACCCAGCTTATTTTTGCATTTTTAGTAGAGACAAGGTTTCACCATGTTGGCCAGGATGGTCTCCATCTCTTGACCTCATGATCCACCTGCCTCAGTCTCCCAAAGTGCTGAGATTACAGGCGTGAGCCACCACACCCAGCCAACCAATTATTTTTAAATTGCTCCATGGGGACTAATACAGAAATGGACCCAAAAAAGAAAAGATTCTCATCAGCTGGACAACTTTTTGCTGGAAGTGGAACAGTCTGTCTGTGTCTCACAGACACTGAACAAATGGCTGCAGAGATGATGTAAGATCGGATCAAATATAAATCCAATCCTAGATATAATTGGACCTAGGAAATTCTAACAAGATTTCTCTTAACATAATTGTAAAAACACTCAAGGAGATGCCTCCTATATTGGAAAGCCTAACAAAAAAGCAATGAAACATCTACAGCCAACAATCAAAGATAGGTTTCTTATGGGCAGGACGTATGCAGCCGAGTCAATGAACACTGATGCCAGGACACTCCTTACCTTGATATCTTGTTTGTGTGGTTATTTAAAACTGTGTCTCTACCTGAAGGACAAACCCAGGCTTTCCACTTATTTACATGCTTGCTCCATGGGGCACGGCGTGACCTGTCTCCTGGCTGAATCTGTTTAATAATGCAGTCGATAATAAGAATTCTCCACTCATCTGAAAAATAGCGATGACAGTTTTCCAGATAGTCCCACTATAATTACAAGTCACTGGGTGCAATGCGTCACTCTCTCTAAATAACTATATCTCAATATAAGAGGTAACGGTATTGCCACAAAACCCTGCATTGGGCAGGGAGAGATGTGCAATATACAAATACTTGATTTTATAATTTTTTAAATTCCAGGAAAATGTAACTGGTTTCTTGCAAAGCTAGAGCTGGGCAGATCATGAGAAATTCTGTTTTTTTGTTTGCTTGTTTTTTTGAGACAGAGTCTTGCTCTGTCACCCAGGCTGGAGGGCAGTGGTGCAATCATAGCTCACTGTACCCAAAATCATAGTTCACTCCCAGGCACAAGTGATTCTTCCACCTCAGCCTCCTTGGTAGCTGGGACTATAGGCACACACCATCATTCCTAGCTCATTTTTAAATTTTTTGTAAAGATGGCGGGTGTGAGGGGGAGTCTCACTGTATTGCCCAGGCTGGTTTCAAACTCCTGGCCTCAAGCAGTCCTCCTGCTTCAGCCTCCCAAAGTTCTGGGATTATGGGCAGGAACCAGAAATACTCTTTTCCAACACTTGGGTTTCATAACTGGTAAACAGAAATCTCAAATGGTAAATTACATGCTAAAATCACATAGCTCTTGTGACCAGACAGTACTAGAAGCCAGTCTGTGTTCCCAGTTCAGTTCTCTTTCCCTCAACCAGGCTTGACCTTGGCACTATTAACACTTTGGGCTGGGCAATTCCTGGTGGAAGTGGCTGTCCTGTGTTATGTGGGATGGTTAGTGGCATCCTGGCCTCTACCTGTTAGAAAGTGTAACCAAATGCGTGTCCAGTTGCTCACCAATTGCAGAGACCAATTAGCAAGAGCATGTTCTGGTAGAAAGAAAGTGACTTTATTCCAGAGCTTAGCTGAGGGGAAGAGGTAGAGGCTCCTGCCTTAAGGGTATTGCTGTGCATTTAGGGGCAGAGGTCAGAGGCTTTTAAAGGGGCACTGGGTATAAATGGCATGCAAGGGAGAAGGCAAGGAGATGTGGGGTCTCCATGACTTGCTTGGGATGTCTTATCTATTTGGTGGTCTGGTTGGTGCCATCACCGGCAGAGCTAGCCTGTAAACTGAGACAATCTCCTGGTGAGAGAGAGTTCCAGAGGGGCCTGGTTTGCTTCCACGTTCACTCTCTGGAACTTCTAAGTTAACACATAGTTACAAAAGCTCGCCACGTAGGGAGTGTCTGCTGGAGAGAAGGTAAAGGCTACAATTGCATTCCTAAAGAGCTAAGTAGGAGGAGGGGGAAAAAGGAAAAGGGGAAATTCATTTTTTTATTTAAAAACAAGGTACTTGGTTAAAATGTCAGTAATAGCTGTCCCCCTCCCCACCAAAATACGTTTAAACATTAATAAATGTCCCCCAAGAGGCAATATCTCCCCACTTGAGAATCACTGCTCTAGATCTGTCTTGACTTTAATATTGAAAATAATCCTTCTAAACCCAAAGATGCCACGTGTAGCAATGTCACATTTCTAAAACCAAAGGTTCTATTGGCAAATGAGCATCAACTTCTTACAGCTAAATAATCCCATTTCAGCTTTTATTACAACCCATTCCTTAGATATCCTCTTCAGGAATCCTATATAAGAAACTTTCAAATCGCCTTTTACCTTTCAAAGAATTAATGGTCTCCTTTGCTTTACTCTTTTCACTGAATCAGTCAGTGTCTCAGTGGTCCACAGACAGGGTAATGAGTGACAGATGTACTCACAAAAGATCTATTTATAACAATGTGGGTGTATCTTTGACCCAGCAATCCCACTACTGGTTATCTACCCAAAGGAAAAGAAATCACTATATAAAAAAGATACCTGCACTTGTATGTTCATTGTACCACTAGTCATAATAGCAAAGTCACAGAACCAATATAGTGTCCGTCAACGGTTGACTAGATAAAGAAAATGTGGCACATATACACCATGGAATACTATGCAGCCAGAAAAAGGAATGAATTCATGTCCTTTGCAGCAACGTGGATGCAGCAGAAGGCCATCTATCTTAAGTGAATTAACTCTAAAATAGAAAATCAAATATCGCACTTCTCACTTATAAGTAGAAGTTAAACAGTCGGTCCACATGGACATAAAAATGGAAATAATAGACACTGGGGACTCAGAAAGAGGGAAGGGTAGGAGGGAAGTAAGAGCTGAAAAATTACCTATTGTGTACTATGCTCACTACCTAGGTAACAAGGTCATTTGTACCCCGAACCTCAGCATTATGGAATATACTCATGTAACAAACATGCACACGTACCCCTATATTTAAAATATATATGTTTTTGAGATGGAGTCTCACTCCATCGCCCAGGATGGAGTGCAGTGGCTTGATCTCAGCTCACTGCAACCTTTGCATCCTGGGTTCAAATGATTCTCGTGCCTCAGCCTCCCAAGTAGCTGGAATTACAGGCACCCGCCACCGTGCCCAGCTAATCGTCATATTTTTAGTAGAGACGGGGTTTTGCCATGTTTACCAGGCTAGTCTCAAACTCCTGGCCTCAGGTGATCTGCCCACTTCAGCCTCCCAAAGTGCTGGGATTACAGGGGTGAGCCACCGTGGCTGGCCCTAAAATAATTTTTTTAATGTGGATGTAGAACAGCTGTTCTCAACAGGAAGTGAGTTGTCAGTGTCAGGAGGCATTTGGGTTTGTCACTGCTGTGGAGGGAGGTGATAGTAGCATCTGGTGGGTAGAGACCAGGGATGTTCCAAAACAGCCTACAATGCACACAGCACAGCCCTCCACACACAAACAACAGTTATCCATCCCTAAACGTCAACAGGTGCCAAGGTTGAGCACCTGTAGTTTATAGGAACAAGGGGGAGCTGGCAATAACCCAAGGCCAGTAGCTACCAAACTGTCTCCACCACCAGGCTCAAAAGGATGAAGGAAAGAAGTCCTAACTGGTACTGGAAGTGGGGAGAGGTTTGTACTCTCAGCCATTCTGAGAGGAGTTGCAGCATTTGGTTGAGAGGCTCAGCCAAGCTCAAGGTGCCCTGGAAGAGAGGCAGCCAAGGGCAGAGACATATAATTCAATTCTCTCTTCTCCCCTGCTCACTGTCCAACTGGGACTCTCCATTGGCCAAACCCTCGAGCACACCAGTGGTACAGAAGCCCTATGGATGGTGTCCATGCGGGGCAACCCAGCAGGGAGAGAGAGCAGGGCAAGAATGACAGACACACACGCAAGCCCTCTGAGCACACTGAATTTTCTAGCATTGCGCTGACTTATCTAGTGCCTGAAGCTATTTCACTTCTGATTCCTGGATGCCAACCCTCACTGTCCACTGCTCTGAGATCCTCGTGGTCAATGCCTGTCCACCCATGACTGCTTGAATAAATCCAACCATGACTCTCTTCTTTACTCCATCACCTTGGTAGTGCACTTTCTCGCAGCTGCTTACATTCTTCTGAAGGTTATATTGACATAGCGGAAACGAGTCTAATCATCTTTACAGTGATAACTTGGATATTGAATCCTACAACTCTGTTTCTTAGAAAAATGCTGAATCTGAAGTCAGATGTTTTGGATATGAGGCACTGCTCTGACATTCACTGGATTCTGAGGCTCATATGTGTCTCAGTTAAGTAATCACAGGTTCCTTAACCCTGAGGTGCACTCAATGGCAACATCAGGATCATAGTATCGAGTACAAAGGAAGATAATGAAGATTACACAATGGTGTATTAGTCCATCTTCACAGCACTATAAAGAAATACCTGAGACTGGATAATCTATAAAGGAAAGAGGCTTAATTAACTTACAATCATGGCGCCAGGCAAAGAGAAAGCAAGGCACGTCTTCACAAGGTGGCAGGAGAGAGAGAGAAGAGGGAAGCGTCAGATATTTATGAAACAACTGAAAACAGTGAGAGCTCACTCACTGTCCCAAGAACGGCATAGGGGAAATCCTCTGCCATGATCTGGTCACCTTCTGCTAGGTCCCTCCCTCAACACATAAGGATTACAATTGGATTGCAATTCAGGATGAGATTTGGGTGGGGACACAGCCAAATCGTATCAAATGGCACGCATATAGCGATCAGCCCAGAGACGTCAGTGTACAAAATAGCAAAGTATTCTTTTCATGGTTTTCATGAAGAAAACCTCATGATTTCCATGAGGGAATCACATATAAGAAGTTTCTTAAATCCAAAATAAAAACATTGTAATGATATTTATTATTTTTAATGCACTTACACCCTAAGCCAAAGGTACAATAGAATAATTTGAAACAATTTTCATCAATAACATTGGAAATTTTCCCTCTGACTATGTTGAATTGTTTTCTTCTCTGCATTCCTCAGGAAGTAATCTTCATGTTCTCAAACTTGATGCATTCTATGCCTAAAACCTTTTAATCAAAACCTTTTCATTATCTTTCATGCGGCCCTATGCCCAAGGACATTATTCAAAGAGCTCAATGTGAGATGTTCCCATGCCATGGCTCTGGGGGGCAAGGTGTTGCATCTGGAGATAAGCCAGTTTGGAAACATCTGCTGTTTACTGCTGCAATTGGATATCTAGAAAGCACCTGGATGTTGACTCTCCTCCTGATGGCCCTCTCAGCTTCATACCATAAGATGCAAAATAATTGACAACAACAGGCACAAGTTTCCAATAACTTAGGGAAAAATTTAAAACACAGCTCTAGAGACAGTGAGTTGCAAAAGACAGAAACCATATGAATCCAAGAAGAGGAGATAAAGAAATTATTATGTTTTCTCTCTGACCTCGCCCCCAAATTGTGTTTGCATTGAAAATTTCATTGAGTGTAGAGAAATGGTGAGATTTTAATTGTGTGTTCTGTGCAGAGACCTTGAACGAAGGTACTTCTTGTCAAGAATCATCTACTGGCAGAGCGAGGATGCTATTGGACACTCCTGGGAAACAGACATACTGGGCACGAAGAAGCTAAACTGAGGCAGAAGTGAGAGCTGTAAAGTATCTGAAATTGCTAGGGAAGAGGCCCCAAAGCACAGAGGGGCATCAGCAACATCAGAGAGGGTATGACAACCCCAGTCCAATTTCAGATGGGGGAAAAGTAAAACAAAACAAAACAGCCTGTTTCCAGACTGAGAGAACCACATGCCTAGCACATGTGGGAACATCAGATTGTAGCTGAGACACCTGTGGCAGCTTCCAGCACACTGAAAATGCAAACCCTGATGTGGAAGATGTGGCTAGAAATGGTCCAGCTCCTTCCTGCTTCTTGGCTTCCCCTGAGGCACCAGGATTTTCTTTGCACTTTCTTGAATGTGCTAAGAAGTCTTGGTTTTGTTGCTGCTGAAACTTTCTCCTTTGAGTCTTAGGCACACTCCCTCACTCCCTCAGTTTACTCATCTCTACTTTATATGCTTTGGCTCTGTCCCCACCCAAATCTCATCTTGAACCATAATTCCCATAATCCCATATGTCATGGGAGGGAGACGGTGGGAGGTAATTGAATCATGGGGGCGGTTACCCCCATGCTGTTATTCCTATAATAGTGAGTGAGTTCTCACAAGATCTTATGGTTTTATGAGGCACTTTCCCTGTGTTCACTCTGCACTTCTCCTTGCTGCCACCATGTGAAGAAGGACGTGTTTGCTTCCCCTTCCAACATGATTGTAAGTATCCTAAGGACTCCTCAGCCCTGTGGAAATGTGAGTCAATTAAACTTCTTTTCTTTAGAAATTACCGAATCTCAGGTATGTCCTTATAGCACCATAAGAACGGACTAATACACTACTCAAACACTGTTTCCTTCATGAGCCACTCTCCATGTCTGTTCCCACAGGTGTCCATCATTCTCTATCCCTTACCCTGTTTTATCTTCTCCACAACACTTAGCATGTCCAGGCATGCCACATATATATTTCATGTCAGTTTCCATGGAAGCTCCAGAGGGGAAATCCCTGTTTGGTTTTCAACTACAACCCAGTAGGGAGGAGCACCTCCCACAAAGTAAGAGCTCAATAAAGTCATTGTAGGAATGAATTAGACCTGAAGCAAGGTCTCCTCCAGGGTAATCTCATTAAAGAAGGTAGATAACTAAATGGAAATACAAGTCTAGACCTGGCACATGGAGCTGGTTGATGTCAGGCAGGAAAACCTCTCTCCAGCTTCACTGGAGAGACCAGGATGGGCAGGAGGGTGGAGGGTACCTGCTTCCTAAGAGAAAAAGGCAAGGCCGGGCGCGGTGGCTCAAGCCTGTAATCCCAGCACTTTGGGAGGCCGAGGCGGGTGGATCACGAGGTCAGGAGATCGAGACCCTCCTGGCTAACACGGTGAAACCCCGTCTCTACTAAAAATACAAAAAACTAGCCGGGCGCGGTGGCAGGTGCCTGTAGTCCCAGCTACTCGGAGGCTGAGGCGGGAGAATGGCGGGAACCCGGGAGGCGGAGCTTGCAGTGAGCCAAGATCGCGCCACTGCACTCCAGCCTGGGCGACAGAGCGAGACTCCGTCTCAAAAAAAAAAAAAAAAAAAAAAAAAAAAAAAAAAAAAAAAAAGAAAAAGGCAAAAGGGGCAACATAAACAAAAAAGTGAGAAAACGATGGAATGTTTCGTGAGCTGCCATCTAATATCTCACTTCCAAGCTCCATGGGAGCAGGAACCCTGACTAATTTGTTCATTGTCATCTCCCCAGTGCCTGCTTGGTCTTCACCTTCATCCGATGCTGGACAAGATACTGGATGAATGAATGGATGTCATTGCAGACTTTAGCGACCTGCGAGGTCCAGCTTTGGGGCAAACAGCCACTAAATCAGGGCCACCCAGGACAATACAACCATCGCATGCCCACATGGGCTTCTTTGGGGATTCCAGAGAAGGTGAAATTCTGAAAGCGAGACAGAGCTGACACACTGCAAACAGCTAGACTAGCCTTTCCAGGAGACAGGGATTGATAAAACCCGAGCACTCCTACATATCATGTACTATTCTGTTTTAGTCTTTACAGTCCTGAATTTTTTTTTTAATGAAGCATTGGAGGAAACAGTCCACAAGGCTGTCCTCTTTTCTAATGCCAATTGCAAGTTCAAAGGTCCCTAAGAGCACCCTTAAGTTTGATGATTTGCTAGAAAGATGCACAAAGCTCACTGAAAGTTGTAATACTCATGCTTATGGTTTATTACAGGGAAGGGGTGAGAATTAAAAAGCACTCAATGGACAAAGAGCATAGAGCAGAATTCAGGAGAGTTCCAAATGTGGAACTTCCAGTGGTCCTGATCTTGTGGAGTCTTGAACAGTGTTACTTTTCTGACTTAGACGTGTGAAAATATTCATGGAATAAGACAATCAGGGAAGCTCACCCGAACCTTGGTGTCGAGTCTTTCTCAGAGCCCTATCACATAAAATTGGTTGGACACCTGTAACAGTGAAGAGAGGCTTAGCATGACTAATTCCAGAACTGTAATATATTTCTGTTGTTTACAAGCCACTTAGTTGATAGTATTTTGTTACAGCAGCCTAAAAGGACTAATACGGACCTGTAGTTTTCCAAATCCATCATCTCATCAGATTATCTAGGGAGATTCCTTGTTCCCACTCAAGACCTACAAAATCAAGCCTCCGTGGCTAGACACCAGAAGCCGATAGCTGTAAGAACATCTCCAAGACATTCTTGTTCCTGGACCAGGCCCTAGTCCATAGATGAGAGCATGGGAGTCTCTACTAAGTAGCTAGATACGATATCAACTTGGATCAGTATCTCTGATCCAAAGATACCTGGATCTAGGTTTTTCATTGAAAGAGACCCACATGCTTTAGACTGAAGGCATACAGGTATCTAAATATCCTCATATAAAAATCAGTATTTAATGAAAGCAATAATGTCTTAGGAAGTTCATATATACATATATTATCTGCCTTTTTTTCTTTTTTGGAACGTTAAAAATCATATAATTAAAAGAATAGTTTCTAGCTTGTAATATGGTCTTTAAAAAAAAAAGAACAGAGCTGAAACATAATTTGAAATATAAAGATTTCTTCCTGTCTGCTTTGACTATGGTAGTATGGTAGCACTTTGAGTATGGTAGCATTCATACTGCATCTTCAGTTCTTCAAACAACCATCACCCAAGATCACTAGGGTCCTTGGGAGTTTAAGCAAGGTTGTCCAAATTCATTTCACCTTCTTTTTGTTTTTCATTAGTCTAAAGCAGGGGTTGGCAAACTTTGGCTTGCAGGTTGAAGCTGTCTGCCTGTCTTTGTAAATACAGCTTTATTGGCACATAGCCATGCCCATTCCTTCACATCTTATTTGTGGCTGCTTTCAGGCTACAAATGCAAGGTTGAGTCATTGAAACAAAGATCACCCAGACCACAGAGTCCAAAGTATGTCTCTCTACAGGAAAAGTTAGCTACACCTTGGTCTAAAGGCTTGGTTATCATCTGCCTTTGCTTAGGAGTCAGTGTGGATTTTGAGAAGTGGAAAACTGTCTTCCAGAAATCCTGCACTCAAAGACATGTCCCCCTCCCTGTAAGAGTATTCAAGCTGATTGATGGATTTTAGTTATAGGAAAATCTGTCAAGTCCTATTCAGTATTATTTGATTCTGATTTAAGACTCTGTGGGGGAGATTTCCAGTTGCCCACTAAAGCCTTTTCTCGCTCCTCCTCTGTGGAAACAGAGTAGATGTTGTCTTCAAGGAGAGGCTTAGCCAAAGGCGACATTTCCAAGAGTCTTTGCAGCTGAATTTTGCCATGTGGACTCAGTCATCACTATGGGGAAGGGAGTGGAGATGATGGAAACAGCTTCTGCTATGCTAGGCCATGCACATGCTATGGTTGTGCTCACCTTCCCTTCCTGCAGCATGGAACATGGAAGTGCCCTGAGCTTATCAGATGGAAGATGAACTGTCTAGTGGATGAGGTTTCCCTGTAGCCCCAGGGAACAGAACCTTAACTGTGACAAGAATGCTCAGCCTGGGATTAATGCACTGCAGAGAGAAAACACCTGTGTTTTAACCCATGTATAGCATCTTTTTCATTCAGCAGATTAAACTTGGCCCTGTTCATTAGACACTATACCAACCTCCTTCATGCAGTAGCGAGTCATGAACAGCAGCTTTTGAAAAAGTTGAGAACAGTCAACCTGAAAGCAGACCTGGATAGTGTCTGGGAGTGAGACGTACCAGACAAGGGGCACATATTCAGTTTTTACAAGTCCAAGCTCTCTCAGAATAGGATACAGAACATAGACCCATCCTGCAAGGAGCTAGGACTTGATGTCAGAGAAAGAAAGTGTCTCCAAGTTTGAGGAGTCCTGGAATAGAGACAAACAGTATTGTACTGTTGGTCATGCAGCTGAAGGCTCCTTGGAGGAGGAAGGAGACAGGACTAAAAAAGGAAGTGTTTCTGCAGGATAAAACTGTGTGAGCAAAGAAAAGTCACAGTGGTTTAACCAGGCGTGGCTTGGGGTGCACACCTGCAAAAATCACAGAGCACAGGGTTCAAAGACCCGCCATTCCTATGCATAAATGTATTGCTCACAATTCTGGAGACTGGAAAGTTCAAGATCAAGGTGTGGCAAACACAATGACTGGTGAAGCCCCGCTTCCTGGTTTGTATTCTCACATGGTGGAAGGGGCAAGGAAGCTCTCTGGAGCCTCTTTTATAATTTCATTCATAAGAGCTGGCTGCAAAGCAAGGAAATATCCACTCAGTTCACTTAATAGAGTAGGGATGGATAAATGCATGCATGTGGAACATTGCACCTCACACACCTGCCCAGTGCATAGATACTTCTGCCCTTTGCTTTGGGTAGAGTTTTCTCTCCCTAAATTTTGTTAGAATAAAAGATAATGAACTTTCATTTTTTAATATATATTTACTTTCTGATTTTTTCTTTGATTTTCTTTTTCTTTGTCTTTCTTTCTTTCTTTCTTTCTTTTTTTTTTTTTGAGACAGAGCCTCACTCTGTTGCCTAGGCTGGAGTGCAATGGCGGGATCTCAGCCCGATGCAACTCCCGCCTCAGGGTTGAAGCAATTCTTTTACCTCAGCCTCCCAGTATCTGAGATTACAGGCGTATACCACCACACCTGGCTAATTTTTGTATTTTTAGTAGAGACAGGGTTTAACCATGTTCCCCAGTCTGGTCTCGAGCTCCTGACCTCAAACGATCTGCCCACGTCGGCCTTCCAAAGTGCTGGGATTACAGGCATGAGCCACCGCGCCTGGCTTCTTTGGTTTTATTCTACTAAGCTTTTCTTTGGATCTTTAATTGTATTAACTTTACTGTTTTTTCTTTCTTTTTTTAAATAAATGTGTTTCAGGCCATGTTTTAAAATTCTACATTACTTACCATGCCTCATGTTGAATGTATACTACATAATTTGTCATTAAGCTTTTAATGTTTGAATTGCCTTTTACATTTTTTATTAACTGAAAATTTATTTTAGAAGTGTGTTCTTATTTGTCAAGTATTTATTTGTTTTGTCTTTTTATTTTTAGTTTCTAATTCAATTTCCATGTGGTTAGAGAAACTGGCCTAATATGTCAATACTTTGAAATTATTTGATACTTTGTAAGTTACAAATGTGCAATTTTTGTAAAGGTTTTGTGTGTCCTTGAAAACAATGTGAATTCTCTATTGTTTGTCCATATAAAACTATTCTATCATTCACATTTCCTATAACCTTAGTTTTTTTTGCTCTGCTTGATCAATCATTTTCTGAGAGTATTATATTAAAAGTACAACCTACAATTTTAAAAGTTTCCGTAAATTCTGTTACTTTTTCACTTTCTTTCTTTTTGAAGTTATGGGTCAAATGGACAAAGCTTCTTAATTGTTTTAGATTTTCCTAGACAGTTCCTTTTATGTTAAGTAATGGTCTGTCTTTGTTTTTAAATACTGTTATATTTGTATTGATTTTCTCTTATGCCTTTTTCTGGTTTTTATTTTTCTGCTTTTCTGATTTCTGTTGGGTCGATTGCTTTCTACAGTGGTTTAAGATTTCCTTTGTTGATTCAGAAGCTACAGATTTAATAAACCTGTTCATTTTTTTGCTATTAGCATCTTTCTTGCATATAAGAAAAATGTCTTGGTGTGATTTTATCACACTGGTGTGCATCCTACCCAATCTCTCTCAATAATGTTAACTAGAATTGAATCACACCTTTTCATTCAGTGTTTGCTTTCTTCCTTAACTGCTTGTTAATTAAATTTGCCAAGAGGCTCATATTTTCCCTCTTCCTGGCTATTTGAGGCATCCCACATTTTCTCCTTTAGTCTACATTTCTCCTTCAGAATTACCATCTTTAGCATGTTAGCAAGGCCAACTTGAGTTGCTCACACTTCCTGGTCAGCCAGGACATTGATCCTGTGTGTGAGGTAGCTTTGTCCTGTTCATTTTCTCTTTATGATTTCATGTTAATATTCCCATGTGTTTTGATCTAAGGAAGAGCCTAAAGGAAGAGCGAACTATTTTGACTGGCAGCTTCTTACTAAAATATCACACATTTTCATTTTAGAGAAATTAGAAAATATAAATAAACCAAAAGAAAACAAACCTAACGTGCTCTTAATACCCTCACCCAGAAATAATTACTGTCCAGTTTTATACAAATCATTCCAAATCATTTTCTCTGCCTATGTTTGCAAATACACTTTACAAAATATGTTTCAAATACTGCTTTTCCCTCTGAATATCGTAAACACTTTTCCAAGTCAATATATAATTTCCATATTATAATTTATTACATGAATGTATCAGAATCAATTTTGTCAATCCACTATGGTTGCACATATAAATTGTTTCTCATCCTTCATTTTTATAAGTGATACTTATATTGCTTATAAATCCTAGGGCCTATAATTTTTAGAAAAACCATGAATAATTCCTTAAAGTGGAATTTCTACAAATGGAATTACTGAGTCAAAGTCATCAATATATTTATGTCTTACTTAGATTATTAGTGACTCTCTCCTTTTACCGTTGGAATAACAATGTCGTGCTATGTAAATGATTTGGATTGAAGAAATTAGCATCCACATTAGATACCATGCATTTAATATATATTATATTTTGGATCTACAAAACTTACTAGTTTATGAAAAGACTCTGTGGAAAACCCTAGAAATATTCATAAAGAAAACATTGTTTAAAATGTTTTAAACGTTGAAGAACCTTTTTTGGGGAGATACTCCAAGTCCTAATTTCACCATAATCTAGGCATGGTAATAATAATCTTTTTGCAAGTATATCAAAAGATAAGTGAAACAGTTATCCCTAAAATCTCTTATACAAAAGATGGATTTTTCTAACTTTCAAAACAGCATTGTTTTCCATCCTACCCACTCCAATCTTCAATCAAAACTTTCTTGAAAATATTTTGTCTAAAAAATACATTAAATGCCTCTATTCACCTACTCTATCACAAAGTTATTTCAAGTTTTAGATTCCCAATGTGCAGCACATCACTCTAACTTCAAAGAAAAAGTACTTCAAAAAGCAATGGCACCCCTTATTCCAAATTCTCTCACTTGGGAGACTGAAAACATTCCTAGTGGTATTAGTTTTACTTCCTCCCCCAGTTTCCAATTTGTATAGAAATATTATACAAATGAAGCGTTTTAAAACATTTCTCAAGATCTGTGCCCCACCCCCCCAACCTGCCACTGGCATATAGTTTTAAAGATAAAATCACAGTTACGGTCAGGAGATCGAGACCATCCTGGCTAACATAGTGAAACCCCATCTCTACTAAAAACAAAAAATTAGCTGGCCGTGGTGGCGGGCACCTGTAGTCCCAGCTACTCAGGAGGCTGAGGCAGGAGAATGATGTGAACCCGGGAGGGAGAGCTTGCAGTGAGCCCAGATCACGCCACTGCACTCCAGCCTGGGTGACAGAGAGAGACCCCATCTCAAAAAAAAAAAAAAAAATCACAGTTACGTAGACACAGTTACATAGAGAAGAAAAAGCACAGTTACATAGACACAGAACATAGAGAAGAAGGGCCAACAAGCTAAAGTAAGTTAAATAGGAAGATGGACACACTGTTTTCTTGCATCTGCTTTGGTGATTAATTTCCCTTGCCCACATACAGACTCATGGACCTAGACCCTTTGACAAGGATGAAATAGATTCACCCTGGGAAATGCTTCATTTCCTTTTCGCGAGGCAGTCTGTGAAGAACTTGGTATTTTGACAAGGACTCTCCATGATGTCTCTAAAGAGCCTTGTAGAACATCATGCGCATCTTATTTTTAGCGTGTTTAAAAGTCAGTTTGGGTGAATCCTCGAATTTATTCAAATTGCACGCAATGGCCCTCCAGGAACAATGGTGGCCGTCTATAAATAGGCACACTGGACCTGGAGCATGCTCAGAAAAGCTTCTAGGCAAAATTGTTTGCTTATGTGTCTCCTACAATATTTCCTTTCCATTTCCTTGGCAATGACTGATTTTTATAAGACTAAACACAAGCACATCCCATGCTCACATTATTATGGTACCCAAAGAATCAACAGTGATAAGGTACTAAATAAAATGGAGCCCGACTCTGTGCTCTCGCGTCGATATAAAGTGAACCAATCTCTACAATTTGTTAACAATCTAGAAGGAACCTTTTTTTTTCTCGTTCTAATCTGAAAGTAGTGGTATATTCAAAAATTCCTAACATACTACTAAGCACATGGAACATGATTCCATAAAGCATGTTGGTGTTCAGTTTCCATGTATAGCAACATAAGCTCCCAGTATTACATTTTTAAAAAATATGTCATTCAAACAAACCCCTTTACCTATATTGAGACTCTGTTTTCAGTGAATGTAGAGAATTAGCCTTTGTATCTCTGCATTGCCATTTCTAAATAGCTCTTTTTGAAGGGCAGCTTTGAATAGCTACTCGTTTTCCCACAGACGTTTTTCTAAAAACTGCCTTTATGTGTTCCACTCACAAATACATTGTTTGTTTTCAGTCATTATATAAACAGAGTAATTATATATTTTCATTGCTATTTTGCCTCCAGTTTTCCCATATTTTCAAGAAAAGTGTATGGATTTCTCCTTTGGCACAAGATATTTTGAACGAATTTATGAATTCACAAATGTCCATCCCCTTGTTCTCACACTTACTCCTGCTTAGAGGGATGCCTCACTATCTATGGTCTCCCTTATACAACCTTGGAGAAAGGAGAGAAGGAGAAACAGAGGGGAGAGAAGGAGAAAAACTGAAAGGAAGGCAAAAAGAAAGTGCCTCTGTCTAGTTATAAGCAAATACAGTTATGTGGACCTTGTATATAGACCCACGATTATATGCCGTGTCCCACCCACTTCTCCATGTGTCAGTCTTGCCTACTAAATAGACCTCAAGGTCTTGAAAGCAGAGTCCATTTCTTATATGTTTTGTTAACCCTACCTAAAAACTAAAAAATATACTAAAGTGTTTGATTATTTCAACTTATCCATTTAAATATAAAGCATCTAAAATCTTCAAATATGGATAATTCAAATTCTGATACTTTGTCCACAGTAGCATCTGTTCAGTGATGACTGCCCTAGGTGTTATAATATGTGATCTCATTTAATGGTATAAACTAAAATTAGAATATTAATATCATAACAGAAGGAGTCTCTGGGGCAACAAATATGATTGCCATTGTATAGAGAAGGAAACCGTAGCACAGAAACTTTAAGTAGCTCAGCCAAAGTCATCCAGCAAGTGCTGTTAGGGTAGGATTTTAATCCATTTTAACTTGAAACCAAAGCACTGTTTTGCTATATTCCTAGTGTCTATCATTCCTCCAAGTCACCAAACTGGTTATTGTTTTTAACAGGCTTCCCCAAACACATACACATGTGCTGTTATCTCCTTCATGCAAATACATTTCTACCCAGTCACCCACCAACTCATGCTTTTTCTAGACACACACACACACATATCCTGGGGAACTGGTAAATTTGGGGACTCAAGTCTTGTTCATCCAACAGTCCATGTCATGATTGTGTAAGTTGTGCTGAGCCTGATTATGCTATACACTGTGTCCTGCCACCCCAAACCATTCATTCTACCTTTTTCCTTCCTTTCTTTTCTCACATCCCCAGATTTTTGTTTTTTGTAATTATGAGAAGACATCAGAACCAATCTACCCAATAAGATGTAATAAATGAGAAAATAAAAATTAATGGGTTGATTCTCTAGCTTATTAAGTTTACTAAAAGAATCAGACTCAGCATGTTTCCCTCGTCTTTACTCCTTTGCCCTTTTCTCCTTCCTTTAAATATGGATGTGATGCTTGGAAATGCAGGAGCTATCATGGGACCATAAGGTCAATAGCCACATGGTAAAGGTGGCAGAGCAGGAAGATAAGGTGAAGCTTTCATTGTTGATGCCATTCTGGGGCGACTAAACTAACCCTGAAAATCCATAAACCTTTTCAGTAATTCAGCTAATATTTTGACTTGATTTTGATGTCTTTCATTCCTAGAAGCTTGTCTACATTGAATAAACTGTAACATGTGGTTTCCATTTAATGGTTAGAATTAATGCTATGTATTGTTCTCTTCCAATGTGAACTGAAAAGCATTTAATAAAACAAGGTTTCAATTAATAAAATTATTGTTTCTATATCTGTGCAGATATTCCTGTATTTCATGTGTGTATCTATACAGGGAAAAAAAAGAAACAATATCCAGGTTACATCACAAAGGAAATGTGACATTTCATTGCCTTTATGTTTATGGAAAACCTGCCTTAAAAATACCTTAAAAGTTCCACTAGGCACAGTGGTTCATGCTTATAATCCTAGCACTTTGGGAGGCCAAGGCAGGAGGATGGCTTAAGGCCAGGAGTTTGAGACCAGCCTGGGCAACATAGTGAAACTCCATTCCTATTAAAAAGTTTTAAAAATTAGCCAGGCATCATGGTGCGTGTCTGCAGTCCCAGCTACTTGGGAGGCTGAGGCAGGAGGATTGCTTGAACCCAGGAGGTCAAGGGTACGTTGAGACATGATTGCACCACTGCACTCCAGCCTAGGCAATACAGGAAAACCCTATCACAAAATTAAAAACAAAAAAAATTTTAAATACTTTAAAAGATTGTTTGCAGGAGGCAAACAAAACGAAACTTTTTCTTCTTTGATTTTGACTTTGATTTTAAATGTAAAACTTCATACATCTTGTCGTTAAATAAGCAAGTTGAAGATGTCAAGTCAGAAAACAAGAGAAATTGTTGAAAAAATTATCTAAATAAAAAATAGGGCCGACACATGATGAAACAAGCTTTGTGGATTTATGAGTTATAATTCTTATTAATTCAAAGCTAATGCATTGTTACTTCAGATGTAATGCATAATACCTTTGTAATTATCATTTAAATGAGTGGCTAAATGTGAATTATTACAAAATAGAACTTAATGACCTTCCTCTTAAAGAACTCTTGAATGGGGTTACTTTGCAATTATAAAAAGTCACCTGAGCCACTTGCTGTGTGACCACTCTAATGCATTGCTGAAATTGCACCAAAGAAAGGCCAAATCGCACCAAACAAAGAAAGGTCCGTGAGAACATAAAGAGATAATGTGGTGATGGATAATTTGGACGTCATGGGGCAAACAAAGAAAAGCCAAACCAGAGTCCTTCCTCCTTTGAACCAGCACATGCGTTCATAGTGAATGATTGCTAAAGGAAAAATCACAGCTCTTCAGCGAAGACATGTGCCATCTCACCTCTAGTCAAACCTTGCCTCCATAACATTTCTTGCTTTTTAATAAGCCTAAAAGGGACATATTAATTATGTATGATGCCTGAGATACCAGATCTTATTAATCTGCTCTTGAGTCTTCTTTGATTTTTCCACACTTCCTCACACAGCTCTTTGGATATAGGCAGTCAACAAATGCATATTCAGTGGGGAAACTTCAACATCTAAAAGAAGAGTATTAGAAATATTGTGATCCTTTATTGTTCAAAGGAAGTCATTAAGCCTCGAATGACATCAGCATTTGTAAAGCAGTCTCAGAGAAATGAAATTCAATGTCCTCCAGTTCCGTGGGTGTTCACTGAACCCCTACTATGTGTAAGCTGATCCTCACTGCAGCATGCAAGTGAAAATCATCTATCATGAGCTTTTCTTTGAAATACAAAAAAACATACATAATTTATACCATCATGGCCTTCACAAATCTCCTTCCTCTATAGGCTTATCCTGCTAATGTCTATTCTGGCTGCTATAAAAAGAAACCACAGACAGGGTGACTGGGTACCCATCACAGAACTTTATTGCTCACAGTTCTGGAGGCTAAGAAGTCCAAGATCAAAGTGCTGGCAGATTCAGTGTCTAGTGAGGTCTGTGTCCTGGTTCACAGACAGCCATCTTTTCACTGTAACCTCATATAGTGGAAGTGGGATCTCTTTGAGGTCTCCTTCATAAAGCTGCAGGCCGGGCGCGGTGGCTCACGCCTGTAATCCCAGCACTTTGGGAGGCCAAGGCGGGTGGATCACGAGGTCAGGAGATCGAGACCACAGTGAAACCCCGTCTCTACTAAAAATACAAAAAATTAGCCGGGCGCGGTGGCGGGCGCCCATAGTCCCAGCTACTCAGGAGGTTGAGGCAAGAGAATGGCGTGAACCCGGGAGGCGGAGCTTGCAGTGAGCCGAGATCGAGCCACTGCACTCCAGCCTGGGTGACAGAGCGAGACTCTGTCTCAAAAAAAAAAAAAAAAAAAAAAGCTGCAAATGTCATTCATGAGGGTTCTGCCCTCGTGACTCAATCACCTTCCAAAGGCCCCACCTCGTAGTATCATCACTTTGGGGATCAGGATTTCAATACATAAATTTGGGGGGCAGAAATATTCAGTCAATTCTACAATGTAAGAAAAAATCTTTACACAAGGATACATTTATCATTCAAATTCAGAAACAAAACGATACTTCTACTTAATTCTGTTGGGTTGTCACCTGTTTGATCTACCTTCATGTCTCCATTAATTCTGCAACACAGAATTAGGAGAGAACAACTTTCAACCCCTAGTGAAAATCTAAAAGAGGAGGCTCATAAAAATAGAGGCTCCTCTTTTTTGCTTTAGATATGTTTAACACAAAGAGGGATAAAGAGAGTCTGAAAAGTTTTGTGGAATTCAGAACTTCTCCCAAGTACAGTCTTTACAGAGTTTGAAATATTTATCATATACAGTGTACTCTTTTCTTTTTTCAAATGCAAATATACGGCCAGGCTTAAACAGGGTGGACTGACCACCAATATCCATTTTTTCATCTTCTCAAAATTGAACTAGAATGACAATGAATTAAGAAAAACATAAATAAATTTACCAAGAAAAACCCACAGTGAATATTTCAACAGAGATGAAAAGTCCTGGAGGGCTGTTATTTGGCGACATAATTCCAAACTCTAAGCTCTTGCAAAGTGGAGCACTGAAGGGAAAGAAGTCCATTTATCCTGTCAACCCTGAAAAGCCTCTGGACTTTGAGGTTCAAAGCTGTGAAAGGCTGAGGATGAGACACAGGTTGAAAACAGGAGAACGACTTGAGAATTCATAAAAAAGCACAAAGACCCATAGATTTCTGATCCAACCCTACCTTCAGAAAGTAGGTGACCAAAACTATGATTATACTAAGGGGATGGTAGTGTTTGAAAGAATGTCTGGACCAGCTGGGCCAACAGGGTGAAACCCCGTCTCTACTAAAAATACAAAAGTTAGCCAGGCTTGGTGGCACATGCCTGTAATCACTGCTACTTGGGAGGATGAGGCAGGAGAATCACTTGAACCCAGGAGGCGGAGGTTGCAGTGAGCCATTGCACTCCAGCCTGGGTGACAGAGCAAGACTCCATCTCAAAAATAAAAAAGAATGTCTGGAAACCAATGGATCATGCTGGCATTGAATAAAACAGGCAACAGGATAGGCATGTGATTTAGATGTATTAAGATTAATCCCAGAGAGAGCTGAGTATGACCTCGCTCTGCAGACCACCATGGCCATGGCTCAGGAGGCTGCTCAGGGCAAGGTTTACCTCTCCTAGAATCAATGGGGCAAGAGGCTTTAGAAGTTACTATCTCCTGGAAAGAAAAGACCCCACTCCCTTGCTATCAATAATCACACCCTTTCAAGCAGTCTTCCCCTTGGAACCTTCAGCTCTAATATTACCTTATCCCTCATCTCTGCTTCTGTGAGTCACTCTGAAAAGTCCAGAGCCCTTGGTCATTGGTCATCACCTAGGTTCTTGGTCATTGGTCATCACCTAGATTCTAGTCCCATCATACACTGCATTTTCTGATCTCATCTCTCACTCTTCATCTCTTGATATCCTTGGTCTGAGCTTTCTGAAATTTTAGGTTCATCTCATGCAAAATATCTTTCATCTTCAACTCTTCTGTTCATTCTGTGGAAGAAAAATTATCTTTGGTCCCCAAAATCACTAAACTAAAGGAAAATTCAGCTGGGAACTGCTCAGGGCAAATTTGCCTCCCAGTCTGTTCAAAGTCATCCCTCTGCTCTCTGAGATAGATGCATATTTTGATTGCCTCCTTTGGAAAGGTTTATCAGAAACTCAAAAGAATGCAACCATTTGTCTCTCACCTACCTGTGACTTGGAAGCCCCCCTTCCTGCTTCAAGTTGTCTCCACCTTTCTGGAAAAAAACAGTATACTTCTTATACATATTGATTGATGTCTCAAGTCTCCTTAAAATGTATAAAACCAAACTGTGCTGCGACCACCTTGGGCACACGTCATCAGGACTTCCTAAGGCTGTGTCACGGACACACATCCTCAATCTTGACAAAATAAACTTTCTAAATTAACTAAGACCTGTCTCAAATTTTGGGGGCTCACAGTTCCTCTAACATTCCTCCTCTGTTTGAAACCAGCTCTATCCTTAGGACACAGCTTCCCCTGCAGCCCCCTAAGTAGTGATTGCTCTCTTATATACCCCATGTACCACTGGGCCTGAGAGTAGGGTGAGTGTCCTCCATGTTCCTCTGTAACATCTCTCTCCCACCTCCTGAATAAGTCCTTGGCTTGAATCACGGGTTATCAGAAAATACCATTCATGGCCAGGTGCTGTGGCTCACGCCTGTAATCTCAGCACTTTGGGAGGCCAGGTGGGAGGATCACTTGAGCTCAGGAGTTCAAGAGCAGCCTGGACAACATGGTAAGATCCTATTTCTACAAAAAAATCAAGAAATTACCCAGGCACGGTGGCACAAACCTCTGGTCCCAGCTACTCAGGAGGCTAAGGCAGGGGAGTTGCTTGAGACCTTGGAGGTTGAGGCTGCAGTGAGCCATGATCATGCCACTGCACTCTAGCCTAGGCAACAGAGCAAGACCCTGTCTCAAAAAACAAAAAACAAAAAAAAAAAAAAAAAAGAAAGAAAATACCACTCACAACTCTCATTGTTGTTGGTGCCTTTTGACACTCAACAACTCCTTGTTATTCTAATTCACTATCACTGCTTAAAAACTATGGCTCTCTTAACTCTAATGCATGTATAATTAGATGACTTGTTAATGACTTGATGATGTCTCAGTTCTGTGACCTCTGTACCTCAATGGTCTTGTCCTACACACATCTTGCCCACTGTCTCCCATGGCCATACCCTAGACCTCATAATTATCAATTTCTTCTCTTCTTCATAAAGTCAGTTTCAAACATCCCGTCCTAGATAACTCCCTCCTAATTTTTCTACTCTCTCCGCTGACTACTCTAAAGTTAACAATCATTTACCCAAAGAGAACCCTCCATCCATTGGCCCTGTCACCTTTCATTGTTTCCCATGACTCCCATGAACTGTTTTTCTTCCTTCTCTTACTTCAGTTGTATGGTTCCTGACCTATGCCCTCAATTCTCTTTCCTCTTCCATACTTCCCTGGGCTCATCAGTCAAACCAAACACTTAAATTGTACTGTTCACCTACTCCATGTTTGAAGTGGCTCAGATGAATATGGTTGGAAAAAAACAAATAAGCTAGGCACAGAAAGACAAACATCACATGTTCTCACTTATTTGTGGGATCTAAAAGTCAAAACAATTGAACTCACGGACACAGAGAGTAGAAGGATGGACACCAGAAGCTGGGAAGGGTAGGGGGGTGCTGGGGGGCAAGTGGGGATGGTTAATAGCTACACAAAAATAGAAAGAATGAATAAGACCTACTATGTGATAGCACAGTAGGGTAACTATAATCAATAATACCTGGATTGTACCTTTTAAAATAACTTAAAGTGTGTAATTGGATTGTTTGTAACTCAGAGGACAAATGCTTGAGCAGATAGACACCCCATTCTCCATGATGTGCTTATTTCACATTTCACGCCTGTATAAAAACATCTCATGTACAACATATATGCACCCACTATATACCCACAAACATTTTTTAAATTAAAAATAAATAGATATTTAAAAAACAAACAAACAAGCAAGCAAACAAATACGCAAACAAGATCATGCCAAATGGTTTCATTTTAAATTTGGATCACTACTCCCAAGTAAGTTTTTAATGCTGGCCGGTAAGCATATTAAATTTATCTAGACCTTATGTTTTCCCACTTTCCGTAATGACTCTTTTTTACTCCTTAATTTTCAGCATCTCCATTCCCATCCTCACACTCACCTTACAATGTTGACTTCTGCTCTGACTTCACAGAAAGAAATGGAAAGATTCCAAAGAGAATGTCCAAAGAATCTCACCACCTCTCCCCACCCACTTGGTTTCATGCTCTGGCCATGTCACCTCTGCCTCTGGAAATACCAGCTTCACTCTCCTTCTCTACTGGATCCACTCCAAATAGCAAACAACAATGCTATTATTTCTTTCATCTTAAACAAAATAAATACAGAACCCTCTCTTGAGCTCTCTTCATTCTCCAGCTATATCATATGCTTCTTTTCTTGCCACAAAACTCCTTGAAATAATTATCTAAAATCGTGTTGCCACTTTCTTTTCTACCATTTGTCCTGAATCAACCCCCAATCACTTCCCCACCACCATAGTTCTCAAAGTCCTCAGTGACCTCCACATTGTTAAATCCAACGGTTATTTCTCACTCCTTACCTAACTTGACCTATCAAGACCCTTTGATACAGTGGACTGCTTTTCCTCCTTGACGTCTTTTCTTTTATCTCTCCTGATTTGCCTCCTGCATTTCTGGATGCCCTTTCTCTGTCTGCTTCCTCCTATCCCTCTTAAAAGTATACCATGTGCTTGGTTCTCATGCCTCTTCTCTCTCTACCTACACTTACCTGCTAAGTGTCTCCTTCGGCCTCACGGTATGAAATACCACCTATATACTGATGACTCCAGACAGACACCTCCCCTGAACTCCAGAAATATACAACCAATTCCTATGTGACCTCTGCACATGGATATTTGATTGTCAATTTGAAGACACATCCAAAACCAAGGTCTTGGTCTCATTCCCAAACCAGCAACTCCTGCAGTCTTCTGTTAGTGCCTTTTCCATTTGTTTCTTCCAGTTGCCCAGGCACAAATCAGCTTGTGATCCTTGGGTCAGTGCTTTCTCCTGTAGTCCTCATCTAGTCTCTTGGGAAACCCATCAAGATGTATCCAGAATCAAGTGACTTCTCATGAACCCCCTGACATTGCCCTGGTCTTGGCTGCCACCATGTCTTCCTTGAATTATTGCAACTGTCTCCTACGTGGTCTCTTTGCTTCTACTCTTGCCATCAACTGCCTCTTCTCATCTCATCACCCCACTAAAATGTTAAAGACACATCGTGAACCATCTCAGCTTACACTTTCTAGTGGCTCCACATCTCCTCAAGGTAAAAGTGAAAGGCTTGACTGTGACTCTCAAGGTCATGCACCATCTGGTCCCTCATGAACCCTGGGGCACACACTTTGCCACTCACACACTCCCCTTTGCGGTTCAGCCACCCTTTCTCCCTTGCCAGCCCCAAACTCATACCATATCCATGGAGCCTTCCCACCTTCTTTTGCTGCTGGCTGAGATGTTCTCCTGATAACATCCACCTGACTCACACCTTCCCTACCTTCATCCTCCTGCAAAGTCACCTTCTAAGGGAGCTCTTCCAAGACACGTGCAAAATGTCAACCCAGCCCTGACACTCCATACTCCCTTCTCTGTTGATATGTCCTTCTTAGTACCCATCCCTATCTAACATGCTGTATCTTCTATGTATTTATTACATCTGTTACCTACCTCCCACCTGAGACAGTGAGCCCCAGAATGACATGCATTTTTACTTGTTTTATTAACTATTGTATCTCTCATGACAAGGAGTTGCTTTATAACTATCTGTTGAGTACCAAAGAAAATAGCTGGGAGAATTGAGGGTAGTTGCCAGTGAGAAATAGAACAGGGGTTGAAAGAGGGCTGTTTGCATTATTGGCTTTTTAGAGCTACAGGTTGAGTATCCTTTACCTGAAATGCTTGGGACCAGAAGTGTTTCAGATTATGGATTTTGTAATATTTGCATACACATAATGAGATATCTTGGGGATGGGACCTTGAGTGTAAACATAAAATTCATTTATGTTTCATAGACACCTTATATGCAGAGCCTGAAGGTAATTTCATTTTTCTCTTGGGGACACTGGATACACCATATGTTGAGTGGCTGTATTTTGACTGTGACTCCTCCTAGGAGGTCAGGTGTGGAGTTTTACAATTGTGGTGTCATTTTGTCCTTCAAAAAGCTTTGGAGCATCTCAAATATTGGATTTGGGGATTAGGGATATTCAACCTGTATTTGCTTTCTTAAAAAAAATGCATTATTTAAATATGAACTACAGCTATGCAATGTGCCTGAATATACTTGCTGTTCTTTGTAAGCATTTGGGCATTATACTCATTTGGCCCAATTATTGGGATTTGGCTATGCACATCTCAGATGCCAGAACGCTCCTGGGAAGACAAGCTGCTGTTATGTGTAAGCATGAGATCAGCTGGTAAACATGATGTCCAAGGAGAACTAAGGTGCACATCTTGCCTTAAAATAAATACAATTTAAGGCCGGGCATGGTGGCTCACACCTGTAACCCCAGCACTTTCGGAGGCCAAGGCAGGCAGATCACTTGAAATCAGAAGTTCAAGAGCAGCCAGGTCAACATGGCAAAACTTCGTCTCTGCTAAAACTGCAAAAATTAGCTGAGTGTGGTGGTACACGCCTGTGGTCCCAGTTATTCAGGAGGCTGAGGCAGGAGAATTCCTTGAACCTGGGAGGTGGAGATTGCAGTGAGGATTTTTCTCTTTCTCTCCTATTTTGATCTGTCATAAGCCAGGGATTCCATTTCTTCATTTGTGTCTCACCTCTTCAAAGCCTGTTTAAGCAACAGGTCTCTCCCTGTGCCCCATTCAGTCAGATGTCTCATGATTAAGCAGATGCTGAGAACTGTATCTGCAGTGACAGGGTTTGGTCTTTGAGCAAAAGGAATGGGCAGCAGGAATATCAGTGGATCCTCATGCTTCAAGGTCCCTGGTGTTAATGGAAAAACCAAACTCCGTAAAATATTTTAAAGAAGTCTACTCTGAGCCAATAGCAGTGACCACAGCCCAGGACAAACACAAACCCACGAAGCCTTGAGCAAGTGGTCCTGAGGCCGTCGGATTACAGCTGGTTTTATACATTTTAAGGAGACAGAAGTTACAGGAAAAGACATAAATCAATACATGGGAGGAGGTGTACATTGGTTTAGTCCATAAAGGTGGGATATATTAAAATGGGAGCTTACAGGTTTGTAAGTGAATTCAGAGATGCTTTAATTTGCAACTGGGTAAAGGAGTAAGGCTCTGCCTAAAACCTGGAGTGAGCAGAAAGGGATGTTTTCTGTTAAGATAAGGATGCTGTGTAGCCAAGACTGATGATGGCCTGTAGGGGTGACTTAACTTTTGCCTAGCACAGCCTTAGCTCCTGTTGATAATTTGGTATCTTATTGCCACAAAGAGTCTGTTTTGTCAGTCTTATGATCCGTAGTTTAACATGAATGCTAGTCACTTGCGCCTAAGCCCCAAAAGGGAGAGGATATAAGGTATGTCTGATCCCCCATCACATCATGGCCGGGAACTCAGTTTTTCAAGTTTCTCTGGGATCCCCTTGGCCAAGACAGGGTCCATTCAGTCGGTGGGGGACTTAGGATTCTATTTTTAGTTGATACTGTGTAGGGTCCTGCATAGGACACCATGCTCTTTTCCAAGATGGTACTGTGCAGTAAGACAAAGAAAGGGCTCTTGAGAAAGCCTTGCCAGAGGAAGCGCTCACGAATTCCGCACCCATAGCTGCCTCCCAGCCTTCTGCTGACAGTCAGACAGAAGTGCACTGTGGAATTAGAGCAACTAAAAATATAGCTGAATAAACACACGATGCAAAACACAAAGGAGCCACGAATTATGGATACACTTAAATGGGAACAGCAAAACTTAAATTAGAGGTCTGAAAAGAGTGCTCTTTTCTTGGAAGGGGCTGTTCTCCTTTTTAAAATGATGCTAATTCCATGAAAACTGAATGTAACCCTTTAAAAGGGAAAAATGAGGCAGCTCCACACTAATTCACTTTAATTAATGCCATCCTGTTCTTTAGTCTACAAACAGTTATTGAAAATGCAAGATAGCTATATCTGTCCTTCCTTAACTGTTCTCTGTTCTTTTACAAAACCATTTTATTGTGCATTCAGAGCTACCAAAAATAAAACTAGAATTATTCCAATAGCATTTCCATGCTTCCCAAAGAATGAGCTCACATTACCACTCACTCTTGAGGAGTCTAGCAGTGAGCTTGACTTGCTTTGGAGAAATGAATTCTCCATCATTTTTTTAAGTGACTGGCACCCTGGCTTTTTGTTTGTCTTTTCCATAAATGTTCTTAGCCACGACCTCTAATGGACAAAAGGAGACAATTCCTGTTTTTTTTTTTTTTTTTTTTTTTTTTTTTTTTGAGACTGTGTCTCTCTCTCTGTCCCCCAGGCTGGAGTGCAGTGGCACAATCATGGCTCACTGCAGCCTCGAACTCCTAGTCTCGAGCAATCCTCCTGCCTCAGCCTCCTGAGTAGCTGGGATTACGGGTGTGTGCCATCACACCTGGCTAATTTTTTTTGAATTTTTATTAGAGATGATGTCTTAATATGTTACCCAGGCTGGTCTCGAATTCCTGAGCTCAAGCGATCCTCCCACCTTGGCCTCCCAAAGTGCTGGGATTATAGGAATGAGCCACGGTGCCTGGGCAAGAAGACAATTCTTTATAGTGCCTCTAGCTCTAAAAAGTTAAAATTACTATGCTATACGCATAGAATGAGACATCTACAAAAAGCTACACTGTGTTTTTAATTAGGTGTTTAGTGAATCACTTTGAAAATTCTGGGAAGTAATTTCCTCTCCTTTAAAGAAAAGAGCATTCTTTTATTCCTTATCAGATAAGGATGCTGTTGAAAGTGGATACACGTATATTTGGGACCCTCTGTTGTCCCAGTGCTAAGATGCCTATGCAGACATCGACTCAGTTCACATTAGCTCTAACTGCATCTCACTTTGTGGGCACCTGCAGACCAGTTCTTCTCAGGTGCCGTGCCCATAGCACAGAGAGCTTCTTGGGATGTGTAGGGGGCCTTAGCCCCTAAAGGTTCACTGAAAAATCACTGACATGAAGCAAACTGATTAAGAGGAGAAAAGGCATACAGATTAATTTAATGCATACACACAGGAGCCTTCAGAATGAAGGCCCAACTCCTCAGTCAGGTCTAGAAGCTTATACACCATCCTGAGGTTACAGAAAGAATGGGGACTTGGATCCTGGTGAAACAGGTGGTGGGCTGGGGGAGAAGAGAATTCCATGGAGGGGATTACTAGAGAGAAAGAATGGATCAGGAACAGAGACTAACTTGTAAAGAGTTATCTTTGGAAGTTAAATGATCCTTGGAGACACTCATCATTCTTTTTTTTTATTATTATTACACTTTAAGTTCTAGGGTACATGTGCATAACGTGCAGGTTTGTTACATATGTATACTTGTGTCATGTTGGTGTGCTGCACCCATCAACTCGTCAGCACCCATCAATTTGTCATTTATATCAGGTATAACTCCCAATGCAATCCCTCCCCCCCATGATAGGCCCCGATGTGTGATGTTCCCCTTCCCGAGTCCAAGTGATCTCATTGTTCAGTTCCCACCTATGAGTGAGAACATGCAGTGTTTGGTTTTCTATTCTTGTGATACTTTGCTAAGAATGATGGCTTCCAGCTGCATCCACGTCCCTACAAAGGACGCAAACTCATCCTTTTTTATGGCTGCATAATATTCCATGGTGTATATGTGTCACATTTTCTTAATCCAGTCTGTCACTGATGGATATTTGGGTTGATTCCAAGTCTTTGCTATTGTGAATAGTGCCGCAATAAACATATGTGTGCATGTGTCTTTATAGCAGCATGATTTATAATCCTTTGGGTATATACCCAGTAGTGGGATGGCTGGGTCATATGGTACATCTAGTTCTAGATCCTTGAGGAATTGCCATACTGTTTTCCATAATGGTTGAACTAGTTTACAATCCCACCAACAGTGTAAAAGTGTCCCTATTTCTCCACATCCTCTCCAGCACCTGTTGTTTCCTGACTTTTTAATGATTGCCATTCTAACTGGAGTGAGATGGTATCTCATTGTGGTTTTGATTTGCATTTCTCTGATGGCGAGTGATGATGAGCATTTTTTCATGTGTCTGTTGGCTGTATGAATGTCTTCTTTTGAGAAATGTCTGTTCATATTCTTTGCCCACTTTTTGATGGGGTTGTTTTTTTCTTGTAAATTTGTTTGAGTTCTTTGTAGGTTCTGGATATTAGCCCTTTGTCTGATGAGTAGATTGCAAAAATTTTCTCTCATTCTGTAGGTTGCCTGTTCACTCTGATGGTAGTTTCTTTTGCTGTGCAGAAGCTCTGTATTTAATTAGATCCCATTTGTCAATTTTTGCTTTTGTTGCCATTGCTTTTGGTGTTTTAGACATGAAGTCCTTGCCCATGCCTATGTCCTGAATGGTATTACCTAGGTTTTCTTCTAGGGTTTTTATGGTATTAGGTCTAACATTTAAGTCTCTAATCCATCTTGAATTAATTTTTGTATAAGGAGTAAGGAAAGGATCCAGTTTCAGCTTTCTACTTATGGCTAGCCAATTTGCCCAGCACCATTTATTAAATAGGGAATCCTTTCCCCATTTCTTGTTTTTCTCAGGTTTGTCAAAGATCAGATGGCTGTAGATGTGTGGTATTATTTCTGAGGACTCTGTTCTGTTCCATTGGTCTGTATCTCTGTTTTGGTACCAGTACCATGCTGTTTTGGTTACAAGCCTTGTAGTATAGTTTGAAGTCAGGTATCGTGATGCCTCCAGCTTTGTTCTTTTGACTTAGGATTGTCTTGGCAATGCGGGCTCTTTTTTGGTTCCATATGAACTTTAAAGCAGTTTTTCCAATTCTGTGAAGAAAGTCATTGGTAGCTTGATGGGGATGGCATTGAATCTATAAATAACCTTGGGCAGTATGGCCATTTTCACGATATTGATTCTTCCTATCCATGAGCATGGTATGTTCTTCCATTTGTTTGTGTCCTCTTTGATTTCACTGAGCAGTGGTTTGCAGTTCTCCTTGAAGAGGTCCTTTACATCCCTTGTAAGTTGGATTCCTAGGTATTTTATTCTCTTTGAAGCAATTGTGAATGGAAGTTCATTCATGATTTGGCTCTCTGTTTGTCTGTTACTGGTGTATAAGAATGCTTGTGATTTTTGCACATTAATTTTGTATCCTGAGACTTTGCTGAAGTTGCTTATCAGCTTAAGGAGATTTTGGGCTGGGACAATGGGGTTTTCTAAATATACAATCATGTCATCTGCAAACAGGGACAATTTGACTTCTTCTTTTCCTAACTGGATACCCTTGATTTCTTTCTCTTGCCTGATTGCCCTAGCCAGAACTTCCAACACTATGTTGAATAGGAGTGGTGAGAGAGGGCATCCCTGTCTTGTGCCAGTTTTCAAAGGGAATTTTTCCAGTTTTTGCCCATTCAGTATGATATTGGCTGTGGGTTTGTCATAAATAGCTCTTATTATTTTGAGGTACGTTCCATCAATACCGAATTTATTGAGCGTTTTTAGCATGAAGGGCTGTTGAATTTTGTCAAAAGCCTTTTCTGCATCTATTGAGATAATCATGTGGTTCTTGTCTTTGGTTCTGTTTATATGCTGGATTACGTTTATTGATTTGCGAATGTTGAACCAGCCTTGCATCCCAGGGATGAAGCCCACTTGATCATGGTGGATAAGCTTTTTGATGTGCTGCTGAATCCGGTTTGCCGGTATTTTATTGAGGATTTTTGCATCAATGTTCATCAGGGATATTGGTCTAAAATTCTCTTTTTTTTGTGTGTCTCTGCCAGGCTTTGGTATCAGGATGATGTTGGCCTCATAAAATGAGTTAGGGAGGATTCCCTCTTTTTCTATTGATTGGAATAGTTTCAGAAGGAATGGTACCAGCTCCTCCTTGTACCTCTGGTAGAATTCAGCTGTGAATCCATCTGGTCCTGGACTTTTTTTGGTTGGTAGGCTATTAATTATTGCCTCAATTTCAGAGCCTGCTATTGGTCTATTCAGGGATTCAACTTCTTCCTAGTTTAGTCTTGGAAGAGTGTAAGTGTCCAGGAAATTATCCATTTCTTCTAGATTTTCTAGTTGATTTGCGTAGAGGTGTTTATAGTATTCTCTGATGGTAGTTTGTATTTCTGTGGGGTCCATGGTGATATCCCCTTTATCATTTTTTATTGCGTCTATTTGATTCTTCTCTCTTTTCTTCTTTATTAGTCTTGCTAGTGGTCTGTCAATTTTGTTGACTTTTTCAAAAAACCAACTCCTGGATTCATTGATTTTTTGGAGGGTTTTTTGTGTCTCTATCTCCTTCAGTTCTGCTCTGATCTTAGTTATTTCTTGCCTTCTGATAGCTTTTGAATGTGTTTGCTCTTGCTTCTCTAGTTCTTTTAATTGTGATGTTAGAGTGTCAGTTTTAGATCTTTCCAGCTTTCTCTTGTGGGCATTTAGTGCTATAAATTTCCCTCTACACACTGCTTTAAATGTGTCCCAGAGATTCTGGTATGTGGTATCTTTGTTCCCATTGGTTTCAAAGAACATCTTTATTTCTGCCTTCATTTTGTTATGTACCCAGTAGTCATTCAGGAGCAGGTTGTTCAGTTTCCATGTAGTTGAGCGGTTTTGATTGAGTTTCTTAGTCCTGAGTTCTAGTTTGATTGCACTGTGGTCTGAGAGACAGTTTGTTATAATTTCTGTTTTTGTACATTTGCTGAGGAGTGCTTTACTTCCAATTATGTGGTCAATTTTGGAATAAGTGCGATGTGGTGCTGAGAAGAATGTATATTCTGTTGATTTGGGGTGGAGAGTTCTATAGATGTTTATTAGGTCTGCTTGGTGCAGAGATGAGTAAAATTCCTGGATATCCTTGTTAACTTTCTGTCTCGTTCATCTGTCTAATGTTGACAGTGGAGTGTTGAAGTCTCCCATTATTATTGTATGGGAATCTAAGTCTCTTTGTAAGTCTCTAAGGACTTGCTTTATGAATTTGGGTGCTCCTGTATTGGGTGCATATATATTTAGGATAGTTAGCTCTTCCTGTTGAATTGATCCCTTTACCATTATGTAATGGCCTTCTTTGTCTCTTTTGATCTTTGATGGTTTAAAGTCTATTTTATCAGAGACTAGGATTGCAACCCCTGCTTTTTTTTGTTCTCCATTTGCTTGGTAGATCTTCCTCCATCCCTTTATTTTGAGCCTATGTATGTCTCTGCATGTGAGATGGGTCTCCTGAATACAGCAGACTGATGGGTCTTGACTCTTTATCCAGTTTGCCAGTCTGTGTCTTTTAATTGGAGCATTTAGTCCATTTACATTTAAGGTTAATATTGTTATGTGTGAACTTGATCCTGCCATTATGATATTAACTGGTTATTTTGCTCGTTAGTTGATGCAGTTTCTTCCTAGCCTCGATGGTCTTTACATTTTGGCATGTTTTTGCAATGGCTGGTACCGGTTGTTCCTTTCCATGTTTAGGGCTTCCTTCAGGGTCTCTTGTAAGGCAGGCCTGGTGGTGACAAAATCTCTAAGCATTTGCTTATCTGTAAAGGATTTGATTTCTCCTTCACTTATGAAACTTAGTTTGGCTGGATATGAAATTCTGGGTTTAAAATTCTCTTCTTTAAGAATGTTGAATATTGGCCCCCACTCTCTTCTGGCTGTAGAGTTTCTGCCGAGAGGTCTGCTGTTAGTCTGATGGGCTTCCCTTTGTGGGTAACCCAACCTTTCTCTCTGGCTGCCCTTAAGATTCTTTCCTTCATTTCAACTTTGGTGAATCTGGCAATTATGTGTCTTGGAGTTGCTCTTCTGGAGGAGTATCTTTGTGGTGTTCTCTGTATTTCCTGAATTTGAATGTTGACCTGCCCTACTAGGTTGGGGAAGTTCTCCTGGATGATATCCTGAAGAGTGTTTCCCAACTTGGTTCCATTTTCCCCCTCACTTTCAGGCACCCCAATCAGATGTACATTTGGTCTTTTTACATAATCCCATACTTCTTGCAGGCTTTGTTCATTTCTTTTTCTTTTTTCTTTTGGTTTCTCTTCTCGCTTCATTTCATTCATTAGATCCTCAATCGCTGATACTCTTTCTTCCAGTTGATCGAGTCGGTTACTGAAGCTTGTGCTTTTGTCACGTATTTCTCGTGTCATGGTTTTCATTTCTGTCATTTCATTTATGACTTTCTCTGCATTAATTATTCTAGCTATCAATTCTTCCACTCTTTTTTCAAGATTTTTAGTTTCTTTGCGCTGGGTACGTAATTCTTCCTTTAGCTCTGAGAAGCTTGATGGACTGAAGCCTTCTTCTCTCATCTCGTCAAAGTCATTCTCTGACCAGCTTTGATCCATTGCTGGCGATGAGCTACGCTCCTTTGCAGGGGGAGATGCACTCTTATTTTTTGAATTTCCAGCTTTTCTGCCCTGCTTTTTCCTCTTCTTTGTGGTTTTATCTGCCTCTGATCTTTGATGATGGTGACGTACTGATGGGGTTTTGGTATAGGTGTTCTTCCTGTTTGATAGTTTTCCTTCTAATAGTCAGGACCCTCAGCTGTAGGTCTGTTGGAGATTGCTTGAGGTCCACTCCAGACCCTGTTTGTCTGGGTATCAGCAGCAGAGGTTGCAGAAGATAGAATATTGCTGAACAGTGAGTGTACCTGTCTGATTCTTGCTTTGGAAGCTTCCTCTCAGGGGTGTACTCCACCCTGTGAGGTGTGGGGTGTCAGACTGCCCCTAATGGGGGATGTCTCCCAGTTAGGCTACTCAGGGGTCAGGGACCCACTTGAGCAGGCAGTCTGTCCGTTCTCAGATCTCAACCTCCGTGTTGGGAGATCCACTGCTCTCTTCAAAGCTGTCAGACAGAGTCGTTTGCATCTGCACAGGTTTCTGCTGCTTTTTATGTTGTTGTTGTTTAGGTGTGGCCTGTCCCCAGAGGTGGATTCTACAGAGACAGGTAGGTTTCCTTGAGCTGCTGTGAGCTCCCCCCAGTTCGAGCTTCCCAGCAGCTTTGTTTTCCTACTTAAGCCTCAGCAATGGCGGGCACCCCTCCCCGAGCCTCGCTGCTGCCTTGTGGTTAGATCGCAGACTGCTGTGCTAGCAATGAGGGAGGTCCCGTGGCCGTGGGACCCTCCTGGCCAGGTGTGGGTATAATCTCCTGGTGTGCCCGTTTGCTTAAAGCACAGTATTGGGGTGGGAGTTACCCGATTTTCCAGGTGTTGTGTGTCTCAGTTCCCCTGGCTAGGAAAAGGGATTCCCTTCCCCCTTGCGCTTCCCAGGTGAGGCGATGCCTCGCCCTGCTTCAGCTCTTGCTGGTCGGGCTGCAGCAGCTGACCAGCACCGATTGTCCAGCACTCCCTAGTGAGATGACCCCAGTACCTCGGTTGAAAATGCAGAAATCACCGGTCTTCTGTGTCGCTCGCGCTGGGAGTTGGAGACTGGAGCTGTTCCTATTCGGCCATCTTGCTCCGCCCCTCACACTCATCATTCTTGGAAAAGGCAGGTGTGGTTACATCTTGGTTTTTTTTTTTTTTTTTTGAGACAGACTGTCATCCGGACTGGAGTGCAGTGGCATGATCTTGGCTCACTTCAAGTGATTCTCCTGCCTTAGCCTCCTGAGTGGCCGGGATTATAGATACACACCACCAGGCCAGCTTATTTTTGTGTTTTTAGTAGAGATGGGGCTTCACTGTGTTGGCCAGGGTGGTCTCGAACTCCTGGCCTCAGATGGAACTCTGAGATCCACCATCTCGGCGTTCCAAAGTGCTGGGAGTACAGGTGTGAGTCACCGCACCTGGCCATATCTTGGTCTTCTTTTCTGTTATAGAAAATGAGATAATTTGGAGGGAAAGACAAAAACCACTGTTCTCCTAAGTGGGTCTGGATTTTAGGCAGGTAAAGTAACTTCAGCTTCAATGGGAGAGACAGGGGTTGGGGGAGGAGGTCAGAGAGACCTTGAAGCTTCTTCAGTTCAGCGTGTCAAAACGCCAGATTTTGGGGTTTTGGTTTCTGAGCTCCAACAGTAGAAATAGCTTGTGAAATCTCCTTGAGATCTTAGATTTCATTTTTGAAAATTCAAATAAATTTGTCATTCCACTTTATAATCACATCCCAATATTGGGTATAATGTAACATTAAAATTATAAATTACAATTAAGTGGACACCTTCAAAATGATGTACTATAAATGACTTGCCACTTCCTAATATTGACACTTCAAAAAACAGAGGCCGAGGTGGGTGAATTGCTTGAGCTCAGGAGTTTGAGACCAGCCTGGGTAACATGGTGAGACCCTGTCTCTACCAATAAAACAGAAAAAATTAGCCGGGTGTGGTGTTGCATGCCTCTGGTCCCAGCTACTAGTGAGGCTGAGGCAGTAGGATCCCTTCATCCGGGGAGGCAGAGGTTGCAGTGAGCCGAGATCGTGCCACCACTGCACTCCAGCCTCGGTGACAGAGCAAGACCCTGTCTCCAAAAACAAACAAAACCCAGAGCCATAGTTATCCTATCACTCTGTGTACTCTGGAACACTCTGACATATGTTAGGGACCTCAATTTGCAAAGCATGGTCCTAGAAAAACATGATCAGATGTACATAGTTATTCCTGTTCATTGGTATCAATCATATACTGCACACACCAGAAACCAGAAGCCAATACCACATTACATGGGAACTACTTTCTACTAGATACCCAGATTCAGCAAATAAAAATAAGAGATACGCAGTTAAATTTGAATGTCAGATAAACAACTGTCAATGAAGAGTCAAACTCTGTAAAATATTTGAAAAGATTTAATCTGAGTTAAATGTGAGTGACCAACGGCTGTGACACAGCCCTCAGTAGATCCCGAGAACATGGCCCAAGGTGGTCTGGCTACAACTAGGTTTTATACATCTAGGGAAACATAAGGCATCAGTCAATACAAGATGTACATTGGCTTGGTCCAAAAAGATGAGACAACTGGAAACAGGGGCTTCCAGGTCACAGGTGGTTTTAAAGATTTTCTGGTTGGCAACTGGTTGAAAAAGTTATTGTCTAAAGACCTGGAATCAATAGAAAGGAATGCCTGGGTTATGACAAGGGTTTGTGGAGACCAGGGTTTTCTCATTCAGAGAGAATAGATTGTAAATGCTTCTTATCAGACATAAGGAGCCAGTTCTATTAGTAATTCCAAAAGGGAGGAGGGAATCATGACACACATCCAGCTCTCCTTTCCTGTCAGGGCCTGAACTAGTTTTTCAGGTTAACTTCAGAATGCCTTTGGCCAAGAGAAGGGGTCCATTCAGATGGCTGGCGGGCTTAGAATTTTATTTTTGGCTTACACAACAAATAACATTTTATTATACGCATGCCCCATATTTACGTGATATTCAAATTTAACTGGGTGCGCTGTATTTTGTCTAGAAACTCTAAGACTCCTAGGGCTTTTCCTGCCCCTGGTCCTGCCTCAATCCTCTTTCCTTTGATATGATGGGGCTTATCCTTTCATATGATAGGGCTGTGTTACTGAGAATTCACTGCACTACTAAACATCTCCTTCTGCACCAGGCCATGGTTAAAAAGAGAATTTTGTGGTACCCCAAGAGTATAGAGGAGGTGGTGGAAGTGGCACAGGTGCAGGTGGTTGAAAAATAGGATAGGACTTTCCAGGGTCTTCCAGGATGAAGGTGATCCTAGGCTACCTGAGAGAAGACAAAGACAAGGTGGGGGAGTTTGCTTTGTCAGAGGCATTTGAACCAGAGTGACTCCATCTTGAACAAGGGCTGGGTAAAATGAGGTTGAGAACTGCTGGTCTGCACTCCCAGGAGGTTGGGCATTCTTAGCCAAAGGATGAGACAGGAGGTCAGCAGGACTGGTGTCACCAGACACAGATCATAAAGACCCTACTGATAAAACAGGATGCAGTAAAGAAGCTGGTCAGAATCCACCAAAACCAAGATGGCGACAAAAGTGACCTCTGGCTGTCCTCGCTGCTCATTTTATGCTAATTCAAATGCATTCGTTGCTGAAAGACACTTCCACCAGTGCCATGACAGTTTACAAATGCCTTGGCAACATCCAGAAGTTACCCCATATGGTCTAAAAGGGGGAGGAATGATAAAACACGATGCAGTAAAGAAGCTGGGTAAATCCACCAAAACCAACATGGTGACAAAAGTGATCTCTGGCTGTCCTTGCTGCTCATTTTAAGCTAATTCCAATGCATTCGTTGCTGAAAGACACTTCCACTAGCGCCATGACAGTTTACAAATGCCTTAGCAACGTCCAGAAGTTACCCCATATGGTCTAAAAGGGGGAGGAACTCTCAATTCTGGGAAATCCCCACCCCTTTCCTAGAAAACTCATGAATAATCCACCTCTCGTTCAGCATATGATCAAGAAATAACATAAAAATCGCCAACCAGCAGCCCATGGGGCTACTCTGCCTATGCAGTAGCCATTCTTTTGTTCCTTTCTTTCTTAATAAACTCGCTTTCACTCTGCTCTGTGGACTCAACCCCAATTCTTTCTTGCGTGAGATTTAAGAACCTTCTCTTGGGGTCTGAATTGGGAGCCCTTTCCAGTAACAATTCCTTTAGGTCAAGGTCTGAGCTCTAAATCTCCTGACCTTGCCTTTCTTGTTTGGTTCTTCTGGAACTTCCGGTCGTGCCGGCCTCGAGTTTCTTAACAAAATAGAGGGCACCCAGTTAAATTTGAATGTCAGAAAAACATGTTGCATCCTTATTTAAAAAAAAAAGTTTGTTGTTGTTTATCTCACATTCAAATTTAACTGTGTACCCTATAGTTTTATCGAGGTGTGTGATGCTTGGCTGCTGCAGTTATCCTGTGACCTGAAGGACAGAAGTCATGTTCTAAACTTAATAGTAGTCCCAAGAAAGAGAAAGTTTCTGGTTCCCTTCCTCAAATGTCTTGTGCCTCTCACACAAGTTCCAGCTCTGCATTGATTGGAATTATTATTAGCACTAGGACCTGGGTATCATTGTTTATTGATTTGGAAGATTCTTGTGTTTCTGGTTTATATAACTGAATGGACGGTGGTCTCAGTCACAGCAACAGAGAATGCTCAAAAAAGAGCCAGACTTGGAATGTCATCAATTTCACTGAAATGTTTTTAACCTTTTTTTTCTTTTTCTTTTTTTTGAGACGGAGTCTCACTCTGTCGCCCAGGCTGGAGTGCAGTGGCCGGATCTCAGCTCACTGCAAGCTCCGCCTCCCGGGTTTACGCCATTCTCCTGCCTCAGCCTCCCGAGTAGCTGGGACTACAGGCGCCCGCCACCTCACCCGGCTAGTTTTTTGTATTTTTTAGTAGAGACGGGGTTTCACCGTGTTAGCCAGGATGGTCTCGATCTCCTGACCTCGTGATCCGCCAGTCTCAGCCTCCCAAAGTGCTGGGATTACAGGCTTGAGCCACCGCGTCCGACCGTTTTTAACTTTTTTATACAGACAAGGTCTCGCTATGTTACCAGGCTGGTCTCAAACTCCTGGCCTCAAGCAATCCTTCTGCCTTGGCCTCCTAAAGCACTGGGATTATAGGAACAAGCCACCGTGCCCAGCTTCGCATTATATTTAAAAGTAAAAGCGTCTAACACGAAGGAAATAATTAGGTAGATTTGTTCTAAGCCACAGGAGGGAAGTGTATGTAGCCAATAAAATAATTGCATTTGCTATTTCTGTGTCCGTTCCTAATTGCTGCGGAGCCAGCCAGTCAGTATAAATCAGAAAATTTAAGGAGTAGCTTTCCTGTGTGGGAATCTTCAAACTCAAAGAAGCTCAGCTGAAAGAGAAGGATTCCATGAACCCTTGCACCTGTGGAGGGAACCCAGCCGACATCCAGACTGCAGTACCCGGAGGACACAATCCCAAGATAAAAAAGATCAGTCATGTCCCCTTCCGGTTGTTCCCTACTCTTCCTATAGTCTTAGCTGCAGAGAGTAGGTTAAAAAACAAACAACAACAACAAAAAAGACTTCACTATTTAAAAAACTTCTCTGATGTTTGAAATGCTAACTTAAAGATGTTTAACTCTTTTGCTGCTTCACACCCAAATGCTTTTAAATCAGTAAAAATTAATTCATCCCTTATCTCAGGAAATATCTTATGCAAGTAGCTTATTTAATTAAATACTTATAAATAAACGCACAAATGTGTGTGTGTGTGTGTTTATGTGTGCACCACACGTAAGTTAAGTTCTTAAGACAAACTTAAAAAACCCTGCCTGTCTTTGGTCTTGGGCTTGGCAACTGCTTTTTAACACAGTCTCCCAGCTGGGGAGCTGAGCGTACCTGGCAGGCGGATGACTTGATGTGGCAGACAGAGGTGGGCTTACCTGTGTTCCGTCATCTGTTACAATCAAGCGTCTGACGGATGATGGATTGTTCTTGCCGGGAGGGCTTCTCCTCCCATGATTCAACGTGTGAGGCGCATGTTTCTGCAGTTCCTAGTCGTGTAGGCGGAAGCACACAGATTTTCCCTTTTCTGGCCCCTTTCTGAAAGTGCATAGCTCATCTTTTGTGCTGGGTAACCCCAAAGTCTTCATCCTCGAAGAATCCAGTAGCTGGGAGGATTCAAGTGAGGACCAAATTTCACGAAAGAGAACAAACTCTGCCTATTTTTGGTCAGGAGTTGCATGAATTATGCCAATTTAAGAACCACCTGCCTAAAGTACATTTTTTTCTTTTTCTTTTCTTTCTTTTTTTTTTTTTTGCAATACTAGACTGGCAAAAGCTAAGAGGTATAAGAAGTATGAAGGTGAACATGACACCTTTATGCAAATGTCACATTTTACTTTAAAATTTCTAAGCAATTATCCGTTATGTCCCAGAAAATTGGTAATAACTTTAAAAAGCAGATAATGGATAAGTATTCTGGTGGACCAATTATAAGGTATGCCGAAAACTTTTCTTTTTACAAACTCATTCACAACTCTTTGGTTGTTTTGATTTATGCAAACCACAGCTTTTTATCTCTAGGTTCCATTCCTCATTTTAAGAGATCTGGTGAAAATTTTTACCTTTAAGGAAGTGGAGGAAATTCAATTTCTCTTCCATCTAGACGAGATAGATTTTTATCTTTATCAACAGTCTTGAAAAAGTGTGGAAGGAAAATATGTTCCTATTTGTGAGAATCCTTAAAGGAGTCAGAAAAACCATAAAACCGTAGCATTAGATAAAATAATATATTATTTTAGCTTTATTATTTATTAGATGTATTATTCATCTATTTAATAATCATTATTTAATATATATCTATATTAATATTGTAAATATATTTAATACTGTATATTAATATTATTACTATAATATTATTGTTCAATATTATTAATCTATTTAATCTATAATAGATATATTATTTTGTAATTCCTTAAAGTCATCACAAAAACCATAGCATTAGATGAAGTAGTCTATTATTTTAATAGTCATTTACCAGTGCTTATAAAAAAGACATATTTATGACTACAACTCGGAAATCTTACTCTATGAAAAAAACTCAAGAATTCTGAGGCCAGGTGCTGTGGCTCATGCTTGTAATTCCAACACTTTGGTAGGCCAAAGCTGGAGGATCACTTGAGCCCAGGAGTTTGAGACCAGCCTGGGGCAACATGGTGAAACCCTATCTCTACAAATATACAAAAAAGTAGGTGGGCATGGTGGTCTGCACCTGTAGTTCCAGCTATGAGGGAGACTGTGGTGGGAGGATTGCTCAAGCCCAGGAGGTCAAGGCCTGCACTCCAGCCTGGGTGACAGAGCAAGACCCTGTCTAAAACAAAAAAAAAAAAAAAAAGGAAAAGAAAAGAAAAAGAATTCTGGATATTCTGGATAGCTGTTAAAGAAGGAATCCCATAAATATCTTTTCAAAATGAAAAGGCTTGCATATGATCATTTGTGTTTGGTATCATTATTTCTGTTGGCATCATTCCTTCTATAAAGTTGTGTTAACTGAAATCAAGAAATGAAAGACATTCTGAGAGAGATATAAGGGTACTGACCTGGAATATTGGGACTATAACCTTTAGCCTCTCCTCTGTAAAATAAGAATCTTCAAAACTCTTTTTAGGGGTCAGCTTCATTCATAGCTTATAGTAGAGCATAGCCAACTATGGCCCATTGGCCAAACCTGGCCCTCTGCCTGTCATTGCAAATAAAGTTTTATTGGAACACAGCCACAAACATTGCTTACATATTGCCCATGGCTTCTTTCACACTACAATGATGGAATTGAGAAGTGGCAACAAGGACCATATGACCCACAAAGAAAAAATTATTTAATTTCTGGACACTTACAGAAAACGCTGCCTGACCCCTAGTTTGAGGCAATTATAGGTGTTGATGGGAATCAGCAACACCAGGCCAGAGTGAATGAACTTGTTCTGCTTCATCACTAGGCAAAGTTATAGCCAGCAATTAGAAGCCCTCACTCCAGCTTACCAAAATTCAGAGGGATTTTCATGTTGCAGCTGTTCTTGAAGATAGCGAGGTTGGAGGCCTGACTAGAACTCCAGACTTTGGCCCTGTAATTCATCACTCTTTTACTCCTCACCCACTGATTAAGAACTATGATAGAGTGCCTGCTGGGAGCCATGTTCCTTGCAGGATTAGGAAACAGAGACGCGAGAGCAACAAGTCCCTGCCCTCCTAAGGACCATTGTTTACAAACTATCTGGGTGCTCTTGTTTACAAACTTCTGCTTCCATGTCCCTGCACACCACTGTTGACTCCTAAGTGCATTGGAGTCCCAAGTGCAAAATGTGTCTTTCAGAAACATGAAAATCTGCATATATTTAGATATGTATTTCAATTTTCACTGAGTGATAAGATCAATTTCAGACTTGGCAAAGATTGACAAAAACCTTATATATTATTTTAAAGCAATTTTATGATGAGACCAAGTCCAAGTGAAGCAAGTTATATCTTGTCACAATGGCCCTCCCTCTTTCCCATTTTCCTCCCAAACTTCCAAACATTGGATGGTGACATAGCACAGATGTTGTAATGCTACAATAGAGTGTAGTATAGCATTCCTTCTGCAATCCACTTACTTAATCAACTGATAGATGTTGATTGTGTATCTACTATGTACCTAATGTGACGTGGTCAATGGAGATTTTTATTGTAAGGGTTCACCTCTTAGGGGAAGGAAATTCCAATCTCCTTACCCCACGCTGATTCTACCTCTAAAAAAATAAAGACTAGTCAAGTTCAAGGATGCTAATTTATTTCTAATTTATTTTTTCTTTTTCTTTTATTTTCTTTCTATTTTTTTTTTTTTTTTTGAGACAAGGTCTTGCTCTGTCACCCAGGCTGGAGTGCAGTGACACAATTACAGCTCACTGCAGCCTCCACCTCTTGGGCTCAAGCTATCCTCCTGCCTCAGTTACAACCACAGGTGCACACTACCATGCCCGGCTAATTTTTTAATTTTTTGTAGAGACAAGGTCTCATTTTGTTTCCAAGGCCGGTCTTGAACTCTTCAGGTCAAGCAATCCTCCCACCTTGGCCTCCCAAATTGCTGGGATTATAGGTGTGAGCCACCATGCCTGGCCTGGTTTCTATTTTCTAAGGTTGAGTCATCTTGTGGAAAATAAGAACAAAACTTTGGATTTTTTTCCCAGCTTTATTGAGGCATAAATAACAAAGTAAAAATGCTATATTTATTTAAGGTATACATGTGATGTTTGATATATGTATACATTGTGAAATGATTACCACGATCAAGCTCATTAATATATCCATCAATTCGTGTAGTTACCGCTTTTCTGTATAAGAAAAATTAAGAACTACTCTCTAGAAAGAAATAATGGTTTTTTTTCAGCAACATGGACGGAAATGCAGGTCATTATTTTACGTGAAACAACTCAGAAACAGAAAGTCAAATACTGCACGTTCTCACTTATGTAAAATGGGAACTAAACAAGGGCTACACATGGGCATAGAATGTGGAATAATAGACACTGGAGACTCCAAAAGGCAGGAGGAGGGAGGCAAGGGGAGGGTTCAAAAATTACCTATTGGGTACCATGTTTACTATTCTGGCAATAAATACACTAACAGCCTGGAATTCACCACTATGCAATATATGCATGTAAGAAATCTGCACTTTTACCCACTATAACAATTTTTAAAATTAATATTAAAAAATAAAATAAAGATCTACTCTCTTAGCAAATTTCAAGTATACTGTCCTATATCATAATACTGAATTATTCTAATACTGAATTATGTACTTGAAAACTTTAATATTTAAAAGTAACAATTTGCTACATTTACAAGAAATGAAACTAGGGACCACCACAGGCCCTAGTTTCCTACAATCTTAAGATGACAGACTTCCTTTACATAATCTGAGACCTATCAGAGAACTGGCTGCCCAGATAAGGAAGGGTAAGTTGCTCTTTCTGCATTTGCTGCATCTTAATTGCTTTCAGGTCAAAATAATTCTGAGGGCCAAATGGCATATTTTGGGGTGGTGTATTCTAATACCTTTTAGGTACTCTAAAGAAGAATAGTGTCCCCTAAAAAGTGATGTCCACTTGGAATCTCAGAAAGTGACCTTATTTGAAAGCAGGGTTTTTGCAGATCTCGTGAGTCAAGGATTTCGAGATGCAATCATCCTGGAGTTAGAGTCAGCCCTAAATCCAATAAGTGGTGTCCTCATAAGAAGTGAGGAAGACACAGAGAAACACACACAATGAAGACAGCCACATGAAGATGGGGGTAGAGATTGGTGTGGTGTAGCCCCAAGCCAAGGAGCCAAGGATGGGGTCACCTTGGCCACAGCTGGAAGAGGCAAGGTAACACTCCTTCTTAGAGCCTTTAGGGGGACCGTGGTCCTGCTGACAAGCTTGACTTTTGGACACATGACCTTCTAAACTGTGAGAGAATAAATTTCTGTTGTTGTAAGCCACCTAGTTTGCAGGACTTTGCTTCAGCAGACAAATGAAACCAAGGCACCCAAAGAAACATCTCTTCAACCCCCTTTAGTAATCACCTGCCACGTTTATCTCTGTGCATGATAAAAGTCCTTACCCAGTGCCTCAGAACTATGATGTACAATGTAGGAATTCTGGAGGCCTTAAAACAAGCAGGACACCATGAGGGGACTTCTAAGGTACATGCAATTCAAGACTTTCACATATATTTCCAAGTTATGCTACCAACTACATATCTCCAGAGAGCCCTTATCACTAGTACTTCTAAAATATTTAATAGAATAATAGAACATTTCCTCCTTTGCCAATTAACATTTCAGCAGTTACTTTAATATCTAAAATATTTTAAAGGTTTCTTTCATCTCTGTAGAAATTCTTTGCAGCCAGGGAGCTGTGACTCAAAGATGTATTTTAGCTCAGAGGCAAAGCCATTTCATTTATTATCCCAGATTTTTCATTAATTTGAATTTTTGTTATTATGGTTCAGAAATTTGGAATTGAATGGAAATTTTGCTCCCACACTTAATCCAGTGTGAGATGTTGAAAGAGCAGGCAATATTTACCCTAAATACGAGACATTTAGACAGACTGATTGGGAATAAAACCCTGACATTCTTGAAAACGATGTTTTTATTAGTACCAGAAATATTCGGGTAGGTGTTATCTGTACTCACAATATCTAAAACTCAAGAGTATGATGTTGGCATTTCACCAGCAAAAAAAAGCTGCTTTTCTGCTTTCCTCCTAAATGGTGCTGCATTTCCAACACTTCACAAAGCATTGAACACACTGCCACTGGAGGCAGCCATGAATATTTTATTCCCTCTCAATAAAACAGTTAAACACATCCATTCTCTGCCATTCAAGGATTTGTAACCTAAGGTCATGGCTACACAATTTTATATGAATAGGGTTAGAAAAAAAAATTAAAAATAAAGAAGTCCAAATTTCATTCCTTCCATTTGATCATTTTTGTGGAGCCAGCTTCTATTTCAATTCTAGGCTCCTGCTCCTTTTCTGAAAGTTTTACTTCTTAGCATTGATTAAGTTAATTCCACAGTGACATGGAGTCTACCACATTTTTGGCTCAGAGCTGCCATGTAGAGGATTCTGGATGGTACATTCATTCTCACTGTCTCTTCTATCCCCAAATCTCTGGGAATCCATCGCCTTTTTTTTTTTTGCACGACCATTTACTCTTGCCCAAATTCCAATTTTTCTGATCCTATCTTCTCTCCTTTTCAAGTGCGTAGAATTAGCTTATCGAAAGTGTTTCAGGAAAGCATTACCTACCAATGAAATTTTCATAGTCTCTAGAATAAAAAATAAGAGATTCCTGTTGTGCATTCAAACCCACCAGCTCTGCCAGTGGTCTCTGCTTGAGCTCTGTGCTAAGTGGGCTCAGCTTGCTTCTATATGCACGGGAAGTGACCTGTTTGCAAGAGACATTTACGTAAGAGTGAGAGACTGGAAACAACTGACAGACACACCCACGAGATATTAAGTATCGTATTGTAACCCAACTTTTCTGCACTAGAAAGAAGACTATCTAAGATCTACGCACAAAGGAATATATGGAATTATATGGTTTGGCTGAGTCCCCACCCAAATCTCCTCTCGAACTGTAGTTCCCATGTGTTGTGGGAGGGACCTGGTGGGAGGTGATTGGATCATGGGGGTGGTTTCCCCCATGCTGTTCTCATGCTAGTGAGTGAGTTCTCACAAGATCTGATGATTTTGTAAATGGTACTTTCTCCTGGGGTTCTCTTTCTCTCCTGCCACCTTGTGAAGAAGATGCTTGCTTCCCCTTTGCCTTCTGCCATGATTGTAAGTTTTCTGAGGCCTCGCCAGCCATGTGGAACTGTGAGTCAATCACACCTCTTTCCTTTATAAATTGCCCAGTCTCAGGTAGTATGTTTACAGCAGTGTGAAAATGAACTAATACACGGAATGATTCCACATTATTTGAAAAACCTGCTATACATGTTGACAGTGAGATGCATCAGGGACTCCTCTTAGGGGTTCGCCCCCCCATTCATCCCCTGTTTCCCAGCATGGAAATAAGGGAAAATCTAGAGTTCCTTCAAGGGAAATTCCAGGCATCTAGCTGGCCCTGAGAAGTAAAAGAGCAACTTGATAAGCCAGAAGGTAACAGGAGCCTAAAACAATAGCCAAGGAAGCTCATAGCCAAGAGTTGTTTGGGTCCCTACAGAAACTAAAGATAATATCTTAGCATATGTTCCTGAGTTGTTTTTCAGAAGCCTGGATCCCCGAACAAATGAATCCGCTGGCATGTAGACCTCAGACAAAGGGCAACTGAGGACTGAGCTCTGACTGCAACTCTTTGTTCTAAATTTCTTCCTGAGGGGCCTAGAGGAGGTCATGCCCATGGACCAGAGCTCAGCATTCCTTTCTGCTGATCCCAAATTTTTAGACAAAACTTTGTCTCCTTATCTGATCACAAATCGAGAAACTTTGAATCCACCTATGACTTGTAGGCCACTCCCCTGAAATTGAGATGTCTCATCTTTTTTAGGTAAAACCAATGTATGGCCTCCATGTATTAACTTATGGCTTTGCCTATAATCTCTGTCCCCCTGCCTTTTAAAACCTCCACTTGCAAGCCATCAGGGAGGTCAGGTCTCAAGCCTGAGCTGCCTGATTCTCCTTGCTTGCTGCCCTCAATAAATACTTCACTTCCTCTTACTGCAATCCTGATGTCAGTGTTTGGCTTTGGGGCACCGGGTGAGTGAACCCTAGTTTGGTTTGATGTCAACAGTGTGTTGTGTGTGGAAAGGTCCAGAAGCTCCTAGACCCAACTTGGTTACATCAGCAAGCTGCAAAGTTGAAGGAGAGACTTAGAAGAAGCCAAGGAAGGTAAGGCAGCAGTTGATGAATAAAATCTAAATGGTCAATATACACAAAGAAATCAAAGAAATGTTTATTAAAAAGATGAAATTAGTCCTTTTCAATTTATGAAAATTGCAATAATGTTTTTAAGGGGGTTCCCAAGAGTTTTCAGGAAAGCACCAGTAAGGGAACTTTTGCACCTTGCAGAAAAATGCATAAATTGAAAAAAAAGAAACACAGAAAAAAAAGCAAATCATAAAGTTGTGCACACACTTGAACTCGGAAACTCAAACTTTGGGAATTTAGCCTAAGGAGATAAACATGAATATTGTAAACTAAAAACAAAATTCTAAGCCCCACAACTGACTTAATGAACCATCTCTTGGCCAAAGGGACCCCAGAATAACCTTGAAAACCGAAGGCCATGATGATACAGGGTGTCAGACACACCTCCTTATACCCCATCCCTCACTAACCACCATTAGACTTGCTTCCTTACGGGTTAAATAGAAACCAGCCCTTTCCAAAGATTCCATTGCAGATGTCAACCAACCGCCCGATGCTGCCCCCAACCCTTTGTGGTTTCAGCACAACCACCAACCAGTATTTCTTCCTGATAAGAGACCCTAACCGTGGAGTGGTTCTGGCTCGTCTATGGAGAATGTGCAGTGAGGGTGTTAGTGTCCTCTGCTTCACCTTCTGACATCAGAAGGCTGAGAACTCAACCCTGGGATCATGCTAACATCACCATTCCTTGTACCTGGGACCCATGAGGGGGCATGAAGCTCCATTACAAATACACACATTTCTTCTTTCATGAATATTTGTGACTCCTTTTACAGCTTATTGAATATGTATATTCAACCACCCTGCTCAGCATAAATTCCTGTTCCCTTTGCCCCTCCCTTGAAGTGTCTGTTTCTGACTTCTGGTCACAGGCTACACTTTCCAGTCTGTCAGAACAGCCACCCTGCAAGCTGCAACCCTTTATAAGAAATAAAGCTCTTCTTTCCAAATTTATGAACCTTGTTTTCTTCAGTTGACAATATAAAGAATGATTTAGCTACAAGGTTGTTTTAGCAGAATTGACAACAACTTTATTGCCCAATACTGGGACAGGGAAGACAAAATGTGCAGAGCTCTCAAGTGGAGTAATGTGTACCCAAAAACAATGATCTCAAACAATTATGTGTATTGTACAGAAAGACGTGAATCATATCTGAAATGTAAAAAACTATCACAAAGCAGTGATTACATAATGATTCTGTCTTGTGGAAAAAACATTAAAAGTTTTGCTACACTGAATAAAGTATGGAAGGTCACACAGACATCTACGAAACATGAATCATTCCCGTGGTGGGTTTGTTGTTAGTCTTCACGGTGTTCTTTATGCTTATAGGTATTTTCTAGGTGTAAAGTAAACTTGAATTAATTTGATGCTCCAAAAAAGAAAAGCTGTTTAAAAAGTTGAATTATATATTGTCTGGGTTTTTTTTTTTTTTTTTTTTTTTTTTTTTTTTTTTTTTTTAATTGAGACAGGGTCTCTATTGCCCAGGCTGGAGTGCAGTGGCGGCATCTTGGCTCACTGCAACCTCCACCTCCCGGGTTCAAGGGATTCGCCTGCCTCAGCATCCCGAGTAGCTGAGACTACAGGCACGCACCACCACGCCCTGCTGATTTTTTTGTATTTTTGTAGAGATGCGGCTGCACCATGTTGGCCAGGCTAGTCTTGAACTCCTGACCTCAAGTGGACCTCAAGTGATCCATCCGCCTCGACCTCCCAAAGTGCTGGGATTACAGGCATGAGTCACTGCACCCGGCTGAAAGTTGCACTATATCTTGTCTTGGTCTCAACAAATACACAAAAATGGCACAGTTGAGGGAGGGTACAACTACAAATGGCAGTTGGGAATGAACAGATTCATAGATTGCTTACATTTTATCACTAAGGTGAACCCAAAAGTTATTAATTGAAGTAGTAACCACATAAAATGTGCTTTAAAAAATATTAAGCTGTATGAGGCTGGGTGTAGTGGCTTATGCCTATAATCCCAACACTTTGAGAGGCCAAGGCAGGATTCCTTGAGGCTAGGAATTCAAGACCAGCCTGAGCAACACAGTGAGAACCCATCTCTGTAACAAATTTAAAAATTAGCCAGGTATGCTGGCACATTCCTGTGGTCCCAGCTACATGCAAGGCTGAAGTGGGAGGATCAGTTGAGCTCAGGAGTTCAAGGCTACAGTGCACTGTGATCACACCAGACATAGTGAGATTCTGTCTCAAAAAAAAAAAAAAAAAAAAAATTAAGCTATTTGAATTGCATGTAAATCCAGTGAAAATTATATACCATATCATTCATAATTTGACGGTGGTTAAAGTTATAGACAGATGCTAAAATTTGAGCAATTCCATTTGTCCTTTAAACAGAACAAGCGTCTGATCACAATATTGTCCTTTGGGCTTTCAAATGATACTACCTTTCACAGCCAGCCTCTTAAAAGGAAAAAGGAAGAGGAGGAAAATTAGACATCTAACGTGATTCCCTGCCCTTCATGCCTCCATGACTTGTGGGTGCAGATAAAACAAATGAAGAGGTTTTAGATAGAGTGAGGCCCATTCTCCTAGTACACAAAAGCACTATTTTTATATTGACTCAGGAGAGAACTCACCTAAAATTATTCTTTGGTTCTGACAGCTATTTGCAGGCTTTAGAAAAGGGGAGGAAAGGAGTGCCTTTCTCAATCACTCTTTAAATAAGTGTCCTTGGGTGAAACTGACACCTCGTCTTTTACGTTACTCCTTTGAGACTCTCAGAGCATGCAGAGGCTGAGAGATTGAGAAACTGCCCTTCCAGCCCCGCAGTCAGACTCCTAAATACCAACTCTGGTCTCTTTTGCTCGCTTCCCATTTTATCAGTTGGGGCAGCTGATATTTCATGTTTCATATTTGAGAACAGAGCTTTTTAAACATTAATGTGCACATATATCCACTGGGGAGTTTTGTTAAAATTATAGATTCTAATTCAGCAGAGCTGGGGTGGAGTCTGATAGTCCACATTTCCAGCAAGCTCCCAGGTGAAGCCCACACTGTTGGTCCCAGACTGTGCCCAAATAGTAAGGTTTTAGATGACGCTAAAGAAAACAAGAATATTTTCTTGTACATGATCATTTTCCATAGTTTGCATATCATGTGATCGACTCAAGGCAGTGTTGTGGTTCATTTTCCATCCCAGAATGTGGATTGGGTCATTCCAACACAATGAATGTCTCTGAAATGGATAAAACAGTAAAGACATGGATGTTCCAGGGTTTTCCAATCTAGCATTTGTGGAGCATAAGGGAACTGTCCACTTTCATGGAAATTTAAACAACAACTAGACTGGTATCATGCTCAGCGAGGAGGCACCACCATCACAGTGGTGATGAGCTGTGTTCACAATGGAGGCACATGATGTTGGTGTTTCCTAAGCCAATCCTTTGCCATTGCACAGAAGTCAGAGATGGTGACACATTAGCTCAACCCATGACACCATGATATATCAGAACAGAAACAGGAATCATATCACTGAAATCATATATCTGGAGTTGAGTGGCCCTTGACATATACATACACTATATCAACAACCCAGAAAGAAGGCTGTCTCTTCATCTGAGTGGCCTGTGACAAATGGCATGCAGAATTTGTTTTTCTTGCTTTCCATGAGAAGTCCATTCCCACTAAGCACTTTGAGATTTGTTATGAAAACTTTATTAAATGTATCACAAGTGAGATGGAGGGGTTTGACTAAGTCCTCCAGATCTTTATCACCTTGTGTGCTTTTCACTATCTTCTTGCTCCTATTCTCCCTCCTCCTTATCCTTTTCCTCCTTTGATGATCTGTATCTTTCCAGTGAAGCACAGCCATTAAACCCATATACACCACAAAACTCCACGCTCCACAAAACCAAAGGGTCTGCTTGTCTTTAAGAGGCTATTTAGCAACCACATATTGTTCCTCTTGCATATCAGTTAGGGCTCATCTCTCATCCCCAACTGCTAATTGCTTAATCTTTCTGCAGATAACTCTATTAAACAAATGTTCTTTATTTTTCTGTTTATAAATATTGCTTTTTCATTACCCTTATGTTAAATGATAATGTCAAAACTCCCTGTATTGTCTACTGCTGAAAAACAAATTACATCCAAATTTTATCTTTTTAACACAACACACATGCATTATGGTTTCACTGGGTCAGGAATCTGGGCATAGCTTAGCCCACTAAGTATCTTCTTCTGGATCTTTCATGAAGCAGTGATCATGGTGCCAGCCAGGGCTGGGATCTCACCTCATCCATCTGAAGGTTCCATTGGGGAAGAATCTACTTCTAAGCTAGCTCACATGGCTCTCAGGAGGATATGATTCCTTGCAGGCTATTGGCTTGAGGCTACCCTCAATTCCTGGCCGTGTGGAAATGGGACCTTGCCATGTCTCCAGTATGGCAGTTCGCTTCAAATAGAAAGAGTCTGCTAAAATGATGGAGTCAGGCTGGGTGTGATGGCTCACACTTGTAATCTCAGCACTTTGGGAGGTTGAGGCAGGCAGATCACTTGAGGTCAGGAATTCAAGACCAGTCTGGCCAACATGGTGAAGCCCTGTCTCTACTAAAAATACAAAAATTAGCCAGTAGTGGTGGCACATGCCTGTAGTCCCAGCTACTTAGGAGGCTGAGGCAGGAGAACCACTTGAACCTGAGAGGCAGAAGTTGCAATAATCCTTGATCGTGCCACTGCACTCCAGCCTAGGTGACAGAGCTTTGCTCTGTCTCAAAAAAGAAAAGAAAAGAAAAAGATGGAGTCATAGTTTTATAACCAAACTTATTTCTCATCAGTTAGTCATTTATATTGCTTAGAAGTCATGTTTTTAAAAATGAGATTAACATTTAAATAGGTTTGGATGACAGTATCCTGTAAATAGGTAGGCTGAGTAAAGCAGATGGCCCGCTCTACAGGTGAAGGCCTGAGTAGAGCAAAAAGACTGATCTTTCCCTCAGTAAGAGAGAACTCCTTCTGCCTAACTAGCTTAAGCTGAGACCTTGGTTGTGTGGTTTTCTTTTCCTGCCTTCAGCCTCAAACTGAAACACTGGCTCTTCCTGGGTCTCAAGCCTGCAGGACTTTGGGATGAAACGACATCATCAGCGCTCCTGGATCCTCAGTTTCCAAACTCACTCTGCAGATCTTAGAACTTGTCAGCCTCCACAAGTGCATGAACCCATTTCTTATAATAAATCTCTATCTCTCTAAATATAGATGTATGTATTATATATATAAAATCTATCTCATTTATCTACATTTATCTACCTATCTACCCATCTATCCATCCATCCATCATATCTATCTATCTATCTATCTATCTATCTATCTATCTATCTATCTACCCATCCATCCATTATATCTACCCACCCATCATATCTATCTATCGAGCCATCCAACAAAATGCTGGATATTTCGTTCTGCATTCTTCCAATAACTGATAAATCCTTATTCTACTCAGCTCTTTACTCTAGGGATCCTATGGCTCTAGTGCCATGACATCTCAAAGGGACTCCAGCACCATATTTTGCTCTTCACACAAATATTTTCCAAGGGAATGGGAAATGGAGCTTCTATTTATGCTATGGTCACATTCTCCATGGCCTCTACCAGTAGAGGGATGATGACACCTAAAACCATTTAGAAGATGCCTGTATGATGACAACCTCCCCAGCTCAGCCAGGCATAAATGCAATGGTGTCTGATGCTCTTGAGTGGAAATGGCCCATTTCTACAACTTGCTGCAAACTGCTACTGTGCACAGTGCCTGGCTTAGGACTGCAGCTGATGTGTTACCAGTGCTGCAGTCGGCATGCCTTCCTTGGTTGCAGAACACTCTGAATTGGCTGGAACTTTTTTAGAATATCTATTCATTAGATCCTAAATGTTTAGAATAAAATGTCAATGCCAGGGATAGCAAACAATGACAAGAAATTCTGGTTGCCCTTAGTTTCTTAGAGGAGAAGAAAGAGTTTGGAGCACCAACAACTTCATGGGATTTTGGGCCCTGTGGGAGAAGACACGTATTAAAACCAAAACCTGGGTAGTTAATTTCACTCTTGATAACTGTTATATACAGGGGCTACAACTGAAGTCATCCCAGAATATTCCTGGATCATGATTTTATTTAGGGACTCAATAAACTCATCTCTAATCCTGCTATATGGAAACACCCATTATTGAGAAAATGGAATATCACAGAAAGTAAGTGTTCAATGGGCATTATATATATTTGTACAGTCCATAGTGGATTAGGAACAATTTTCCTTTCCTTGACTCTTTTCTCCTTTGGTAGTAATTTTTTAAAGTAAAATTTCTATTTTGAAATAATTTTAAATGTACAGAAAAGTTATGAAGATAGTACAGAGATTCCCCATATATCTTAGCTTCCCCTAATGTTAACATCTTACACAACCAAGGCACATTTGTCAAAACTATGAAACCATCATTGGTACAGAACTACTAACTGCATTACAGGCTGTATTAGGATTTCTACAGTTTTTCCAATAATGATCTTTTCTTTTCTAGGATTCAATCCAGGATACTGTTACGATTCATCACCATTAGTCTCCTCTACACTGAGAGGTTCTCAGAAGTTCCTTGTTTTGTGTGACCTTGATATTGCTATGGTCTGAATATGTTCTCCCAACATTCACACATTGAAACATAGTTGCCAGTGTGGTGGTATTAGGAGGCGACATATCTGGGAGGTGATTAGCTCATGAGGGTGGAGCCCTCATGAATGGGATTAATGATCTTATAAAAGAGGTGTTAAGGAGCTGCTCCCCTCTTTTGCCCTCCCACCATGTGAGGCCACAGCAAGAAGGCACCATTTAGGAACCAGGAAGTGAGTCTTCACCAGACATAGACTCTGTCACGTCTTGATCTTGGACTTCCCAGCCTCCAGAACTGTGAACAACAAATGTCGGTTGTTTATAAATTACCCAGTCTAAGGTATTTTGTTATAGCAGCACAAATGGACTAAGACATATTTTATTTTAGTTCCTCTATCTTGGTTTGTCTGATATTTTCTGATGATTAAACTAGAGTTATAGGTTTTGGGGAAGAAGATTTAGAGGTGAGGAGCACTTTTCATCATATCATATTAGGAGTTCACATGATTTATCATTATGATATTAGCCATGACTACCTGGTAAAGACAGTGTCTGTGAAGTTTCCCCACTGTTAGTTACTCCTTGTTTAGTTTTGACCATGAAATTTAAAATAAATATTAATTTTAAAATACCTGGTATTATATTTATGTCTTATTTCAATTGAGTTTCTTTTTTCTGGTTTTCAATTTATTTCTAATTCAATTGCATCTTTGTTGTTTTCTTTCGTCTAGAAAAAAAATTAAACATCACATTTTTCATAGAACTCTCCTGCTTAAACCTGGAGGCTGTTCATGGTTGGGATAAAAGAAAACCCATATTTTGAGCATCTCAAAAGGTATGAGGTAGTCTAATAAATATTTTATATACATTTCCTACTTATATTTCATAAGAAATGTAAGTTAAATATTAATACACCACTTTTTTTTTTTTTTTCAAATGAAGAAACCAATTTCCTGAGGCCACAGGGAAAGAGAGGAAGTCATAAATTAGGTAGGATAGAACCCAGATTGTTTAGCCAGAGGTTCAAGATCAACCATAAACTTTTCAAATTTGATTCCTGGAGCTCTACTGCATGGACACATTTCTACAGAAATGCCAGGGTCTGTGCCCTGCAGCAAGAACATTCCCTAAGCAGCAGCGCCTTGAATATTCACCCTTATAGCCCCCATTCTCCAAGTTGCTTTTCCAAATGTCACTTATCCTCCAAGCCTGGCTGAAGCCTACCTCCTCCAGAAAGCTCTTGTTGATCACTAAGCCCTTGATATGGTTTGGCTGTGTCCCCACTCAGATCTCATCTTGAATTGTAGTTCCCATAATTCCCACTTGTCATGGGAGGGACCTTGTGGGAGGTAATTGAATCATGGTGGTGGTTATCTCCATGCTGTTCTCAATGATAGTGAGTGAGTCCTCACGAGATCCGATGGTTTTATAAAGGGCTTCCCACTCCCCTTTGCTCTGCACTTCTCCTTGCCGCTGCCGTGTGAAGAAGGATGTGTTTGCTTCCCCTTCTACCATGAGTGTAAGTTTCCTGAGGCCTCCCCAGCTCTGCGGAACTGAGTCAATGAAACCTTTTTCCTTTATAAATTACCCAGTCTCAGTATGTCTTTATTAGTAGTGTGAGAATGGACTAATGCAATCCTCAACAACTGTTCCTCTTACAATGAACACATCGTTTCTAACATTCTTTGGCACTTGATAACATTCTGGGCTCCTTTGTTTCCCAGTTTGTTAAACAGGGTCAGTCCGTGCATGTGGCATACTATAGAGGGGATGCACTTTCTAGTTCTGATTGACAGTGCTGTGCTAGAAACCCCCAGAAGAGCTCTCTAGCATCCTTGTTGGAACCATGCACTGCATCCTTCTCACCACATACTGGCTCCTCTTGGCTTTTACCCCTCTTGTGCTCACTCTCATATAGATGGCTCTGTGTCAGTCCATGTCAGCCAACTGCAAGGTTAGAGGGGCAGTCCTCAAGGCTGCCTCACTTCTCATAATCACTTCAATTTCAAATAGGTTGACAAAACTACCCTGTTTTAATAATTTGCTAAAAGGACTCACAGGAGTCACTGAAAGGTGTTATGCATATGGTTATGGTTCATTACAGCTAAAGGAGACAGATTTAAGTCAGCCCAGGTAAAACACATACAGAAAAGAGTCGGGAAAAGTTGCAAATGTTGAGCTTCCAGATGTCCTGTCCCTGTGGAGTCATGGGCAATGTTGTTTTCCCTGCATTGCTATGTGACAGTATGCATGGAGTATGTCCAACCTGGAAAGGCCACCTGAGAATGGAGTCCAGAGATTTCACTGGGGCTCTATCACACAAGTATTGATGATTGCCCATGGGGCAGATCTCCATCTCCAGCCCCTCAGGAGGTCAAGCTGATGCTGCATGGGTCAAAGCCCCTGTCCTACATTCCACTGATAGACTGGCATGACCAGCCTCCTACCCTACATCACATTACTAAACTATGCAGTGACCCAAGGCCATCAGGCAGTCAATCCTACCAGGCTTGACATTCCAAGGGCTTTGGGGTCACCTCTCTGAGCAGATTTCTTTCTGAACAAGATTAAATTCTTTACTACATAGTGAGATACTTCTGTCTATCTTAGAGACCTTTGCCCTCTTTTAACTTTTAGTTCCTTTTTTTCTTTTTCCTTTTAGAGACATGGTCTTCCGCTGTTGCCCAGGCTGGAGTGCAGTGGCATGATCATCGCTCACTGCAGCCTCCAACTCCTAGGATCAAATGATCCTTCTACATCAGCTTCCCATGTAGCTGGGACTACAGGTGCATGCCACCATGCCCAGCTATTCTTTTTATTTTTTGTAGAGATGGGTCTTGCTATGCCGCTTAGGCTGGTCGACTTTTAGTTCTTTACATGCCTTCTTAACATAACCAGATTATGTTTGTGTATGAAGGCACTAAGACATTTACCGTGATGTTTCTCTCAGTGCTAGGATCATGGAAAATTTTTTTAGTTTTCATTATGCTTTTCTACTACATCCATATTTTTGACAGAAATTATTGCTTTTATAATTACGATGGGAAAACAGATTTTAATGAGGCTTTTTTCCCTAAAACATATTGCTTAATCAGTTTTGCTCACAGTGAGCACCAGAATTTGTCCACTTGGTAAGTCACTTATATAACATAATATTTAGGGAATCCTATGCTTTCATTTCTGAGTTATGTAAAAAATGACAGAAAAACACATTAAGAATAATCTAAGCTCCATTCATTAATCAGACTACATACAGTTTAAACTATAGGGCCCATATACTACCCCTGAATAATATAAACATATACATGACACATATATGCAAACAATAATTAGCTACTTGTGTAGATATATAGACATTTTGTGAATTGTGTTACTCAGGAACATATAAGACTCTGTAGCCAATGTGATGATGAAGATAAATCACCTTTCTATCTGGTCTAAATTCCTTTTCTGCCTATTCAATGCTACTATTTCTTGTTTGTTTGCTTGTTTGTTTTTGGAGATGAAGTCTCACTCTGTCGCCCAGGCTGGAGTGCAGAGGCATGATCTTGGCTCACTGCAACCTCCTCCTCCCAGGTTCAAGTGATTGTCCTGCCTCAGCCTCCCAAGTAGCTGGGACTACAGGTGCATGCAACCACGCCCAGCTAAGTTTTTGTATTTTAGTAGGGATGGGGTTTCACTGTGTTGTCAGGCAGTCCGCCGGCCTCAGCCTCCCAAAACACTAGGATTACAGACATGAGCCACCACACTCGGCCACTACTATTTCTTGTCAAGTATGCATCTTCAGTGGGGGCAAAAATTGTTCCTTAGGGGAAAAAATATATTTTTAGGGCAAAAAAAAAATCAAATTATCTTTATCAGTAAAGTATAGAAATGCATGCAGTACATAAACAGATATGTAGTATATCTCTATTAAAATTTTGTGGGGAGGGAAAATGCCCAAAACACGGGAAAGATGTTGAAAAACATCAGTCTGAACTATCTGGGCTGGAGGTGGTAACCCTGTTTGCTGAATGTGCTTAGCTTCTGTCTCTGCAACTGTAAAGTGTTCATTTTCAGCAAATTCTTTATAAATATATTTTTAGAAAGAGAAGGATGCTTTGCTGTTATGGTGTACAAAATGCCTAACATTAAGTACTTATTGACCGAGACTGAATTTTCTCCCTCTGACTATGGCCCAACCTAGGTAGGCACAACTCTGTCATGGACTTTGCAACCAAAAGGCACCATAGAAGGGTCCTGATTCCATTCTTAATGGCAGGAGTCACTTCCTGGCAATTTATGTGTTTTGTACTCTATCGGGTCTGCTTTGAAAAGCCCCCTCCTTTCCACTGCCTGGCATCTTCTACACAGCATCACCTATGTGAGCCTAAGGGCACGTGTCTCTCAGATGAGATGAGAACGAGAATGGATTCACCTCATCACGTCCAATAAAGCCATGACTAAACATTGAAAGGCAGATGAAAAATTTTGTAAACAATTTAAAGAAAACCACTTACGTAATGGGAAACCCTCATCTATCCTTTCACTGGAAGTACCAGTGTTGTGCCTTATCCCAAATAACTGCTGATGCATGCAGCCTGAGCCCAGGGGAGAAGTTGAAGATATGGTTAAAGAGAGTTGGATAGTGTTCTATCAGTCAAGGTCTGCTGTGGTTTGAATGTGTCCCCTGAAGTTCAGGCATTGGAAAGTTAATCCCTGATGCAACAGGTTTAAGAGGAGAGACCTTTAAGAGGTGATTAGGCCATGAAGGCTAATGGATTAATGCCCTTATCATGGGAATGAGTTTATCTCAGGAGTGGGTTTCTTATTTAAAAAAAACAAGTTCAGCTCTGTTTTTCACTCTCTCTCACCTTCTCTTTGCTCTTCTGCCTTCTGCCATGGGATAACACAGTACAAAGGCTCTCACCAGATGCCAGCCTCTCAGTCTTGAACTTCCCAACCTCCAGAATTGTGAGCCAGTAAATTCCTCTTCATTATAAATTATCCAGGCTGTGGTATTCTGTGATAACAGCACAGAAAAGACTAAGACAGAAAACTCGTACTTAGAAGTGGGGTTGCTTCTTTAACAAATACCTGAGAATTTGGCAGTGGCTTGGGAACTAGGTAATAGGTAGAGGCTGAAAGAATTTGGAGGAGCAGGCTAGAAAAAGTATACATTGCCATAAATGGAATGTTAAGAGCAATTCTGATGAAGGCTTAGAAGAGGAGAGTTGTAAAGGAAGTCTGGAACCTGTTAGAGATTACTTAAGTGGTGATGATCACAATGCTGGTAGAAAAGAGTGAAGAGGCTGGGCCTGGTGACTCACGCCTGTAATCCCAGCACTTTGGGAGACTGATGTGAGTGGATCATCTGAGGTCAGGAGTTCGAGACCAGCTTGACCAACATGGTTGTTTGAAATGCTTGTTCCCTGGTGCCACAAGGAAATAGCACTTGAACATAAATTTAATTTGCTCAGCAAGGTCATTTTTAATTTCTGCAGAAAGGACACACTCTCCAGCAGTTTTGCCATGAGAGTATACCAAACAAAGGAGATAGGGTCATTTATAACCTGATGCGTCCACCCTACTGCTGTGTCCGGTTTCCATTGGCTGGAACGGGACTTCACATTCTGTATTTGTTCTGTATTGGCTAGCAACTTAGAATATTTTAAAAGAGGCAAAGGTAGAGGAGAACAAATGAAGGAGGAAGCAACTTGTGGAATGCTGAGAAAGGTAAAAACACCTTCAAATAAGAAAGAGGAACAGGTTATGACCTAATGCTTGCTTGGACCAGTATAAGCATGCCAGGGCAAATATTTAGGCTAAATTGTGGGAGCTAAGAACATAAAGTGCATTGATTTCTTTATCAAGGCTAGTGGATATTTAAGAATGTTAGCACAGGCCTTTGAATAAATTTTGCTTCTAAGAAAAGTTTCTATTTATTTCTAATTAAATGGGGAGGAAAGTCTTTGAAGAGGAACCTCTACTTTACTTTTTACAATGGTGAAACCCTGTCTCTACTAGAAATACAAAAAATTAGCCAGGCATGGTGGTGGGCGCCTGTAATCCCAGCTACTCTGGAGGCTGAGGCAGAAGAATCACTTGAACCTGGGAGGCAGAGGCTGCAGTGAGCCGAGATCATGCCATTGCACTCCAGCCAACATTGTACTCTTGGGCAACAAGATTGAAACTCCATCTCAAAAAAATGAATAAATGAATAAATGAATAAATGAATAAATAAATAAAAATAAAAGAGTAAAGGTCCTTGTGATGAGGTCTCAGATGGAAATGAGGAACAACTTACTGGACACAGGAGGAAAGGCCATACTTTTTACCAAGTGGCAAAGAATTTGGCTGAATTGTGTCCATGTCCTAAGACTTTACATAAGGTAGAACTTAAGATTGATGAGCAAGAAATTCAGCAAAGCATTCAGGATGCTGTATGGTTTCTCGTCATTGCATATAATAAAATGTGAGAAGAGAGAAATGATTTAAATGCAGATTTTATAATTAAAAGGGAAACAGAACTTGGAGATTTGAAGGATTCTCCGCCTGGCTATGAGGTCAAGAATGAAAGAGCATTTTCAAGAGAGGAAAACAGGGGTGTGACCAAGAGATAAGGAAAACAACATGATAGAACAAGCCAGAGGCTATTCAGCAGAACATTGGGAGAATGATCCTGAAGGTATTTCAGAAATTAGCAATTTTGCCCCTCCCATCACAGACCCAGAGTGCCAAGGTCTGGGGAAAGGAAATATGTCAAAAGAGAGGCCCATGGTGCCCGTGGGACCACAGTACTCATTGCCCTGCACCACCTGAAGTGTCTGCTTCCCACATTCCAGTGCAGTGCTCCTCAGGTGCCCCAGCTGTGGCTCAAGTGAGCCCAGGTTCAGCTTGACTCCCCACTGCAGAAGGCAAAAGTCATAAACCTTGGTGGTGTCCACATAGTGCTAATTCTGTAGGCATACCAAATGCAAGAGCTGTGCAGGCATGGCTTCCTCCACCCAAATTTTAAAGGATGTCAATGACAGCCTGGGGACCCAGAAACAGGCCTGTGACAGAGGAAAAGCTGCTGCAGACAGTCTCTACCAGGACAATGCCTAGTGGAGCCATGGGAGAAGAGTAACCCCCTGATCCTGAGACCCCAGAACTACAGAGCTACCAGCATGTAACGCCAGCCCGGTGAAGCCACAAGCACCTGATTCCAACTCCTCAGAGTAACTGTGTGTGCTCTTCAGTAAAATGGTGGGGATTGGGCCCCCAGGGCCTTGAAGGCCCCACTTCCACCCCAGTGTGTCCACAAGGTGGAACATAGAGTCAAGAAATACTATTCTGGAGCCTTAAGATTTGATGTTGTTCACCCTGTTGAGCTTTGGACCTATATTTCTGTAAGTCCAATATATTTCTGTTCTTTACAAATACCTATTTCTTCCTTTTGAGAGAATGTGTCTCCTATGCCTGTCCCACCATTGTATTTGGAAAGCAGATATCTTGTCTGATTTCAGAGGCTCACAACTGAGAGAAATTTGCCTCAGAAGAAATCATGCTTTAAATCTTACCCGTATCTGATTTAGATGAGACTTTGGACTTTTGAGTTGGTGCTGGAACGAGTTAAGACTTTGGGGCTATTGGGATGTAATAAATGTATTCTGCATGTGAGAAGAACAGAAATTCAGGGGGCCATGGGCAGAATTCTGTGGTTTGAATGTATCCCCAAAGTTCAGGTATTGGAAATCTAATTCTTAATGTACTACAACAGTGTTAATTGGTGGGACCTTTAAGAGGTGATTAGGCCATTGAGGGCTCTGCCCTCATGAATGGATTAATGTCATTATCACAGGAGTGAGTTTCTTATATAAGGCCAAGTTCCACCTACTCTTTCTCTCTCTCTTCGAGGCAGGGTCTTGCTCTGTAACTTACTGCTCTTGCTCTCTCTCTTACCCTCTTTGCCCTTTCACTTTTTGCCATGAGACGACACAGCACGAAGACCCTCGCCAGATGCTGCACCCCCAATCTTGGACTTCCCAGCTTCCAGAATTGCGAACCAATACATTTCTGTTCTTTATAAATTACTGAGACTCTAGTATTCTGTTATAGCAGCACAAATCAGACTATGACAGGATCCAGTTGGAAAACCAGGAATCACACTAGCTATTTCCACAGAGGAGATTGAATGTAGGGAATTGATTACACAGGTGTTGACAGTTAGAAAAGCAAAAATGAAACATTAGGTCATGCAGAGACAGTAGCTTTAGAAATCAGCTGCCACGAACAGAGTATAGAACACGGGTTGGCCAGCCTATTTTGTGTATGTGATGGGTCAGACAGTAAATATTTTAGGCGTTTGGCACCATATGATTCATGGAACAGCTACTCATACCTTGCCACTACAGTGGGAGAGCAACCATAGACAATATGGAAATAAATGGGCAAGCGTTTGTTGCAATGAAGCTTTTTTTTTTTTTTTTTTTTTTTTTTTTTTTTACAAAAACAGGATGTGGGCTGGATCTGGATTCCACACATACAAAAGTCATTTTAATTACACTCTCCTTATTTTTTTCTAATAACTATTTCCTATACCAAAATGCCACCTGGCAAACTCCTATTCATCCTTTAAGACTCACCAAAAGTAGGCCAGGTGTGGTGCCTCATACCTGTAATCCCAGCACTTTGGGAGAATGAGGTAGGTGGATTGCTTGAGCCTAGTTCAAGACCAGCCTGGGCAACATGGTGAAACCCCATCTCTACAAAAAACACAACAATTAGCCATGACTGTAGTCCCAGCTGCTTAGGAGACTGAGGTGAGAGGATCACCTGAGCCCAGGATGTCAAGACTGCAGTGAGCCATGATAATGACACTGCATTCCAGCCTGGGCAACAGAGTGAGACCCTGTCTAAAAAAAAAAAAAGGCTACCCATGTGTTGGTGTTTCCTCTCAAGCATGAAATCCACCAAAGCTTGCTTACATTCATCCCTATATTTGCAAGAAGCTAGCATAGTCTCTAGCACACACAGAGTGCTAAACAACTGTTTCATGAAAAGAGGAACAAACCAGGTAACAAGCAAATATTAACCAAAAAATTACCCCCATGGGTTAAGCATTTACAAGGAGTAAAGAACTGTTTAATGACTCTCCTTAATCTTCCCAGAAACTCTAGGAAGGAGACTGTAATTATCATTTATATTTTATGAATGAGGCAAATGAGGCAGAGACTTCAAGCTACATCCCTAAGTTTATATAGATGGTCAGTGCATGACCCAAGAACAGAACTCGGGAGTCTGAGTCCAGAGTTTCATCCTCGCACTGCTCTGGAATCCCATATCCATGCACGGTCTTTATCTGTGATAGCAACAACGCACTTGCAAGAAGTCCTCTTTATGCTAAGAAAGAATAAACATACCCTTCATAAATAATGCAAAAAACAAGTGAACTGCTTCTGAAGAGTGGAAACCTGCTTTCAAGGAGTCTGAAGTATGGTAGGAATTAATAAAACATTTTAAGGGTACTCTACAATTCAAATATGAAAAGGAAAATCAATTAGTGATCTGAAAGAACTAACAAGTGAAACAATTATTATTATTTTCCATGTATGGAGAATCCATAACATTCTTGAGAGTGTCAAGCATACAAAATTCATTCCCTGTGCTATGTAAGTATAATTTTATCCAGTAGTAGAAATGTCAGTCATTGTGGTTGGATCACTGTTTTAATTTAGCAGGGTCTGCCTCTGAGGTTAAAAAAAAGTGCCAAATAAAATAGCACACACTTTCTCATTAAGTTGCCTAATTCCATCGAATTTGTTTGACTGAAATACTACACCCCAGTGTTTGAGTCTACAAACATATTCACACACAATAAATTTAAGAAGCTCACAATTGTAGGTATTAGTCCCTTATATTCTGTCTTGTTTTCAATCTTCCTTATAAAATAGAAGACAATTCCAGAAAGTCCCTTGTTTGGATTAGATTCTATTATTTCTACAACATGAACTCATTTTCTATATAACACAGTCACTTTGGAAAGGTCTTATTTTGTTAAAGGGGTCCCAGAGCATATGTCATTGTAATTATAGTCTCTTCAAAATGCAAACTTTTATGCCACAAATTTCAGTTAGTAGAAAAGTTTCCTTTATGTGCAAAGAAATGTTTTGATTTTACTTTTTGTTTTTTGAGTTCCATACAATGCTAAAGTTTAGATGGTTTAAAATTGGTTTTATATGGCTGTTGATTTCTTTGTAAATTCTCTAAAAACTACATTTCTAACACCATTCTGTGTGAATAAATCTAGAGTTTCGGACATATCTGATAAGAAGTTATTTCTCACATCTCTCTTAATTCTAACAATAGGTGTTTCATAAAGAAACTATCATTAGAAAGCATTTTACATGCATTATTTAATTTATTTTTTGGGGAACAGATGTTGGTGCTGTCATCTTCTCTAATTGGCAGATGAAGCTCCGAGACTATTTTACCAAAGCTAGTGTCTTAGCACAGGCTAAGCTGCAGCATCAAATAGATGCAATAGATTCTGGCTCAGACATAGTCAGTCTCATAAACAATGTGATTGTGTACTGCAGGGCACTGGGAAACTCAGATCCACACAGTCATTCAGGTATCCAACTTGTCATGCTTCTATGATCTTCAACTCATGTCTTCAAGGGTCCCTGTGGGCATCACCATTACAGTCAGCTGGAAGAAAGAGTAGGGGGGGAAATCTGTGGGGTACTTTTATAAGGAGGTTCTGGCATGCTTCATTTCTTCTTGGCTTCTTCCTGGGAGGACATGGACACATGGGCACAGCTAACAGAAAGGGAGGCTGGAAATGGGAATGCCTGTGGAGCATTTATTACCTCCTTCAGGTAATAAAAAGCCTGGCTCAGACATGACTGAGCCAAGTCCTCAGCCCTCTGTCTATACTGTCTGAATGCCCTGTGGGATTGAGCCCTTAACCTGCAGGGTCCCACTCTAACTCCAGGCAGAGACTGTCAGGATGGAACTGAATCATAGGACACCTAGTGGGTATTCATTGGAGAATTGCTTGGTTTATGGGGAAAAACCCTCATACATCTGGCATCAGAAGTGAGTAGGGGCTGACACAAGAGAAAAAAAACCTTTCTGTTTTTCACATAAACAAATATGCAGGCTGTAACTGAGAGATGCTGCAGGGGTGTGTTTGTGAAACCCCTAAAGGTGAGACCAGGTGGTCCGAGAGCAAACAATGGGGACCTTGATGCTAACCACCAAATGCTGGGCTCAAAATGAGAGGTGAGAAATGATTTTCCATCATGCCACTCCTTCAGATCATATGCACAATATTTGGGCTATTGGTTTTAATCCCTTATACCCAACATTTTGCCGCTGTTCTAAAGAAACACACAGGTTCTAAAGCCAGCACTTTACAAAACCGACTCTATATTTGCAGGAGGAATGGATTCTTCAGTGAGTGTTTGCCAGGTTTTCCATTTGTCACATTTTCTAACAAGGAGAATGCGATTGTTCAAATCACTCAGGGATAAGTGGCTTGCATTAGCATGCCTATTCAGGGACTTTTTCTAGAAGCATTCTAGGAAGTAAAATGTGGGTTCATATCTTTATTACAGGCAACATGGGGCTTTATTTACAAACAAAGTGCTTTAGACAAGGTCTTTTGCATAATACAAATAGCAAGTTATTTTCAAATGGCCATAATACTTGTAGTCAAAACTCTTTCAATTGAAATAGCATTAGCATATGTCTTATTTTCTGGAAAATGTACAGGAAATGGTGAGAAATGCACATTCTATATGCTTTCAGGAGAACTAAGCCATTGAAGCAAAAGGAAAACCAAGTAGTGATTAAAAGATCCGATTCCCCACTTTGGGAAGATACATGAATTTGATTCAAGAAATGGGTATTGAGCTGGGCACAGTGGCTCATGCCTGTAATCCCAGTACTTTGGGAGGCTGAGGAAGGCAGATTGCTTGAGCCTGGGAGGCTGAGGAAGGCAGATTGCTTGAGCCTGGGAGGTTGAGACCAGCTTGGGCAACATAGTGAGGCTGACTCTACAAAAAATTTTAAAAATTAGCTGGGCATGGTGGCACACAACTATGCTCCTAACTACTTGGGAGGCTGAGGTGGGAGGATTGCTTAAGCCCTAGAGGTTGAGGCTGCAGTGAGCAGTGATTATGCCACTACACTCCAGCCTGGGCGATGAAGCAAGACTATGTCTCAAAAAATAAACAAATAAGCAAAAAGTCAATAAATGAGTAAATAAATAAATAAAAAGTGTTGAGCTCCTTTGAGGTGATGTTCATGCCACCATGGATTAAAGGTCAAATTGAAAGAGCACAAACACATTCCTCCATATATCTCAACTTCCTGAGCCCAACACAAACACATTCACACATTCCTCAGCCCTGGGCCCAGCACAAACACATTCCTCCATATATCTCAACTTTGGAAAAACACCACCTGGAGAATCCCCCGATAAGGTCACAACCGTTTGTGGTTTTACTGAAAGCGCGGGAACCAATAGAAAACTACTAAATGTATAACTTAAAATGACAACCAATTGTAATGCTGTAACCAAAAGAATACCCTTGTTCCTCTGTAACTTAGCATATCCTGTTTACATCGGGCTATAAAAAGTGAGCACACGTATTGTTCGGGGCCCTCTTGTACGTTGTGGAATGGAGGGACCAAGTTCGAACTTGCAGTAAAGATCCTTGCCGCTTGGCTTTGACTCTGGACTCTGGTGGTCTTCTTCGGGGAATAAACGGTCTGGGCATAACAAAATAAGATACGATCCTTTCCCCCAAGAAATTTGTAATCTAGCTTTACAATAATTCATTTAGATATTCTCAACTGCTATGTCAGATAACAACACCTCTCTTAATTTTTCCCCTCTCCTAGTACCATCTCAATTCAGAAGAACCAAGGAAACAGTGATATCTACTTAAGCCCAGACAATCATCCAAAGAATTAAAAGCTAGGTAACACTGTCCTCTGTGTGATATATCCTTGATTATTTTAACAAACAGAAGTCAGTAACTGTTTTTGCATGAAATAGTCACAGGCCAAGGCTCTCTTCTTTGATTTAAGGCTCTTTGGGGTCACGGAAGTGTCATTTGGAAAATGACTTCCCAATGCATAATGATCCCCTAAAGCCTGTCGTAAATGTTCTTCCATGAGAGCTGCAATTTATGTTCTTGCAAATATTGTTTTAAAACAGTAAGCAGCTGAAGGTCGGAAGAGAGGCTCATGAAAACAGGCTTAAACGCAACTCCAGGATATTTTTTAAACACACTGGAGAGGAGAAAATTTGTTCATAAATACACATTTAGAGAAAAGGTTCAACAGACACAGAAAAGATATGTTTCTCTTACCCCCAAGCACATGGTTGTAACCCATGCGACAATATACATAAAAGAAAAGAACAGATGGCTTTAGAATATCACAGAGACCTGGATTCAAATGCGAGCCTTTCCATGCATTGATTATGCCCATTTTGTTTGCAAATCAAAGTTTTTGAGCTCAGTCGCCTCATATAATACAAAACCACCAGCCTCAAAGACTGTGACAATTAAACACAATACTGTATACAAATGCTAAAGAACAAAGCCAGCTGCATAGTATACACTCAATAAACTGCAGTGATGAGTGCTAAGATTATTGTTAAACAGGAGTTATACACAAAATAATTAGGTATATAGTATATAAAACCCAATCTTCTCTTCATTTGTGGGATTATGTCAATCAGATATCTAATGTTACACTGCTTGTTAAATCATTTTCATAAGCAGGAAAAATAAAAACCTATGCAGCTATAAAAATAAACACTATTAAAGACTTTATTTAACTCTTGAGTTAGGAAACTGGTTGTAAGATGTTGCAACCAGTTCAAAGTCGACTCCAAACAGACATATTTATAGATCAGGAATATTGAAACCTGAGGACATAAAACTACCTTCTTCCACAGTTCGGGAAGGAAATAATTGAAACTATACCAGACAGGACAGAATTTGCATATGAACAGACAGGAATGATTTTGCACTCAGTTATCTACAATGTATGAGGATGTAAGTTTGGTCCCACAGAATCAGAATCTGATAATCCTAGAGGCTGTACTCTTCTAGGAAATGCATCATTGTCCTTTAAAGCACATTTTTCTACAATTATTACATATATATTTTATATATAATATAGGAAATAAAAATATCTATTTTGTGTAGATATGTTTGCATGTAAGTGTTCAATTTTGCTTGCTGTTTTGTATACCACAACATACATATTGTATCTTTTCACATACGCACCCACCTGTAAAAGTTAAAATTACTAAAATTGAGTGAATCCTGGTTCTATGCCTGTTATATAGAAAATAAGTAAATGATGGAGTGCATCAAAGAATTGTACAATTTGAGCAAAAAGATTATCTCACTCTGCCATTTCTCTTAATCATTCCACCAATACTTTATGAACTTCTTGAGTTATAGACAATAAATTCCAAATATTGAAAGTTGTGTTGGAGTCCTTTAGACTGGATGCCTTCAGATATATTTTTTTCTTTTTAGAGACAGGGTCTCACTCTATCACACAAGCTGGAGTGCAGTGGTCCAATCATAGCTTGCTGCAACTTTGAACTCCTGGGCTCAAGAGATCGTCCCACTTCAGCCTCCTGAGTTGTTGGGACTACAGGCACATGCCATCACAGGCTAATTTTTTGTATTTTCTATGAAGATAGGGTCTTGCTATATTGCCCTGGCTGGTCTTGAACTCCTGACCTCAAGTGACCCTCCTGCCTCAGTCTCCCAAAGTGCTGGGATTACAGGCGTAAGCCACTGCACCCACCCAGCCACCTTCACACATGTTAAGGATGGTGAGGAACAGGGATGCTAGTTTTAACGAAGTTCCCTGATGGTGGCCTCATGTGTGCTGCTCCCACAGCGTGGCTGAGGGTGGAAGCTGATTCCTGGTTGGTGGAAGGTAAGGGAAGTGCACCACTGCCTTCTCTCTGCACTGGAAAGAGACGGGGCTGTGTCTAGGGAGGGTGTGCAGGGGGCCGTGTCTCGGGGGTTGAGGGTCATTGGTCATTTGTCATGTTCCTCCTTTCAGGAAGCAGGAGTTGGTCCTGTAGGGCTCCTTTCCCGGAGAGCGCCTGCCACAGGAGGACAGAGGCATCTGCAGCCGCCCTGGCCCTCTCTCTGGTGCAGACCCACGTAATTCCTCCCCCATGCTGCCGGCTGTCCCCTGTCTCTGGTTTCCTGCCTGGCCCTTTCCTTTCTCTCCTGGCCCTCACTCCTTAGCTGGTGTCCCCAGCGTGTTTTTCTTGCCTGAAGACATCAAAACTCTGCTTATTCTTTCTCTTCTCCTTCCTCTTAGGCAGGCTGCAGCCACATCCCTCTGACCCTCTGGAGCTCTGAGAGGATCCGAGAGAATACAGTGTTGCCATCCAGGTCTGTGTGGCAGCAGATGCTCTCCCTCACCCAGAAGTCCGTTTGAGTGGTAGCTTTGCGCCCACGTCCTGAAAATGTCCCCACCTTCATTAAAAAAGACCCAGAGCAGTCACCAACTCTTCACTACCCCATGTTGGGGCTCATAAAACAATGCCGCAAAATGCAGGTCTCAGCAGTGGCCTTGGAAGCAAACTTCTCTCTGTGACCTTCTCCTGCCCTCCTGTCTCAGTCCCATCCTTCCCGGAGGCCTCAGAGAAACTAGAAGCCCTCCTCCCCTTGGCTGGTCCTAGAAACCAGAACCCTTTTCTCCAAAGCCAGCCATAAAACCTAAAAATAGGACTTTAACTTTCCCTCTGCCTTTCTATGTAAAAACTGGCCATAAAGAAATTCCCTGACCTACCTTGTTGGACTGTAGATCCTAAAAACCCCATTCCAGAGAGGGTCCTACCTCACACCCAGAAGGAAGGAGCGCTGCTCAGAGAGGCCAAGAAGAATCTAGACAGACAGGCCTGGCTGGGTTTCCACACTCAGTCCACCAGCTTTAGATCAAGTCCTTTTTGTCCAACTTTGTTTCTGCATGCTGTCCATGCTTTGCTGAACCTAAGCATAAAAATGGATAGTTACCCCTGTATCTTCGGGCCTTCATTCTGAAGGCTCCTATTTGTACACATTAATTTGCATACCTTTTCTCCTGTTAATCTGCCTTTTGTAAATTTATTTTCCAGTGAAACTTCAGGGGACCCCTTGGCCCCTACACCCCATACACTTGCACACAGGCACATACTCACCCCCACCTGTGTAGTACACAGTGGACAGAAATAAGGTGGGATGCAGAGGCGCAAATGCAAAATTGTATTTCTATCTGGTGGATCAGTGGAAGGGAAGGTTTGCGTTTAACAAGGATGTGTCTGTGCCTTTCTCAGTTTCAGGAGCAAGTGAACCATCTGGGAATCTCATGAATGTGAAGACTTTGGCCCTGTGGGTCTGGGGCAGGGGGTGTGAGTCACTGTCTTCACTGTGGCTCAGAGTCTGTGATGTGGAGAACTGATGGTGGGGTCGATCGTCTCTCTGGGGAGCAAAGTTTGGTGTCACCATCATCTCTTAAAGCTGCAGTGTGCTGGCTGAGCAGGGGTCTGTGTTTTAGGGGGTTGGAGTCATTGGTAATTAGTTTCCACCTTCTTCATCTCTTTTTTTTTTTTTTTTTTTTTTTTTTTTTTTTTGAGACAGAGTCTCTCTGTTGCCTAGGCTGGAGTGCAGTGGCACAATCTCGGCTCACTACAACCTCCTTCCCCCGGGTTCAAGCGATTCTCCTCCCTCAGCCTCCCCAGTAGCTGGGACTACAGGCATGTGCCACCACACCCAGCTAATTTTTGTATTTTTGGTAGAGACAGAGTTTCACCATATTGGCCAGACTGGTCTCAAACTCCTGGCCTCAAATGATCTGCCTGCCTCAGCCTCTCAAAGTGCCGGGTTTACAGGTGTGAGCCACCGCACCTGGCCCTTCTTCATCTCTTATGTTTCCAAGGGCCTAGCCTTCATTGTTGCCAGTATTTTCCCATAGATCTAGTGTTGGTCAACGTTGTTCAGTCACTTCCAGGATTTACTGAGACCAGCAGCTCCCCCTGTGCACTCACTGCCTTCCTTATGGCCATGACATGGCCCCCAGACAGGGGGCCAAGCCTCTCTAAAGCATCTGTGAAAAGAAGGCAACAGAGTGTATGTGAGCATGGTGGGTGTCAATGACTCCCAAATCACCCTAAGGCTGAGATGTCCTATGACAAACCTTGCTACCCACATGAACTCCCCTAAAAACATCTATCTGCTCTTAAAATAGCCATGGGCATGGCATTTCATTGTCCATAGACTTCTCGGCAGCCTGGAGTTTCACTTCCACCCAAGCCATATGTGTCCTCGTCTCTTGGCTGCCACACCAAGGCAGACTCTGTCTCAGGGAGAAACCCAGGGGGTGGGGTGTGAAGAAATGTTCCCACGTCAGGCCCTGCTGTAGGAATAAAGGTGGATCTCTTCTGCTTTTCAGAACAGATCTCTGCAAAAGCTAATCATCCCTTAAACACTATTAACAACTGCAGGACACAACCTATTGTGTCTGAAAACTGTGAAGGGTAAATCACACTTTCTAAACACAAAGTACTTTCCCCTAAGCACAACTGGGCCCACAGGGCAGTGGCTCATGCTTGTAATCTCAGCACTTTGGGAGGCTGAGGCAGGAGGATCACTTGAGGCTGGGATTTCGAGATCAGCTTGAGCAACATAGCAAGATCCAGTCTTGACAAGAAATTTTCTTTTGAAATTAGCCAGGCATGGTGGTGCACACCTGTAGTCCCAGCTACTAGGGAAGCTGAGGTGGGAGGACCCTTTGAGCCCAGGAGTTCAAGGCTGCAGTGAGCTATGATTGCACCACAGCACTCCAGCTTGCATAGAGCAAGATCCAGACTCTTTGTAAAATTTTTTGGAACGTATGCTATTATTTAGTGCTATAAATTTTCCTCTAAACACTGCTTTAGCTGTGACCTACAGATTCTTGTATGTTGTGCCTTTGTTCTCATGGGTTTCAAAGGACTTATTTATTTCTGCCTTAATTTCATTATTTACCCAGTAGTCATTTACAAGCAGGTTGTTTAGTTGCCATGTAGTTGTGCAGTTTTGAGTGAGTTTCTTAATCCTGAGTTCTAATTTGATTGCACTGTGGTCTGAGAGACTGTTTGTTATGATTTCCATTCTTTTGCATTTGCGAAGTGTTTTACTTCCAATTATGTGGTCAATTTTAGAATAAGTGTGATGTGGTGTTGAGAAGAATGTATATTCTGCTGATTTGGGGTGGAGAGTTCTGTAGATGTCTATCAGGTCTGCTTGGTCCAGGGCTGAGTTCAAGTCCTGAATATCCTTGTTTATATTATGTTTTGTTGATCTGTCTAATATTGACAGTGGGGTGTTAAAGTCTCCCACTATTATTGTATGGGAGTCTAAGTCTCTTTGTAGGTCTCTAAGAACTTGCTTTATGATTCTGGGTGCTCCTTTATTGGGCGCATATATATTTAGGATAGTTAGCTCTTCTTGTTGAATTGATCCCTTTATCATTATGTAATGCCCTTCTTTGTCCTTTTTGAGCTTTGTTGGTTTAAAGTCTGTTTTATCAGAGACTAGGATTGCAACTCCTGCTGTTTTTTTTTTTTGCTTTCCATTTGCTTGGTAAATATTCCTCCATCCTTTTATTTCGAGCCTACGTGTGTCTTTGCATGTGAGATGGGTATCCTGAATACAGCACACTGATTGGTCTTGACTCTTTATCCAATTTGCTAGTCTGTGTCTTTTTATTAGGACATTTAGCCCATTTACATATAAGGCTAATATTGTTATGTGTGAATTTGATCCTGTCATTATGATGCTACATGGTTATTTTGCCAGTTAGTTGATGCAGTTTCTTTGTGGTGTCAATGGTCTTTACAATTTGCTATGTTTCTGCAGTGGCTGGTACCAGTTTTTCCTTTCCATATTTAGTGCTTCCTTCAAGAGCTCTCATAAGGCAGGTCTGCTGGTGACAAAATCTCTCAATATTTGCTTGTCTGTGTTTTATTTCTTCTTCACTTATGAAGCTTAGTTTGACTGGATATGAAATTCTGGGTTGAAAATTATTTTCTTTAAGAATGTTGAATATTGGCCCCTACTCTCTTCTGGCTTGTAGTGTTTCGGCAGAGAGATCCACTGTTAGTCTGATGGGCTTCCCTTTGTGGGTAACCTGACCTTTCTCTCTGGCTGCCCTTAACATTTTTTCCTTCATTTCAACCTTAGTGAATCTGATGATTATGTATCTTGGGGTTGCTCTTCTCAAGGAGTATCTTTGTGGTGTTCTCTGTATTTCCGGAATTTGAATGTTGGCTTGTCTTGCGAGGTTGGGGAGTTTCTCCTGGATAATAACCTGAAGAGTGTTTTCCAACTTGGTTCCATTTTACTCGTCATTTTCAAGTACACCCTTCAAATGTAAGTTAGGTCTTTTCACACAGTCCCATATTTCTTGGAGTCTTGTTCGTTCCTTTTCATTCTTTTTTCTCTAATCTTGTCTTCACACTTCATTTCACTAAGTTGATCTTCAATCTCTGATATCCTTTCTTCTGCTTGATCGATTCAGCTATTGACACTTGTTTATGCTTCACGAAATTCTCGTGCTGTGTTTTTCAGCTCCATCAGGTCATTTATGTTCTTCTCTAAACTGGTTATTTTAGTTAGCAATTCCTTTAACCTTTTTTCAAGGTTCTTTACTTCCTTCCATTGGGTTAGAACGTGCTCCTTTAGCTCAGAGGAGTTTGTTATTACCCACTTTCTGAAACCTACTTTTGTCAATTCGTCAAACTCATTCTCCGTCCAGTTTGGTTCCCTTGCTGATGAGGAGTTGTGATCCTTTGGAGAAGAGGCGTTCTGGTTTTTGGAATTTTCAGCCTTTTCCCACTGGTTTTTCCTCATCTCTGTGGATTTATCTACCTTTAGTCTTTGATGGGGGTGACCTTCAGACCAGCAGGGTTTTTGTGTGGACGTCCTTTTTGTTGATGTTGATGCTATTCCTTTCTGTTTGTTAGTTTTTCTTCTAACAGTCAGGCCTCTCTGCTGCAGGTCTCCTGGAGTTTGCTGGAGGTTCGCTCCAGACCCTGTTTGCCTGGGTATCGCCAGTGGAAGCTGCCGAACAGCAAAGATTGCTGCCTGTTCCTTCTTCTGGAAGCTTCATCCCAGAGGGGCACCCACCAGATGCCAGCTGGAGCTCTCCTGTATGAGGTGTCTGTCAACTCCTACTGGGAGGTATCTCCCAGTCAGAAGGCACGGGGGTCAGGGACCCACTTAAGGAGGCAGTCTGACCCTTAGCAGAGCTTGAGCACTGTGCTGGGAGATCCACTGTTCTCTTCAGTGTCAGCAGGCAGGAATGCTGAAGCTGTTCCCACAGCCGCCCCTTCCCCCAGGTGCTCTGTCTCAGGGAGATGGGAGTTTTATATGTAGGCCCCTGACTTAGGCTGCTGCCTTTCTATCAGAGATGCCCTGCCCAGAGAGGAGGAATCCAGTGAAGCAGTCTGGCTGAAGCAGCTTTGCAGCCAGTGAACTCTGCCCAGTCTGAACTTCCCAGCAGCTTTGTTTACATTGTGAGGGGCATGTAAACTATCAAGCCTAAGTAGTGGTGGATGCCCCTCCCCCAACCAAGTTCGAGTGTCCTAGGTGGACTTCAGACTGCTGTGCTGGCAGCGAGAATTTCAAGCCAGTGGATCTTAACTAGCTGGGCTCCATGAGGATGGTATCCACTGATCTAGGCCACTTGGCTCCCTGGCTTCAGCCCTCTTTCCAGCGGAGTGAACGGTTCTGTCTTGCTGGCATTCCAGAAGCCACTGGGGTATGAAAAAAAAACTTCTGCAGCTAGCTCAGTGTCTACCCAACCGGCCGCCCAGTTTTGTGCTTGAAACCCAGGGTCCTGGTGGTATAGATACCTGAGGGAATCTCCTGGTCTGCGGGTTGCAAAGACCATGGGAAAAGCATAGAATCCGGGCCAGAACGCACGGTTCCTCACGGCACAGTCCCTCACAGCTTCCCTTGGCTAGGGGAGGAAGTTCCCCAACCTCTTGAGCTTCCTGGGTGAGGCAATGCCCCACCCTGCTTCTGCTCGCCCTCCATGGGCTGCACCCACTGTCTAACCAGTCCCAATGAGATGAGCTGGATACCTCAGTTGGAAATGCAGAAATCACCTGCCTTTTGCGTTGATCCCACTGGGAGCTGCAGACTGGAGCTGTTCCTATTCAGTCATCTTGCCAGCCACCCAAGAAGATCCTTTTTGAGGCAAAGTTTAGCACCTCTGTCCCAGCTCCTTCCTTAGAGAATTCTGAATGTGGGTTCCACTGAAAGAACAACACAGCATCAAGAGACATCTGACCTCTGGTCATTTGGATTCTTCAACCCCCTGTTACTTTCTGTGGATGAAAATCAAAACTTCTGCTGTACTGTTCTCAGAGCCAAAGCCTGAGGTGAAACTCCTCCCCTCTGATTTTTTGAGCATGGAATATAAACAAAATAATTAGCGACTCAAGAGGCATTACAGGCCGGGCGCGGTGGCTCAAGCCTGTAATCCCAGCACTTTGGGAGGCCGAGACGGGCGGATCACGAGGTCAGGAGATAGAGACCATCCTGGCGAACACGGTGAAACCCCGTCTCTACTAAAAAATACAAAAAACTAGCCGGGCGAGGTGGTGGGCGCCTGTAGTCCCAGCTACTCGGGAGGCTGAGGCGGGAGAATGGCGTAAACCCGGGAGGCGGAGCTTGCAGTGAGCTGAGATCCGGCCACTGCACTCCAGCCTGGGCGACAGAGCGAGACTCTGTCTCAAAAAAAAAGAGGCATTGCAAACATTAACTAACATGCAACCTTGCAAAACAGGGAAGGTTCTTATTTGTAAATGCCAATCACTACACAGAAAATCTCTAAGGATTTATATCCTAGGCAACAGAAAATTGCTCTGTAAAAGAACTCTTCCCACATGTTTTACTAAATTTGCAATATTTGAGTTTGCATTTAAATAAATACAGAGTTTCCTACCTCTCTCTCAAGTGTCTGTTCTGTAAATCCATGCTCTTTTCTCCATGCCACTCCAGGAATAGGCAGGAAGAACCCAATCTCACCACGGGGACCACAGACTGATCCCTTACTTTAGAGGAGCAGAAAACGTAGTATCAAGGACACCTTCAGGATGTAGACGCGAAGGTGACTGCTGGAATCATCTAAGAGGAGGGAGTTTTAAGCAAAACTTTGCTGCCCTGCAAATCTGAAAATGACATTGTTGACCTAGAATCAATAGTATACACATTCAAGGAATTTGTTCTCCATAATAAGGACCATTTCTGTGTTGACACATACCTCTTCTAGTTTAAAGAATAATCAATGGAATAAATTTGAGATATCAGACTGTATTTTTGCACCCATGGAACAAATTATTATTTTCTTCCATTGGGGTTTGAATTTGTGACTTTGGACACCTTGACTATTAAAGGCAAGTGATATAAAGCTGAAATGAATATTACTAAAGTGAGAGCATCCCAGGAGTCACCACCTGGGACCTCTGCTTGGGTCTCCACCAAAGCCAGAACATCCCAGGCATCACCACCTGGGACTTCTGCTTAGAGCTCCATGTGTTGTTGCTACTCAGATACTTGGACAGTGACTTGGCAAACCAAAGGCCAGGAAAAAGAGGCTCTAAGAGCTGAGGCTAAAATGCTGAGACCTTTATCTGACCTGGCCATGGAAAGCTCCGACATGGCAGAAAAATTCAGCACTTGCATAGACAATGCATGAGCTAGCTCCACAGTCTGAATCTGAGCCTGCGCTCTGCCATTTTGTAATATGGACTTGCCAGGAAGATGTTCAAGAACATCATGGAACCTATTTGGATTCCAGGCCTTGGCTACCTCCTGTCCTTGCAAAACAAGTTCTTCACATGGTCTAGCCCCGCTAGCCTGGACACTGGAGTCTGGGGCCAGAGTCCCAGGTTATCATAAAGTGGCATATGGCACTGATGATTCCTCACACAGAAGGTGCCAGTTAAACAATGCCTTAAACAGTGTGTAGGATTTGAACAAATTCCATGGCTATGGGTTCAAGGGCAGTCTAGTAACACAGAAACTTGCCATAAACTCTATTTGCCTTCTTCAGTTTTTCAACCCAATTTTGCAGGCACTCTGTGGTCCTTTGTAGATCATGTATCCTTGGAGACGTTTTGAGACATTAATGATCTCTTTGATGGAATCCATGATGGTTTTTGTGCTAAATCCCATCTTCAGTAGACAATGCCACGTAATGTTCTTTCTAAAAAAAAGAGAGAGAGAGAGAGAGAGAACAACTTGGATTTACAATGTAGACACTATTCGTATTCATTTTTTCCTGTGCTGTTAACATTTTTGAAAAAAGTAGCCTTTTGTTTAATTTTAGCTTAATTTGTTTTTAATAAATGTGTATCATTGTCCAGATTGTACTCATCATTAAGGAATGAGAAAAGAGCAATAGTTGACTCTATTAGGTCAAAGTTTGGTAAAAATGTTTATAATAAAAGACAGATGACTTAACAAAAAATGAACAACGGTCATCTCAGACTTAAACAAAAAAGACATAATAAAATAAAAGAATAATTTAAAAACCTTTCAAGAATCAATTCTGGGCCATCTTAGCCAATGAGTATTTTTACAGATAGGGACGGTCAGTGATCGCAGTAATGAGAAGTTGCCAAAAGCAAATGGGAAGCCTGTTGGTGTAGCAGAAAGTGTGAATTGTATTCTACAATCTTGCTTTCTTGTCTTTTGATAAAACCGCTCCATTTTCCATTCCCAAGTCCATTCACCAGCCTCAGGACCTCTGAACTTCAGACATCCAGATGTGGACCTCAAAGCAACTGTTCACATTAATAGAATCCTTGCTTCTTAAAAAACCCAAGCAACTCAAAGCAGATACCATATACACAGAAATCAAGGAGCATGTGCAGAGGATAAAACATTTTGGGGCAAGAAACAAAGATTGGTGGCTGAGGGTTGTTTCTAAATTAAAATTATGTTAATTAATACCCTTCCTCCTTCCTTTCTTTCCTTCCTTCCTTCCTTCCTTCCTTCCTTCCTTCCTTCCTTCCTTCCTTCCTTTCTCTTTCTTTCTTTCTTCTCTTTCTTTCTTCTCTTTCTTTTATTTCTTTCTCTCTCTCTCTCTCTCTCTCTCTCTTTCTTTCCTTCCTTCTTTCTTCCTTTGTTCCTTTCCTTCCTCTTTCTTTCTTTTTCTCTGAGACAGGGTCATGTTTTGTTACCCAGGCTAGAGTGCAGTGGTACAATCATGGCTCACTGCAGCCTCAACCTCCTAGGCTAAAGTGATCCTTCCACCTTAGCCTCTGCAGGAGCTGAGACTACAGGCATATGTCACCATACCTAGCTAATGTTTTAAATATTTTGTAGAGAAGGGGTCTTGCTCTGTTGCCCAGGCTGGTCTTGAATTCCTGGGCTCAAGAGATGCTCTCGCCTTAGCCTCCCAAATTGCTGAGATTACAGGCATGAGCCACAGCGCCTGGCCTCCTTTTATCATATTAACTTCCTCCTTTGTTGTTGATCATTAGCACCTCCAATGGTAGTTCTATTATCAGTTTCGCAGCACTCAAGGTGCATTACAGCTGGCCCCCTGTATCCATGGGTTTTGCATCTGAGGATTCAACCAACTATGGATGAAAATTAAAAACAAAAACAAAACAAAACAAACAAACAACAACAACAACAAAAGAACCACAAGCCTGATTATATCTGTACTGAACACGTATGTCCTTTTTTTCTTGTCATTATTCTCTAAACAAGACAGTAGAGCAACTATTACATACTATTTACATTGTATGAGGTATTCTAAGTAATATAAAGATGATCTGAAATATATGGGAGGATTGTGTAGTTCATATACAAGTACCGTGACATTTTATAACAGGGAATTGGGCATCCGTGGATTTTGGTATCCACAGGGTTCCTGGAGCCAATCCCCCATGGATACCAGGGGAAAACTGCACTCTCTCCTTTGCATGGTGCTTTATTTCCCACTAGAAAAAGCCTGAAAAACAGACGCTGTGTGATACTCATCTCCACATCACCCACACAACCCAGCATGAGACCAACAAAAGCTCAAGGCTCCATAAATTGATGTTGAATTGGATTGAAGGTGAGCTTCAGCATCAGCTAAATTCAAATCTTCACCCAAATCCTACGTGGCGCAGAAATATTGACAGATAAGATGATGTGATGTCTGGGAATTACTTCAGGTCGGGGGTAACTGAAACGAGACTGGTCAGCAGTTGAGAACTGTTGAAGCTGAGTTACATCATGTTCATTGCCATTATTTTCTCTATGTTGTATATGTTTCCGTTTTTTAATTTAAAAAGGTTAGGAAGAAACCCCAATGTTTTAAAATTGGCAGGTGTTTAATAAAACTTTCTCTATATACTTATTGCTGTGGCTTATCCACTAATAAGTGTTTCTCACTGTGGTTATTCCCATATTCTTGAATCAGCCGACATAGCACTTTTAGTGCCACTGTTAGTATAAAAAAATATTAAAAGTTTCATCAGAGAGTCTCACTTGAAAAATGCCCTCTGTTCTAAGAGCTAGAAATAATTACAAAGCCATTTTTTAACCTATAAATCCCAACCCCGATTTAAAAGTTATTGTTCATTTTCCCTATGTTTTAAGGGAAAAGTAACCTCAGCCCCATCATTTCATATATTTTACTTACTGAGTCATTTTAGAAATCATCTATTCCAGTCCAAAATTTTAGAGATGTGAAAATTGAGGTCAAGAAACATTTTTGCCTTTCCCCAAATTGTAGAGTCAATTGGAAAAAAGGCAAGGATTGGATACAGATCTTCAGATTAGGATTTTAAAATTCATGTATTCATTTTACAAGAGTTTGGCACACATCTGCTATATGCCAGGCAGAATAAACAATGTAGCCAAAGTCCAGGCCTTCATGGTGCCTGGCAATTCTGTTCCTAGGATTACACCCAAAAGAAATTAGGAGTTACAGACACATACACACATCCCCAAGAAAAATTAGAACTTATGGATACACACACATACACACACACACATGCATATACCCAAGAGAAATGAGAACTTATGGACACACACACACACACACACAAATACACACATACACACAAGCATATATCCAAGAGAAATGAGAACTTATGGAGCCACACACACACACAATGTGTACACAGGTGTTCATAGTGTAACTGCCTAATGTGTTCCTCCTGCCCCCTGCAAATATAAAATAAACTCACCCAGACATGGCATTGCAGTAAAGAAAGAGCTTAATTGGCATGAGGTCATCCATGCCACTTGGGAGACAGAATTATTACTCAAATCAATATCCCTGAAGGCTTGGAGGTTGGAGGTTTTTCTAAGATAGTTTGGTGGGCAGGGACTAGTGTAGGGGGCATACTGTTGGTTGGGGATGCCATCATAGGGGTGTGGTAAATGGTTCTCATGCACTGAGTCCACTTCTGAGTGGGAGCTACAAGACTGGTTGAGTCACGGGTCCAGGTGGGGCCATCTGATGGTCAGAAATGCAAAATCCTGAAAAGACATCTCAAAAGGACAATCTTAGGTTCTGCCATAGTGATGTTATCTGCAGGAGTAATTGGGGAAGTTGCAAATCTTGCAACCTCCAGAATAATGCTTGCTAATTATTTAGAATTCAAGCCTCTCTCATCCTTCTAACTTGGTGGCTTTTCATCAGTTTTCCAAAAACAGTTTAGTTTGGGGGAAGGGCTATTATCATTTAAACTATAAGCTAAATTTGTCCCAAAGTTAGCTTGGCCCATGCCCAGGAATGAGCAAAGATGGCCAACCTGTGAGGATACAAGCAGGAGAGTCAGCCATGTCAGATTTCTCTCACTGTCATACTTTTGCAAAGGTGGTATTATTCATAATAGCCAAGAGGTGGAAACAACACACATGTCCATTGCCTGGCAAAAGGATAAACAAAATGCGGTCCATCCATACAATGCAATATGATCCAGCCATAAAAAGGAATGATGTTCTGATACACTGGCAACATGGTGGAACTTTGAAAACACGAAGCTCAGTGAAAGAAGCCAGGCACAAAAGGTCATGTAACTGCCCAAAGGGTTCACCTTGTCCGCTGCCTAGACATAGCAGATTTATCAAGACAGAGGAATTGTAATAGAGAAAGAGTAATTCATGCAAAGCTGGCTGTGCGGGAGACCGGAGTTTTATTATTATTCAAATCAGCTTCCCCAAGACCTTGGGGATCAGAGTTTTTAAGGATAATTTGGTGGGTAGGCGGCCAGTGAATCGGGAGTGTTGATTGATTGACTTGGGGATGAAATCATAGGTAGCGAAGCTGTTCTCTTCTGCTGAGTCAGTTCCTAGGTGGGGGCCACAGAACTGGTTGGCAGGTCCAGGTGGGGCCATCTGGTTGTTACAAATGCAAAAACATGAAAAAAAAAACATCTCAAAATGTTGGTCTTAGGCTCACAATAGTGATGTTACCTTCAAGAGTAATTGGGGAAGTTGCAAATTTTATGATCTCTGGAATAATGGTTGGTAATATTTAGAACTCCAGCCCCTTTCATCTTGACTTGTTGGCTGGTGGCCTTTCATTTGTTTTACAAGAACAGTTCAGCCTTTCTGGAAAGGCTATTATTTAAACTATATATTAAATTCCTTCCCAAAGCCAGGTCAGCCTACGCCCAGTAATGAACAAGGGCAGTTTAGAGGTTATGAGGCAGGAAAATAGAGTCTGGAGGCAAGAAACAGAAGGCCAATTCACACTTCAGCCATGACAGGAAATATCCTCTCCATAGGGCGTAGGCCAAGTAAATAACTTTGTAACTTTACTTCATCCTCTTCATTTACATAGGGCGTACCCCAAGTAACCAATGGAATTGTCTAGAGGGTATTTAAACTCCCCAAAATTCTGTAACGGGGCCCTTGATCCCCTATGCTCGGGCCCACTCCCACACTGTGGAGTGTACTTTTGTTTTCAATAAAGCCCTTTATTCCTTCCTTGCTTTGTGTGTGCGTTTTGTCCAATTCTTTGTTCAAGACGCCAAGAACCTGGACACCCACTGGTGAGTTAGAAACAAGATGATATCAGCTAGGTCTGATGTCTTTCACTGTCATAATTTTCTCAGTTATGATTTTTGCAAAGGCAGCTTCAGTCACAGGTTGTATGATTCCATTTATTTGAAGTGTCCAGAATAGGCAAATCTATCAAGACAGAAAGACAGACTACTGGCTGCCAGGGTTTGGAGGCGGGAAGGAAAAGAGGGAGTTAATGAGTATGGGGTTTCTTTGGGGCAGTGATGAAAGTGATCTAAAATGCACTGGGCTGATGTTCGCCCAAACCCGTGAATAGACTAAGAGGCATTCAATTGTACACATGAAATGGGCAAATTGGGTAGTATGTGAATGACATGTCAATATAGGTGTTCTATTTTTTAAGGAAAAATATAGAGTGCCATAAGTGCGATACAAAAAAATTAAATGGGGAGGAGATCGGGGAGTGGAGGTGGGTTAAATTTTAGTTCAATGTCTTCCCAACATTCCCTAAATTCCTATAAATTAGTAAATCTTAAAAGATTCCTTGAATCAGGAGTTAAGTAATGCCACACCCAGAGCCAGCCACCACCCTCCTGGTACATTAATTAGATAGTACTACATCAGTGCAGGTTTTAAAACCATTCAAATGCTTTGTGATTCCAGGAAATTCAGAGTGTACACGGGAGAATACTGCCTCTGAATCCATGGAAAATCCTGCCTTCAGAACCATAATTTTATCTAAGGATTCACACAATTTGGGTTTCACACTATTTGCACAATCAGGGGCTGTGCTTTGCAAATAAACATAATGCCAGAAACACCTGAACCAAAATTAGGTGATTCAATACCAACTGGCCCACTGAAAGCATAGAGTTAAGAAATCAGTGCCTGAGCCATTACGGGGCTGGAGCTTTTAAAAATGAACGAACTTGATATTTTTGCAAGTTTTATTATGGAAAAGTGCTTTGGGGTTGGTCAAAAGCCTTCAGAAATCGTTCTACAGCCTGGCTGTTCCCAGACCAAACTGAGGGTCAGGCTGCTTATTCTAGAGGACCAATGAATAAGATGCAGATGACCTGGGAAAGAAGGGAGTTTGTACTTCTGCAGCCAGTTACAGGGAGGAGGCCTGGAAATTATCGCCAGATCAATTCAAAATTACAAAGTTTTCCAGAGCTTATATACCTTCTAAGCTATATATCTACATGTAAAGTGTGCATTCATCTAAAGACATAAGCGATTACTTGTAACTAAGATTTGAGTCCTGAAGACCTTCCTCTGGAGCCTCAGTAAGCTGACTTAATCTAGATGGGTCCAAGTGCTGGGGTGATTACCTTTATCTTGTGTCCTGCTAAATCATGGAGGTTTGGGGAGTTCCTTTAGTCCCCATTAAAGCTTGTTTATGGAAACTTAGGACATTTCTTCAGACCCCTAATAAAGCTTGTTTAATCCTAAATGGGTCCCGCTAAGAATTCCTTTGTTAAAATCGTGTCATGCTTTAAGGCCCAGGAAAGGCCTGAGCAAAACTCTTGGTGGGCTTTTGTTACATTCCAGCCTTTGTATGACAGCACTGGCTCTATCAGCTTTTAATATTTAACTTCACCACTCGGTCAGTGCTGAAACAGTTGTTATGGAGGCCTGTGTTAGTGAGACCTGGCCTGCCACACAGTCCCTCTGGAGGCAGCCTCTTGCCCCGTAATAATTCTCAGTGCCCACCATCCTGGAGGGGTGACTCAGTGGTTCTGTCAGAGGCATGTGAACCAGAGCAACTGCATCTTGAATAGGTTCTTGGTAAAATAAGGTTGAAACTTACTGGGCCGAATTCCCCAACGGTTAAGGCATTCTAAGTCACAGGATGAGATAGGAGGTCGGCACAAGATACAGGTCACAAAGACTTTGCTGATGCAACAGGTTGCAGTAAAGAAGCCAGCCAAATCCCACCAAAAACAAGATGGTGAAGAGAGTGACCTCTGGTCGACTTCAGTGCTATACTCCCACCAGCGCCATGACAGTTTATAAATGCCATGGCAACATTAGGAAGTTATGCTATATGGTCTAAAAAGGGGAGGCATGAATAATCCACCCCTTGTTTAGCATATCATCAAGAAATAACCATAAAAATGGGCAACCAGCAGCCCTCAGGGCTGACCTGTCTATGATCAGAGTAGCCACTCTTTTATTCCTGTACTTTCTTACTAATATTAACTCGCTTTCAGTTTACTCTGCAGATTTGCCCTGAATTCTTTCTTGTGAGAGATCCAAGAGCCCTCTCTTGGGGTCTGGATCTGGATCCCTTTCCTGTAACAACCCTACAAACCGCCCTCAGCAGGACCTTTCACGTTCACTGAAAACTGCATGTGGAGTGCACCTACCACCTCCAACCCTGCACAGCCCAGGGGCTCAGCGCAGGCTCTTCCCAGTTATGCTTTCATTACAGTGAAAAACCACAGCAGATGACAATCACCCCCTCTGGCCACAGAAGTCTGATAAAGGCGGCCCTGTATTTTAACAGAAATGTAATAAATCGTACCCCAAAGAAAGGACACCTTTGAAAGCATTCTAAAGGCTTAACTTGACCGCAAAGTAGAAAACTCAAGAAGTCGCCCAGGGCTCGGGTCTGACATAAACCTTTGTTTTTTGCTATTTCTGTCATTGTGTTTGACTCTGAATTTAGTGTCTGCTCTCTCCCCAGCTTCCAGCGAAACTCGCATCCTGGAGGGCCATCAGCCCCAGGCATCCATGCAATCCACTGCTCAGAAGTGATAAAAAGGAGAAAGTATGAAATATAGTTTTAGAGGTGTCAGAAGAAAATAAATTAGGTTCAGGTTGTGTTTTCTTCTGCATCCGAATATCCCCAAAGCAGAATTTCATTGCCAGTCTCAGACCTGTTAAGTTGCTTCGTGAAAATTAAAAAAGTTTGCATGCAACCCTCCCTCCAGCTGCCAAGACCCCATTTCATCTACCGTCCAGCCGAAATAAAATTAAAGGCTGAGAAGCCTGCTCCGGGGCAGTCACCTCTGATGTGAGAAACCTGAAAAACTGGAAATCACCAGCCAAGAGGAATTATACGTGTGAGCTTCACATAGGTGGGATGTGATGGATGTGGACAGAGCAGCAGAGAGAAAGCCCAGGGAGCATATGCTAAAAAACCTGGGAAAAAAAATGCAAAATCCAGCAGTCTTAGAGGTGGCCTGAGGAAAGAGTTTAGGTTAGAAATATCTGTGCCATAAGAATAATGGGCATCTATATTCCTCCAAGAACATCAGGATAACCAAGGAGCATTAAATACCAAGTTAAGAAGGAAACACAATAAGGAAACCAGCTTACGTTCAGGGAAATTAGAGACTCGGGGTTCATTTTGCAGCAACTGCTGATTGTGTGAATGGAAATGAATTTCCTAACATCACTGAGCTTTAGTTGTCAAGGAGAGGCAGTAATACCTACCTTGCAGGGTTACTGGATTGTTATATATGTGACAGCAACTAAGACGGACTGCTTAATAGCGTACATTGGATATCGTGACCCACAGAAAATGTTCTAAATGGGGGTCGGCAAACTATGCTCATGGGCCAAATGTGGCCCACTGCTCATGTTTATAAATAAAGTTTTATTAAAACACAGTCATGCCCATTCATGACATACTGTCCACGGTATTTTCCTGCTGCAGCTGCAGAATTGAGCCATTGAGACAGATACCATATGGTCTAAAAAGTGGAATATATTTACTACCTGGCTTTTACAGGAAATGTTGACCCCTGGTCTAGAACATCAGTTAATCACCAATCACTTGGGAATAGCAATAAGCTTCCATCTGTTGACCACCTGTTATGTCTGGTCCTATGTGATTTCATTTAATCTTATAGGTATTACAATTTCCATTCTAATTTTGAGAAAACTGAGGTTCTCAGGTATCATTTTCCCAAAGTCATACCATTGAAAACAGCAACATTCTGATTTCAAAGTCAATTCTACACTGATTCTCAGTGGCATTTTTATGAAAAAGTAAGGATACAATGTAGGAAGAGGGGAAAAAAGTCCTAGGGCAATCTCGTGGGTCTGCATAGTATTCTTCCTTTTTCATCTGCCATCTGCAGTGAAGCCACCACAAAAAGGCAGATTTTCAAAGACAAAACTGTGCACCTGATTTCTCAAAACCCAGTGAGGTCAGGCTCCTCCAGTCTCATCTCTTTTGGTGCTCCCACTCTTCCCTTGGCTGGCTGGCTTTCCTCAAGGTGCTCTAAGAGGCCAGGCTCTCTCCTATATTCCCAGCCCCTAAACATGCATATTCCCGGACCAAACCAATGGTCAGGCTGCTTATTCTCATGGCCCAATAATGAGATGGAGATGAACTGGGAGAGAAGAGAGTCTTCATTTCTGTAACCGGGTGTAGGGAGAAGGCCTAGAAATTTTCACTAGACCTACTCAAAATTACAAACTTTTCCAGAGCTTATATGCCTTCTAAGCTATATGTCTATGTGTAAGTGTGCATTCATCTAAAGCTATAAGTGATTAACATCTTCTAATCCATAACTAAGGTCTGAGTCCTGGAGACCTTCCTCTGGAGCCTCAGTAAATTGACTTAATCTAAATGGGTCCAGGTGCTGGGGTTATTACCCTTATCTTGTCTCCTGCTAAAGCATGGAGGTTTGGGGAGTTTCTTCAGACCCCCAGTAAAACTTGTTTAATCCTGAAAGGGTCCTGTGAAGATTTCCTTCGTTATGTTGTCATGCTTCAAGGTCCAGGAGAGAGGCCTGGGCAAAACTCTTGGTAGGCTTTTGTTATATTCCAGCCTTTGTATAAGGACACTGACTCTATCAGCTTTTAATATTTAACTTCACCACTCAGTTAGTGCTGAAACAGTTGTTTCGGAGGCCTGCCTGTTCAGCTGTTAGTGAGGCCTGGCCTGTCATATGCATACCCAAGTATTCCCTAGTTAACTCTTAGTTCTAACACTTCCAAAATATCTACTGGAATGTCACTTCTTCAAATGAACCATCTCTCCCCCAAGATTGAGTCAAATCCCCTTATAAGATACATATACATGCATATATATTTGTAGGTATAAATGTATACATATTCATGTATCTGTATCCTTCACTGCACTTAGAACAGTTGTAAATTCACATTTATTTGTGTAATTATTTAACTAACCACTGAGGTAGGAACCCATCTAGTTTTGATAGTCCTTGTATTCCTAGCAAATATTACAGCACCTGCCTCAGAGTGGGAGTGTAATGAATATTTGTTGGATGTTTAAAAATGCAGATCTTTGGAAAAATGGAGAAGACCATCATTCTCAACATTGAACCATTGGATACAATAGAAAATGTAAAGGCCAAGACCCAGGATAAGGAAGGAATTCCTCCTGACCAGCAAAGACTGATTTTTGCTGTCAAGCAACTGGAAGATGGACGTACTTTGTCTGATTACAACACTCAAGAAGAGTCCACTCTTCATCATGTGTTGAGATTTCATGGTGGTGCTAAGAAAATGAAGAAGTCTTACGCCATTGCCAAAAAGAATATGCATTACAGAAAGAAGGTTAAGTTGGCTGTCCTGAAATACTCCAAGGTGCATGACAATGGCAAAATTGGTTGCCTTCATGGGAAGCACCTTTTAGATGAATGTGGTGCAGGAGTTTTTATGGCCAGCCACTTTGACAGGCATTATTGTGGCAAATATTGTCTTACTGCTTCAACAAACCAGATGAGTAATTGTGTATGAGTTAATAAAAGACATGAACTAAGAAAATAAAAGTCATAGGTTGAAATAGAGATTGTTCAGCCAATTGACATAAGGTAGAGCACTGACAAAGAGAAGCTGCTCACCTTTAGTGGCGGTTGTGTTTGGAGATAGCAGAGAAGCCTCCTCACTTCCTCCAGGACTCAGAGAAGGTGGGGGAAGGAGGTCTTTGGTGTCTTAGTCCCTTCTCACCTCTTTGGCATTACTTCCTTCCCTCCCAACCTCACACCTTATAATCTACTAACTCCAAACCAACAGGAACTCTCCTCCCACGCCCTACATTCACACACCCTAGGTTCACATGCCCTAGGTTCACATGTGCAGGTGTGCACGCATGCACGCGTGCACACACACACACACACACACACAGGCTGTTATCTCCCAACTTCCTGAGAAATGCTTAGGCAGGAGTCTAAATCCTGAGCCCCTTCCAGGGGTTGCCTTGAGCAGTTGCTTCTTCAACCCAAATGCCTCAGATACTGAGCTCTGGGCTGTCTGTGTATACTGCTGTTTGCCATGTAAAATCCCTCCATTGAACACATCTGTCTACTTGCCCATCTATCCCAAAGGTCTAGGAGTACATCAAAATCAAGGGCCATGTCTTTTCTTAGTATTCCCAGGGTAGCCTCTAATTAAGAAAAATTCACTTATTTGAACCAACTTCCCCAAAGAATAGAAAGTTCTAAAAAAAAGAGGAATCAACAGAAAATTAAGTTCCAGTTTCCTCATTCACCTCTCCTGCCCAAATAGTACTCTTTTTGTCTGGATTCTTCTTCCTCTTTCCCCTTCTGACTGCCTCCAATGCCTCCAGCAGAACGAGAGAGAAGCTGTCCAGGCTGCAGAGAGGAGTGGTAACAACCGGATCTCGCCTCAGAAGGTGGGGACAGGGTAGGCAGAGGGGGAATGCATCTCGCTGGAAATGTCAATGCCCCATGGGCAGGGAACTGCAGACAGAGCTTCCCTTATTGAAGGCATGAAGTCAGAAAACTGGGAATTGGTACCTTCCAAAAAGAGGGAGAGCCAGCAGGTAGGAGAGAGGGTGTGTGAGGTGGTGTCAGGCTAGTGGACACTGCACATAAAGAATGTCAGAATATAAATGTTTATTTGTTACTGAGTCCTGGTTTTGGGTGACTCCAGATGGAAAGTGCCTATTGGCAGGTGTTTTGTCTCTCTGCAAGGGGCACGAGGGTGCTGATAGCTGCTTCTGTCACTTGTTTCATTCCCACGGAAGCATGCTTGCACTTCCCAGGTTAGGCTTTCGGTCAGGTTTGGGCTTGTGGAATTGTTTTATATTTTTGACATTATGGTTTTGAAATACCTGGCTTGCCAGGATGCTTGCCCCCAAGCAAGTTCTTCTCTACCTGCCCTGCACAGATGAGGTTGTGTGCATTTTTACCATTACTATCCAGCGGACCATTCAAATACAAACATACTATATTTGTATCTCAATCACTTGCACTTGAGTCTGCTTTTAAGATTTGTTTTTCTTGCCCACTATGCAAGTAAATGCCTTGTTTGTGATCACCAAAGTCAAGTGTTTAGACAACCTGCTCAGGTCCATTATTTTCCCCATTTATTTGACGTCTTTTTAAAAAAAAATTTTAAATATTGGGTATAGTGGCTCACATCTGAAACCCAGCACTTTGGGAGACTGAAACAAGAGGATTGCTTGAGCCCAGGAGTTCAAAACCAGCCTGGGCAACAGAGTGAGACCCTGTCTCTATAAACAATTTAAAAATTAGCTGGGCATGGTGGCATGTCATGTGCCTATAGTTCCAGCTTCTTGGGAGGTTGAGGCAGGAGGATCACTTGAGTCCAGGAGGTTGAGGCTACTGTGAGCTATGATTGACCACTGCACTCCAGCCTGAGTGAGAGAGTAAGACCTTGTCTCAAAAAATTAAAAATAAAATAAAATAAAAAACCACTTAGATAACCTGCTAAGGCCCATTATTTTCCCCATTTATTTGATAACTTAAAGAGAATCATTTAGAATAGAAAAAAGTGACAAAAAAAGAAAAAAAAGAAAAAAGAAAAAAGAAAAAAAATTTTAAAGAAAAACAGGAAAAAAAGGAAAATTTAAAAAGTGAGTGACAAAGTGAAAATATTTGGATTATCTTCTGAGAAGTGAAGAATTTGAGACTGTAATAAACATAGAGAAAGGACATCTATGTGTAAGAAAAGATTATATAATTAATTACCCAGATGCATGAGGTCTAAATGTCCCTGAGTTTGCCTAAATGTCATAGTTATGCTAATGACATGTATTCTATTTTATTTTTACTTAGAGGCAGAACTGAAGTTTGGGTGGTTGCCAACAAGTTGTTGAGCTTGAAAGCGATGCTATAAATTTCCAAGGACATGATTGCAGTTGCATCGGATGTACTTGTCTACTCAGCTGATGTTCAAGTTCAAAATAGAGCTATGTTCTGAACATGGGCAATGTTCTTAAAGGAGAATTTTCAGGGTGTCTTAATATTGTTTGACCTCAGGCAGAATGAGCCAAAGGCAGTGGGGTGTAGGAAGAACATGAGACTTGATCTCCGGGAAATGAGCTCCACCACTCAACAGTGTAAGAACTTGTTGTGATGGTTAAAATTGAGTGTCAACTTGATTGAATTGAAGGATACAAAGTACTGTTCCTGGGTGTGTCTGTGAGGATGTTGCCAAAGGAGATTAACATTTGATTCAGTGAACTGGGAGAGGCAGACCTACTACCCTTAATCTGGGTAGGCACCATCCAATCAGCTGCCAATGCAGCTAGGATAAAAGCAGGTAGAGGAACATGGAAAAACTAGACTGGATGAGTCTTCTGGCCTCCATCTTTCTCCCATGCTGGATGCTTCCTGCTCTCGAACGTCAGACCCCAAGTTCTTCAGTTTTTGAACTCTTGGACCTATACCAGTGGTTCGTCAGGGGCTCTGGGGCATTCGGCCACAGACTGAAGACTGCACTATCATCAGCTTCCCTACTTTTGAGGTTTTGGGACTCAGACTAGCTTCTTTGCTCCTTCGCTTGCAGACAGCCTATTGTGGGACCTCACCTTGTGGTCATGTGAGTCAATACTCCTTAATAAACTCCCTTTATATATACATCTATCCTATTAGTCCTGTCCCTCTAGAGAACCCTGAGCAATACACCTGGGCATGTCCCTTAGCACCTTGGATGAATCCTTAGGTCTGTGAAATAAGGGAGCTGGAGTTGATGGTCTCTAGAATGATTTCTTTTCCCAAAGTTCCCTGGTATTATTACTTACAGAAAGATAAAATGTGAAATGTAACAAAAATAGGAAGCAAATTATAACCAAGGCTGAGCCTGTTCATTTCCACTGAGGTATCTCTGGGGTTTGTGAAAATATAGGAGAGGGTATTAAAGAAAGAGTGCCATGAAAACTGAAACAGAGGAAGTCCAGAGTCCTCTCAGACTCTGGGAAAGTCACACACATTATGTGACACACATTTCTTTATATTCAGATAGAGGCAATCTGACACGGGCTTCATACATGGATTTGATAACATCCCATTTTCAAAATGGGGAAAAATAGCCACATAGAATTATATACAATGATGTTAACTGTACTAATAGTGTTAATCTCATAATACTGTTAAAAATAAATATGTTCAAATTTATGTTGCTACTTCCACTCCAAGGACTACTATATTTTTGTATCAAAGGAGCAGAGCATAACACCATTTCTCTTACTGAGTCAATTGGACTGAGCTCACTCCACATGTGCTAGAGGAATGAATATTCATGGAGTGGAATGTCCACTAGGGCACGTGGATCTAAGGGAGAATACTGAAAGCCAATACAAAATGACAATTAAGACAGAATAAATTGGAATATTAGATTTATTTTACATTTCAGAATTTTAACTGCTATTGAGTCCATTAGAAATAAACCTACAAAAATAATGTTTTCCTATTGATGAGCTTTGTCACAGATATCTCCTGTTTCCAGACCAAAGCAATGGAAAACAATGAAGAAAAGGAAAAAATTAGGCCAGGCACAGTGGCCCATGCCAATAAATTCAGTGCTTTGGGAGTCTGAGGTGGGAGGACCACTTGAGGTCAGGTGCTTGAAACCAGCCTGGGCAACATAGTGAGACCCTGTCTCTTCATCAAACAGAAAAAATAGCTGGGCAGAGTGACATGCATCTGTAGTCCTAGCTACTTGGGAGGCTGAGGTGGGAGGATTGCTTAAACCCAGGTGTTGGAGGTTATATGATTGCATTACTGCATTCCAGCCTGGGTGACAAAGCAAGACCCTGTTCCAAAATAAAATAAAATAAAAGTCTGTCTTTGATGAGGTGAAGAACCATAGAAATACTAAAGCACAATCTATGAAGAAAGACTGCCAAGCCAAATAAAAGTTGAACAGTGTGAAGGGGAGGTACTAAGAGAGGGAGAACACCTCTGATATGTTCTCCAGAATCGGTGGCAAAATCCCTAAGGCAAAACTTCACTTGGGAAGACAAAGTGGGGATGCAAAGGAAGAATGCAGAAAAGAATGAGGGAAAGCAGGAATGATCATGGAAACTTTCAGACATAGTGAGATGTAGGCTACAAACATGGTGTGACAGAAGAGATATGACCAACAGCAGCTGCATGGCAAGGCTGGTTTACTGAGCAGAAACAAAGTTACTTTTTGTTTCTTTGAGGCAAATGGAGTTTCTTTTGAGGCAGAGAAACTCCTTTCTAACTGTGAGCAATGTCATGTCATAACATAGAGAACTGATGAGGGGAAAAGTGCTAAGAGATGACAAAATAATGGCATAGGGGATCCAAGGTATGTATAATTGGTACTCTCATAAAAAGAAGGGAAAATACTATAGGAAAAAAGTCACAATATGGAAAAGAAGAAGATGTGACAAGGAATGACAGGAAGGGCACAAAACTGTGAAGGAATCTGAAATCTTTGCATAGACTTATGAGAATGTAATGAGGAATCTCAGTTTCAAAGAGGCATGGCTTTTTTTCTTTCTTTTTTTTTAAAGCTCAAGATAATAAAGAAGTCACTTATCTATACATGGAACAAGAACAGAGAATGGACATTCAATTCTCAAAACTGAAAACTTGACAGTACAGTGGCAAATTATCCTAACGAATAAAAGAAGGCTGACATTTCAACAGAAATTATCATGACCATAAAGAAACCTTGTAAATGAACCTAGGTATCACAAGTACATGCACCAAATAGGAAAGGTAGAGTGCATAGTCAACCAGAAAATAGAAAGTCTTTGCAGAAAAGTGTAGAAAAAGTATCAGGAAGTCTTAATCCCAGAATGAGGTAAGGGATCTAAAAATATGAAAGGAAGTCGGGCATGGTGGCTCACACCTGTAATCTCAGCACTTTAGGAGACCAAGACTGAAGATTGCTTGAGTCTAGGAGCTCAAGACCAGCCTGGGTAACATGGCAAAACCCCATCCCTACAAAATATACAAAAATCAGCCAATTGTGGTGGTGCATGCCTGTAGTTCCAGCTACCTGGGAGGCTGAGGTGGGAGGATCACTTGAGTCTGGGAGGTGGAGGTTGCAGTGAGCTGAGATCATGCCAGTGACTACAGCCTGGGTGACAGAGCAAGACTCTGTCTGAAAAACAATAAAAAATAAAAGAAAAAATATGAAAGGCATCAAAAGGGGCTTTGAGTTAATATTATAGCTAGAAGAACAAGGAGAAAATACCTCATCTTGGGTCTTATAGCATCAGCCAAATATGGGAGGTGCTCACAGGTCCTTCTCTGAAGATTATTCTCAAGCCCTTTCTTCCTGAGGGCCCAGAGAGTTAACAGTTCTTATTGGTTCTTTCTAGCTACCACTGTCTTTTCCATCTTTTGATGTTCTCTTTTTTTCTTTCCCACAAAGCCAAGCTACTAACAGTCATTCCTGATTCCCAATACAATACTCTTGGGGAAAGGTATACACTGCTGCTTAGTTATTTGAGGGCTTAGATGCTAATCCATATGGGCAAATAGGCTGTAATGAACTTGGGATATAAAACATTTTCCCCATCCAAAGGCATGTAACTACCTCTCCTCTGCCCTGGGGCACTTCACAGCTCCCCTTTTGCAGACATTTGTGTTTCTTTAGGTGAAAGCTGACACTGTTTTTAATTCTTTTGTGCAATACGGAGGGAGGAGCATGAGAAACAAATAGTGGATTTCACTGAGGTTTTCCTCCCAAAAGGCCACTAATCAAAGGGTAGAACAATAGGTGGGAACTACTGTGCTCAGGTAACTGCTTGTCTGAGAAGTTGGGCATGGGTGGGAATCCTCCCAACTTCCAACACATAGCTGGTCAGGTCCCCTGTGCACTACCAAGATCTCCTTGGGCCCTTGCTTCTAAAATTATGGAATGGCTGTGGTCTTTCCACAAGCTAACCAAATTCACTGGAATAAAAAAATTGTGTCAATTTCCATTTTTTCCTCATATATATGTGTGTGTGTGTATATATATATACACATATATATACCTCATATATATATGTGTGTATATATATATATTTTGAGATGCAGTTTTGCTCTTGCTGCCCAGGCTGGAGTGAAGTGCCATGGGGTGATTTCGGCTCACTGCAACCTCTACCTCCTGGGTTGAATTGATTCTCCTGCCTCAGCCTCCCAAGTAGGTGGGATTACAGGTACCCACCACCATACCCGGCTAATATTTTGTATTTTTAGTAGAGACAGGGTTTCACCTTGTTGGCCAGGCTGGTCTCAAACTCCTGACCTCAAGTGATCCACTCGCCTTAACCTCCCAAAGTGCTGGGATCACAGGCATGAGCCACTGCACCCGGCCTCTCCCATAATTCTTTTACTTAATGGTTTGACACCCTCTGCATTTGCTGGTTTGGAAGTACTAACTGAAAAAAATAAATAAATAAACAAAATGCAACAATTATTAGCAGAAAATCCCACAATGGGATAAGTTTAATAACTTGTTTTGAAGGCAGGGCTGGGTTGTGTCTTTGTTCATAACTATAATTCTATATGTTCTATAGAATACTTGTCATATAGGCTAGCTTTGGCTGGCCAAATTAATCATAAAATGAAAATAGCTATCAATAATCACAGTCCTTTACAATATTAAGGTGCCCTATAGGGAGTACTGCAAATTCTAGGTGTTCCATTACCTACATAATGGTAAAAACCATTTACTAGTTCTTCTACAACAAGATAGAATATCTCCTGGACTTTTATTTTCCTGCTTCTTCTCTTTGAGAATAACTGGCAGAGAGGTGATTGTGAAGTTAAAACATAGAAGAACATTAAAATCCTAAAACTATGAGGAAGTTATAGGAGAACCAAGTTGTGAAAGAAATATTTTCCAGCCTGAATAAGCTGCTTCTTAAATTTGTGAAAAGCTTACAATTTTTCTGGACTTATCATTGACAATGTTGAGAAATCATTTATAAAATAGTACAGATTTCCATCCAGAAAACTGAAAATTAAAATGAACAAATTTTCTGATTTTTCAAAGATTAGAAGAACATGAATCACACAAATGTGAGAGCAAGAAAGATGGGGTGTTGGGCAGTGTCAAATGCCTGCCACAGAGAAGTCAGGCAGAGGGAGCTGAGAGAGGACGCTGAGTTTGGGGATTAGAAGTTACATGAGATTGCTGAGAAAGCAATTTAGCTTTGAGAGAACATGAGCTTAATGTCATCCCTGAGGATACTTTGAAAATGGATTATTTTAAAGGATCATTGGTGAGTACTTAAATCAGAAAGTGGAGGTCACGTTGAGTCAGAATGGGCTCATTTTGAGTAAGTCATGCCAGACTAAACTCATTTCACTGGACTGATAAGTACAAGAAATGTAGTAGACTAGAAGGATCGTATCTCCTTTGGAGCTAAAATAATTGACAAGATTTTTCCTCATAGTCTTGTGGACCTGGTGAAGATACAATTAAGATCAGTTTACAAGTATTGACACTGAGGATTAAGAGATGGATGTCCACCTGGAGGGGTGTTTCTCACGGTCCCTCTCTGGATGTCTCCTGTTGGCCATTTTAGCTAATGATTTGGATGAGTAAAAGGATGGCGTGGGAATCAGGGCTGCCAATTTGGGGAAGCTGGGATGACAAGATAATAATGCCTTGTATGACACAATTGAGACCAAAAGAAACCAGGAATGGGAAAGAGAAATGAAGAAACAAGCTTCAAAGGAGACTTGCTGGGCTAGATCAATGGACTGAAACTAACAAGATGAAGACTGATAGCAGCAAAGTACTACTCTTGTTCAAATACACCAGCTACACAAGTACCGAGTAGGGGAGACAGGGATGAGGGGCTACACAATAAAAATAATCAGGGCAATGGACTATCAGGGCAATATGAGACTTTAGTCTTTCTCTAGCTGAACAACAACAACAAAATAAACCTCATATAACTTTCAACAACTGCAGTATAAATGTAGTGTTGAGCATAATGAAAGTAACCTCAGTTTAATAATCGAGAGCACATGCTAATTACTAAAAAGTATTCTTTGATATCTATGCAAATTCACAATTAAGAATAAAATTTGATTAACCATGTAACTTTGGGGTTGGAAAAATGAATTTATTCAGTGTGAGTGGTATTACAGTCTCTGATGAACAGATCACCCACAGAGTTGTAGAGTTTTGTCCTCAGTGCCCAAGAGTATGTTTTCAGAGAAATATAACTACTATGGCAAAGAACCAAAATGCAGACAGATGAATAAGTAGGAGAAAGGGAGAGGAGGGAAAAGAGGCTGGGAACTGGTGGGCAAAGGGTGGGGAACGAGTATCAAAGAGCAAGCACAGAGGGACAGGCTCTGTATTTGAACTTTTTTTGATGATCCATATACCTGGGTGGCTTTTCTCTGTGCCTGTGTCCAGATTTCTGGGTACAGGGAGTGATAAGCGCCACGCAATCACCATAGTACCTGATCTCAGGTAACCTCCCTCATCATACACCGTGCTTTGTAACATTTCACACAACAATAACTAAACCACCATGCAAGTACTTCTCTTTCCCTTCTAAACACTAAGGTAAGTCCATGGGAGCAGGACGACTGTGTTGGTCACTTTCATCACTGTCTTTAACGCCACCTATATAGCCATATGTAAGCATATATGAAACACTATTTAAAAAGTTTGAATTTTTGAACATCACTCAGCAATTTAATAGCTTCCCTACATGGTGGAAATTCAAAAATAGGAAATATAAGAAGAACAAACATCTCAAGTTAGTATCACAACATTGCAGCCTGAAAAGAAAAAAATGCATTCTTTCACTACAATGCAGTACATAAAATAGTAATGAAAATTGACCACTTATTAGTTCATAAAGCAGGTTTTCAATAAATTTCATCAGTTGGGTGTATAGATGTCACATTTTTTCCCATATGCACTAGGTTAGAAATCAAGAATGCAGAGATGACTAGAAAACCCTCATATAGAAATTTTAAAACACACATTTTAAAAATGCAAGGGTCTGCACTACAAATAGGGTGCAGTATATACTGCTCGGGTGATGGGTACACCAAAATCTCACAAAGCAGCACTAAGGAACTTACTTGTGTAACCAAACACCATCTATGAAAATAATTTTAAAAAACTAATACTAATTTAAAAATTAAAAAAAAACCCTCAATGGTCAAAAAAGAAATTGTAATGGAAACCGAAAATATGTGTAAACAATGATAGCATTAAATATTTTTTTAAAAAGAGAATACCATTAGGGCAGTACCTAGTGGGAAATTTAAAGCCTTAAATGTAGAGATTAGAAGTGAAAATAGGGCAGGAATCAAGACACTGAGTGTCCACCAAAGGGAGCTAGGGAAGAACAACGGATTAAACCTCTGTAAAGTAGAAAGAACAAATAAGACTGAAAAACCTCTAGCAAGACTGACTAGAAGCAAGATAAAGAAAAAGAGAGGGGTGGCTCACGCCTGTTTGGGAGGCTGAGACGGGTGGATCACGAGGTCAGAAGATCGAGACCATCCTGGCTAACACGGTGAAACCCTGTCTCTACTAAAAATACAAAAAATTAGCCGGGCACGGTGGCGGGCGCTTGTAGTCCCAGCTACTCGGGAGGCTGAGGCAGGAGAATGGCGTGAACCAGGGAGTTGGAGCTTGCAGTGAGCCGAGATCGCGCCACTGCACTCCAGTCTGGGCGACACAGCGAGACTCCGTCTCAAAAAAAAAAAAAAAAAGGAAAAGAAAAAGAGAGCGAGAGCAAGAGAGAGGAAAAGAGAGAGAGAGAGAGAGAGAGAGAGAGAGAGAGAGAGAGAAAGAGAGAAACAACCACACACTACTGGAATTTGTAAAACCCATAAATGTAAGTACTACAGAGATAAAAATGATAGCCTTGACAGCTCTACACCAACAAACTTGAAAACTTAAATGTTCAAAATCCTAGAAAACTACAACTGACTCAAGAAGAAACAGAAAAACTAAAAAACAAACAGAAAACAAACAAGCCAACATAAACTGAGTCAGTGGTTTAAAAATCTTTCCACCAAAGAAAAATCTAGGCCCACTTGGTTTTATATGTTAATTTTCACAAACAATCCATAAATAATACCAAACTAATGTAACTCCTCCAAGGAGTGAAAAAATAAGACATTTACCCCAATTCATTTTATGAGACTAGTTAACTTTAGTAATCAAATCATCCAAGGAAAGACATATTTATTAAATATAGGAACAAATATAAATGGAAATGAATAAATTTATATAATACAAATAAAAAATATATAAATAGAAACAAATATAAATAAAATACAAAAAAATTAGAAAGACCAATTCATTAATCACCACAGAAAAACCTATAATGATCATTTCAACAGATGAAGAAAAAGCATTTGATACGTTTACTATCTATTTCTGATTTTTTTTTTTACAGATTCTTAGCAATTAGGAATAGAAAGTAACTCCCTTACTCTGAAAAATAATATCTAGTTTAAGAAACATAATTGAAACATCATGTTTAATTGTGAAAAGGTAAAAGTTTTCCTATTTAACATCAAGTTACTAAGGTTATATTATATTATATATAATATTAAATAATTATATCAAGCTTCATCTTGGGGAAAAGTCTAGCTCAATAAAATAAGAAAACAATAAAATATATAAATATTACACAGAAAAAAGCTGTTATCATTGGCTGCTTATTCATTGCCTACCTAAAAGAACCCTCAAATCTCAAAGAATAGATACATTATTAGAATTAATGAGGGTTTTTGATGATTGCTGGATACAACATAAATATTCATATCACTTGTATATCTTGATACTGGCAAAAAATAGAACATATATTTTTAGAAGATAGCTTTCATGAAAGCCACAAAAATATAAAGAATTAGTACTGAATAGAATAAAATTGCTTCAAAAACAGTTTATTGAAAAATTATAGAAATACTGAAAAATAACAAAGTAAAAATAAATGACATGTTATAGCATAATCTTGAATAGGAAGGCACAACATTTTCAAGAAGTCACTACTCCTCTGTTCAATCTGTAGATAGATTTAATGCAGTTTCAGTCAAATGCCAACAAGATTTTTAGGGAAAATTTGATTCTAAAATGTATATGTAAGAACAAAGAGCCATAAATAACCAAGATGCTTCTGAGTAAAAGAAGAGGTTGGAAAAACTTACTCTATTCAGAATTAATATAAAATTTTGGTGGTTAAACCCATGTAGAATTAGGACTGGAACAGACACACTAGACAATTCAAAAGATAAAGAGCCATTTGGGGCATGAACAGACGCATTGACCAATGAAAAGAATTGAGATCAGAGAAACAGACTTAAGTCCCTTGAATTTTCATGTATAACAAACAGAAAGAGATTTTCTGATGTGTGGGCAAATATGAAATAAACGGTACTAGGACAAGTGGTTATTTATACATACAGAAAAAAGGAGAGCTGAAACTACACCTCACACTCCACACAAAAATCAAATCCAGATGGTTGAAAAATTTAAATGCCAAAGTCAAAGTTATAACACTTCACAAGACAATTTAGAGGACAATCTCATGTCCCATGAATAGGAAAGCATTTCTTAAACCAAATAAAATAATAGTCAATAGCCATAAATAAACAGAGACACAAACTTGACTATATTCAACAAATTTCAGTTTGTCAAAAAATTCCATAAACAGAAAAAATTAAGTCATAAATAAAAGATGATATTTGCAACATGTAACTCACCATGGCTCAGTCTCTAGACAACATTTAAAACATCTATAAATCAACATAAAAAAGATAAACCACCCAACAGAAAAAAATAAACAAAATACCTGAATGAAGACTTTGTAAAAGTCACAAAATCATATGGAAAGATGTTCAATCTCACTAATAATCAGGAAAATGAGACATAGATATCGTTTTATACTCATCAGACTGGCAGAAACTTAAATATCTAGAAATATCAGCTGAGGTGCCCATATCAGCTACCAAGGTAAGTGTGGGGGCAGAATTGCATATGGTGGGTTTTCAAAGGGAAATGCTGACAATATACTAGAGGACTCTAAAACTTGCTTCAAGACTGGCAAATGATTTCACCGACTTTGAGAATATCAAAACTAGATCAAATTTGATACTGGTGAGGAGGTTTCTTTGGAGAAATCTGTTGCCGTGCTGTGAGTAACCCAACCTTTTGGAGGGGAGAATGGGTTATTACTGGTCCCTTGCCTAATGGGTGAGCTTCAAGGAGATCCTCACAATGCTTTGAAATGATCTTGGCAGTTGGAAGACATGGAGAAGGGGTGTGTGACCTATTTCTGGGAAAGTTAAATTGGATTGTGGACTAGGTTCTGACTCACCTGGGGAGTCTAGTGTGCAGAAGAGAGGCAGCACCAGGAGGGGCTGCGTAATGGGATCAATCCACATTTCCTAAATTAGGTGGAGCCCACCAGAGGGAAGCTGGAGTGTAATTCCTTTGTTTTCCTGGACATTCTGGGAACAGGACAGAACTATAGGCACCCAGTGGAATAGAGACACTCTCCCTCATCCCCTATGAAGGGGCTCAGCTGAAAACCACCAAGCAGCCCTGGAAAGCACCGAGAAAAAGGAGGCAACCTCTGTGCTCTGCAGGCTACCTAGGGACACAAAGGGACCTGTCTGCCCACACTTTCAGGTAGGGAGGACTGAACTGAAGCTGAAAATACGCAGAAGACATAATGTCAAGCCAGTTTTGAAGTATTGGCTATTATATGGGACTGGATATTCCAATTCCTGAGACAAAACAGTTTTATGACCAAAAGTGGCTGGAGGATATTTTATTTTTTTGAGTGTGACGATCTCTCCAAATGTTTGAAAAGGGTGGTCGGAGAGGATAATAAAGTCGTATGCTTGATCAACATTCTGACTCCATATTGTTTCATAGAGGGTAAAACTATAAAGAAAAGCCAGAGAATGATACCAAAAAAATTGGGGAGATCATTTATGGTGGGCAGAAGAGTGAGTAGGATGGAATTCAGGAGGCAGCACACAGGAGCTGTGGATGTGCTGACAACATTCTGTGACCCAAGGTGTTGGGTGCTGTGGCCAGTGTATTGTGAGTCCTGATTCCCTGATTATTTTTGCAAGTATTCAATAGTTAGTATAAAACAACACTTAAAGGGAAACCATAAAAAGCTAGAAGACAATATGTGTGCCTATTTGACCAAGAAATCCTTTTAATTTTCCCCCCCTATTCTCACGTCCCTTGATCTAAAATATACTTTTTATGCCATTAGCAGTCCAGGTTCCTGCTGCTTTTAGACTTTTGAAAAAGAAAAGGAAGGAATTTTTTTCTCTTCATGTCATTCTTTTGTATGTCTCTGACCCAGGCAATGAGCACATACCGGCTGAGTTTTTTGAAAGGGGGATAGTGTTGTGGTTGGGGAAGAGAGTATTTATGGGGAGGTTGAAAACTTCAGTAAAATTTCAAAAATATCCACAATTTTGATAGTGATGACCTCCAGATGGGCAAATTACTGGTGACTTTTTAAAAATGATGTCCTATTGGTTCCATGGTTTTATTTTTATTTTTTTGAGATAGGGTCTCGCTCTGTTGCCTAGGCTGGAGTGCAGTGGCACAGCCTCAGCTGTCTGCAACCTGTGCCTCCCAGGCTCAAGCAGTCCTCCCACCTCGCCCTCTTGAGTAGCTGGGACTACATGCACACACCACCACGCACGCTTAACTTTTGTATTTTTGTAGAGATGGGATTTTACCATGTTTTTGAGGCTGGTTTTGAACTCCTGGACTCAAGTGATCCACCTGCCTTGGCTTCCCAAAGTGCTGGGATTAAAGATGTGAGCCACGGCTCCTGCCAGTTTCATGCCTTTTATAAAAAGAATGAACGTCTTATGTAATAATAAATAAATAAACAGAAATCATTTGCTTTGGATGTAGAAAATGCAGATTTAGAATGTCCAGAGTCAGGAGCTAAGCCTCATATTTTTTTGTTTTAGCTCAGTGTAGAGTGCATTGAAGGTGTCCTAAAAATAATTCTATATAGTAAGCCAACTTAAAACCCCGCTCACAGCCAGGTCTGCCAAGTATGAGCCAGGTAAAATTACTGAAAAGGGTGGTTCTGACTTACTCCTTAACAATAACGTGGCTTACAAACAAAGACTGATATAAAATAGTTGATCCAACCCAAACACTTTGCTCATTTCCCAAAATTTACTACACAAACATATACAACTTACCACAATATAAAGATCATAATGAAAGGTTTGCCTTTTATTCTTTTAAATGACCATGTGTTTAGATCTGATGTACTGACAGCGATAATCCTCCATTAAGGAGAAACCTAATAAAATTTGAAAAATAGTGATTTTATATTTAGATGATACTCAGATCTTCAGCTACATATATGGAAAATGGAATTATTGCTAGAAGCATTGTTTAAAAATTAGGGTATCAAAGGAGTATTAGGAAGTCAGGAGGTTCTTTCTTTAGGAAGCGGCTTATCTGGATTCATTCAAAGAGCTTTAGGCCAGTTTGAGGTCTTTCTGCAAAATGTAAATTGCTATATGAGAAACCATATATAGTCCAATGATGAAAGAATGCAAAGCCTTAGAAGCACAGGAGACAATTCCAGCATCTTTCCTAAAGTTCTGACAAAAAGGGAAATAACTACCAAATTATTCAACTCGAATGCTTATTATGTATGTATAAGTCAGTCGGCAGATGAAGAGAGGAGGGAAATATGACTTTGACCCGTAGGGAACTCACAGTCTTGTGGGGGCCACTAGGGGTGGTGGTGTGACCTGCCTGGAGCAGCGCTAAGTATGGACTTGTGAGTCAAGGGCTATCAGAACATAAGTAAACTGATGGCTGTTCAGAGAAGGTAGAGTTCTATTCAACAGTTTGCAAGAAGGACTATTTCATGGAGGAGGTCGCATTGAACTAGACCTTTAAAAGTTGGTAGAATTTAAAAGCAAGTATATGGAAGGAGGAAGAGTGAAAGTGAGCAGAGGTGCAGGAGTGAGGCAAGGGTGAGCAGTTTTAATTTTTTAATGGTGGTATTATAAAATACACAACAAAATTTGTCATCTTATTATTATTATTATTATTACTATTGTTTTGAAGGCAGGGTCTGGCTCTGTTGCCCAGGCTGGAGTGCAGTAGTTCAATCATGGCTCACTGTAGCCTCCACCTCCTGGGCTCAAGCAATCCTTGCACCTCAGCCTCCTGAGTAGCTGGGACCACAAGCATATACCACCACCCCCAGCTAATTTTTACAGTTTTGGGAGTGACAAGATCTTCCTGTGTTGCCCAGGCTGGTCTCGAACTCCTGGACTCAATTGATCCTCCTGCCTTAGCCCCAAAGTGCTGGGACTACAGGCATGAGCCACTGCACCTGACCCCATCTTAAAAAATTTTTCAGTGCACAGTTCGGAAGTACATTTGCGTTTTACAACCATCAGAATCACCCATTTTCAGAGGCTATTTTTCATCTTATAACAGGGAAAATCCATATCCATGAAATACTAACTCCTCATTCTTCCTCCTCCCCCTGCCGGTAAACACTATTTCACTGTCTCTATGACTTTGACTGCTTTAGGGACTTATATAAATGAGATCATACAGTGTGTATCTTTTTGTGACTGGCTTATTTCACTTAGCACAATGTCCTCAAGGTTCATCTATGTTGTAAAATATGTGAGAATTTCTTTCCTTTTGAAGGCTGAATAATATTTCATTGTATGGATAGGCCACATTTTGCTTATCCATTCGTCTATCCATGGACACTTGGGTTGCCTTCACCTTTTGGCTATTGTGAATAATGCTGCCACACACATTGAGGAACCAGTATCTGTTTGGGTTTCTGTTTTCACTTATTTCAGGTTTATACCCAGGAGTGGAATGGCCAAGTCATACAGAACCTCTAGTTTTAGTTTTCTGAGGAACCACCATAATGTTTTTCACAGTGGCTGCACCATTTTAATTCTTATGAATAGTGCACAAGGGTTCCAATTTTTCCACAGTCTCATCAACACTTATTTTCTGGGGTTTTTGCTTTGTTTTTGATAGTAGCCATTTAAATTAGCATAAGATATAATTTCATTGTGGTTTAGATTTTCATTTCCTTAATGATTAGTGATATTGAGCAATATTTTATATGCATTTTGGCCATTTGTACATCTTCTTTGGAGAAATGTTTATTCAGGTCCTTTGCCTATTTTTTTAAATTGGTTTTTTTTTTTTTTTTTGCTGTTGTTTAGGCAGAGAAGGCAATCTTTGAATACCAGTGATGTTTCACTAATGCTGGGCCATAGATTTCACAAGAAGTTGTATCAGGTATTAGAATGTGAGTTTGGTTTCAATCATGGATGAGTTTGAATGCCTTTTCCAAAATTCAGTGTGCATTTCATCAGAAGCCACAAAGGGCCCAGGAGCAAGAACATGGTCTGACTGCTCTCTGCTAAATAATTTCAGCCTGATGACAGTGAGCAGGCTATACATGAGTCTAACACGAGAACAGGTGGAAAGGGAGACTTTCCACTGGAAAAACGTGATTCTAACATACAGAATCACCTTCAAGGAGCAAGTAAGCAGAAAAATAGACAATGGCACAGTGGCCAGGTGAGAAGACAGTAGGTCCAGAATCTGAGGTTCAAATCCTGGCTCTGTGAGATAACAACATGCCTTGGTTTCCCCACGCTACTGAAACGCCAGGGGTTTGGTCTAGGTCCCGTTGCTCGCTGCACAGAAAGCCAACAACTGAGACAATGAGCATTGCCAGGGAAGAAGGCTTTATTTGGGTGCTGCAGCCAAGGAGATGGGAGATCAGTCTTAAATTCATCTCTCCAACCGACTAAAATTGGAGGGTTTATATAGCTGGGAAGGGAGGTAACTACCTGCAAGGAAAACTGCAGTTAGGGAGGGATGAGGAAGCAATCATGATAAATGAGGAGTCTGGTGTCTCATTGTCTGATGGTGACGTAGTGAGTTTCAGTCTCTTGCCTGAAGGTCTGTTTCCTAACTCAGATGACTGACAAATGTTAAGTTTCAAGTTTTAAGACCAGATGGGTCAATTTCTATGTTTATTCAAAAACCCTGTAAATATCAGTTCTATGTGGAACTTCAGCCGGTTTCTCCCCAGTTATCACAGTTAGGGTTAAATGATGCAATATAAGTAAAACATCAGCAATGTCTGACACATACACAGAGTGCATGACACAAGTAGTGTGTTGGGATGATATAACTCAGTGAACTTCCTTTGTTTACTCAGTTATATTGAGTGATGAGGCAACTCTGAAGATGCCACTTTGCTACCTCTCTCCTGATAATTTCACCAGATCCAGCCATATGAGCACTGAAAGTGGGGGCTTAGCTCAAATTGTTCCTCATGTTTCTCTTGCAGGCAAATCATTTGGCACCAAAACAGGCACAGAAGTCCAAATCCTGCTGCCAGCTCCACGACTGATGGCACAGACAGACTTCAGGATTAGTCCTTTAATCTCTATCCTCTGTTAAATGAAGGTCATCATGCTGCTGCCTAATGTAAAAGGATTGTGGGGATTTTCATCATTCGTTAACGATTATCTTATTCTTTGAAGCCCCAAGAAAACCATATAAATTCCAAAGTCTAATAGGTACACAAGGGCTTTATTATGGATGATGAAGTTTCAAAGGATGCTAACCTCCCCCCCAAAAAATATTTTTTTTCTTTTTTGAAACGGAGTTTTGCTCTGTTGCCCAGGCTGGAGTGCAGTGGAGTGATCTTGGCTCACTGCAAGCTCCACCTCCTGGGTTCACACCATTCTCCTGCCTCAGCCTCCAGAGTAGCTGGGACTACAGGCGCCCACCACCACGCCTGGCTAATTTTTTTGTATTTTTAGTAGAGACGGGGTTTCACCATGTTAGCCAGGATGGTCTCAATCTCCTGACCTTGTGATCCACTCACCTCGGCCTCCCAAAGTGCTGAGATTACAGGCATGAACCATCGCACCTGGCCACAAATTTTTTTTTTAATGCACTCTCTTTTCCATATAATCCCAAGGTCAGTGAATCACGTGTAAGCCAGGTGTTTATCTTAGCTGATACTGCCTTAGTGTTGGCACAACTTAAATTTAGTTCAACTAATATTTGCATGATCTTTGCACAACACATAAACACCCAAGAACAGGTGGTGCTCCTCGGTGGTCAACACCAGGGTGGCTACAGCAGGGCACATTCTTTCTCTATAGCCCAGGTCACTGGCATTCAAAGCAATATTTTTCAATCTCTGATTTTTCCCTGGAAGTAGGAAAATGCTTCCCTAACTGCTTTACTTATAAGGGTGTTTCTTGCTAATTCTGTGCCCAGAGTAACTAATGGGGACATAGACATAGACATCATTCAAATGATGTGCTCTCTGTACCATAACCCATGCTTTAAAATGAAATAAAATAAACCCATGCCTTAAGACGACAATCAAGAAAAAAATTCTGCCTAAGGAAAAGTCCTGCGTTCGAAGGTTTTTGTCCAAATAATCTGATGTTGTGGTCATGAAACATTGAAAATAGCATTTGGAGCAGTAAGCATAAAAAATTTAGAAGGAGTAAAACTACTTGAATGCTTGTTGGGAGGTTTACAATGTAGTCAAATACCAGTTAAGCAAAAATAAAATTTACTACTTAACTATTTACATTTTCTAATGTGTGGTTTCATGGAATTGTTGAGACAGAAGTAGACACTGAAATAGGAGTACTTGAAAGAAATAAGACAAAGATTTTTATAAAGTCATTTCTGACTTAATTAAGAAAATATAATCTCTATCACATATGAAATAAACATGAAAAATGCAATGTCAAAGAAAACACTTGGAATGGTCAACAAATATCTACTACAGATAGAAATGAAAATATTTATGTTATGTAAATGTTGGGCATCAAATAGTCTCCGAAGTTGCCTTCTGGAGAACTTTCCTTAGTTGGTATATTCTTCCTATGAATCAAAGGAATACAGTGTTATGATCATAAGTAATGAAGGACATGAGACAATTTTAAGGATTTTAGGAAAGTAGGGAAGCAGTGAAATGAAGGGTAGGCAGATACTTCGGAGGGTAAAAAGTGTTTTTGATTCAAAAGAAAAGCTAAGGTAGTTTGGAGAAAACATGCATCATCTACTAGTTAATCTGGGGTACAATGAAGGTGGTGTTATTTTAACAGTGCTCAGAAAAGACAGACAGAATGGAAAGAGTGCATAAAACAGATTCTGAGGAATACAAATCAATCTAGCAAGGAGCTTTATGATGAAGGACCAATGTAAGCATATAATACACTTTTTCTTTTTTTTATTATTAGCAGTATCATTGGTATGGTGATGTTACCTACTTTTGGAGTGGAGCTAGATATGAGAGAGTTGCATGTCCTTTGAAATTTATTTGGGGTAAATAGTGAAAACAACATCTAAATAAAAAAGAAAACATTCTAGAGGTGCAGAATTCAAGCTAGAAGAATTGTACCCTTGGATGTTCCAAGGTCAAATTTTAATATGTCATTGAATGAAGGTTCTAATGTTTGGAATAATGAAAAAAGTCATATTGAATTTTGTCTTTGCTATCCCCATTCCCCAGTGTCTACCAAAAAGGCTGGATAAACATTCATGCAAGTCAAGACACTGTCATAGCCACAATTCATCCCAGCAATCTTTCCTGGAATAGTCACTTAAGACGTATCTGGTAAGGACCCACTGGCACTTTTAGAGCAATCAGAAAACACCTCATATTGTTCACATCTAGTGTAGGAGAAGGTTAATCCATCCCTGTTTCATGAAGCATCACTTCAACGTCCTGGAACAGCCATTCTACACAAATTTTCTGTCCCTAGAGCCCAACACTCTCTGCGTCTTCATCCATTCTTCACGGGTCTTGATTTCCAAGACTCTCTACCATCTTGGCCACACACCACATTACACGTTCACTACGGACACTGCACCACTGTGGACACTGCACCAATGCGGATACACTTGTCTGTCAGCAGATGTGGTCTCTTATGGGAGACACAATTTTTGACTCATGTGATTCAATGCCCATAAATCTTCACCCAAAAGATGCCCATAGAGACAAAGAGCAGAGTAAAGTCCTTGCAGCTGTGTTTCTCAAACTTGGCCACCCACCAGAACTGCCTGGGGAACTTTAAAAGATACCCATGCCGAATCCCACCCACCAAGATTCTGATGTAATGCTACGGGGTGAGATCTGGGCATCAGGATGTTTGGAATCTCCCCAGGCTCCTCTAACATGCAACCAAGACTGAAGGCCGCTGTCCTCAGCAATATGCCCAGTCTGGCCTTCCTGGCATCCCCCCATGGGTACAGGATGACAGTTTCTCACTCTGACCCTTTCCTTTATTCAATACAGCACAGCAGAATCCAAGAGGGTGAGCACTGTTATGAAAGAGAACCTGGACTCGGATCTGATTAAATGTCTTCAACAAAACCAGTGCCAAGCCTTGGCCATTCAACTATCAATTACTACTTTCAACCCAGGTTCTAAAGGCTCTTCATTAGAAACATCTTGGGTTGATAATGATTGGGGCAAATGTGCCCTTTGGATTTGGTTGCTACCATAATTATTAATTAACCAAATTGTAGAGATATCGAGTACATTTCTCCCTCTTGTTTGTAAGAACCCATGACAGACAAGGCCAATTGCAGACAATGGGGACGTCCTCATGATAGTGAGATGAACGGCCTAGCTATCTTCCGATATCTTCACTTCCCTCCAGTTTTGTGGCTTGCAAAACAACAGAATATTCTCTCCATGAAATCATGGGTATCAGTTAGGAAGCAGCCCACTTGGTTCTGGATTTCGTTTAGAGATTTAAGACAGTAATAGAAGGTGCAGGATGGCGGCGTGTGGTGGCTCATGCCTGCAATCCCAGCACTTTGGGAGGCCGAGGCGGGTGGATCACGAGGTCAGGAGATCGAGGTCATCCTGACTAACACACGGTGAAACCCCGTCTCTACTAAAAATACAAAAAATTAGCCGGGCATGGTGGCAGGCGCCTGTAGTCCCAGCTACTCCGGAAGCTGAGGCAGGAGAATGGCATGAACCCAGCAGGCGGAGCTTGCAGTGAGCTGAGATTATGCCACTGCACTCCAGCCTGGGCAACAAAACGAGACTCCGTTTCAAAAAAAAAAAAAAGAAAGTGCAGGATGATAAACAGCATTTGCACACTGTCTGGTAGTGGAAAATACCCAACAGTGTACTGTATGCTGACTCTGTCATTTCCTGCCTTCTGTCCTCTTTTCTTCCCTCTCTCACTCCCTCCCTCTCTCCTTCCCTCCTTCCTTCCCTCATGAAAGCATAGCTCCTTTGCCATTCTTTCCTCCAGTCACATAGCCATCTACTTATGCACATCACCATGTTCATGTCATTACCAGGGGACTTTCTATCAGCATGAAGACATGAAAACGCCTGGTGGAGAGAGGGTGTGGGGAGCAGGCAGCACCCCTGCAACTGCCCTGTAGCATTTGTACATTGCTCTCCCACCTTGGTTTCTATCCATGGCTTTCCTCGTCAGAGCGTGTTCACTTTAACCTCCTTTAGAGCAATTTCTTGGATCCTTCAAGGGCTCAAGAACTAAACACAATTTCAAAAGAAACTGAGTAGGCACCTACCTTCTGGAAACAACATCCATAGAAAAGACTTGATTGCTACGGTCTGATTTATGAACCTGTGACTTATATCAAGGTTAGCATTTGCAGTAGCATTAAGGTATTTTCATTGAGATCATTTATGTTTTGAAATAAATATTACAACATCAAGGAACTGTATCAGTTGGAGAACAAGTGTGTGTGTATGATTTGTGTATATAAATATGCACATCAAAGCATTTATTTATTTCAGAGAGTTGTATAACACTGTTAGAGTAAAAATTGAGTGATTCTCTTCTATTTCTGACCCTACTTCTAATGTCTTCTCTGTCCCTCTGGGCAAAACCATTTAAACCTTTTATCTCAGTTTCCTTTGTGAGAAAATGGGGATAATAGATGCCCCTGAGCCATTCTGGAGACATGTTTTGATGCCAGCCCAGTTATATGATTATAGGAGAAAAAAAGCTTTGAGCTTTTGGCAGTTAGGTGCTACATAAATATTATTAGCAAGCTCCTGAGATTTTATCTTTAGAAACTAACAAGCATTTCTCTTCTAAAGCCTCATATCTTTAGCCCCTGGACACATGTTCCTGATAGCTCTCTCTTTACAGAGATCCCCTTGGCTCCACAAGGATAGAGATGGTTCTTTGCTGAGAGTCACTACCGCACACTCAGATGAAAGGTATTCATTCTGCTTAGCAGAGTCATCGGTAGAGTAGCTGCTGATCCCAGCAAGGCAGGGTGGGTGATGGGAAGGGATTAGATTAGGAAGAAAAGGGATCCTCTCGTTCTCTCACTGAGAGGACTTTAAACCTGCAGAATCACATCAGTGAGCAGACTACGTGTAAGTGCCAGTGGGCAAAGTTGATGGTGCACGCGTTACAGGTTGGCGAGAGATGATGCCATTCAGACCTGAGTGCACCGTGGAACTCTCTTGATGACTTCTCTCTACAAACGGGTTACCCCTGGATGTATAGAGTTATTCTACAGGAGTCCTGCTCCTAACTCATCAGAAACGTCATGTCCTCTGTTGATCTCAAAGGCATTTTCTTCTGTTAAAAGTATTATCCATTCCGTAATATGGAGAAAGATCATTTGTGAAAATAAAACAAAAAACGTCTGATGGTAGTGGGGGTGGGGGGTGGAATTTCCTATGTGAGTGGCATTAAGTTCACTCTTAATTTTTCTCTTCATTTCTGTAATTGGAGACTGATTTATCAAGAGGGTATAGAATTCAATGACTAATTCCATTAAATGCTTAAAGAATAAAATAAAAGTCGAATTCAAAAGGCTTACTCCTGATTAGTTTTCAAGATGTGTCTAGGCACAGGAAGTTAAAAATAATACCACAGTGAATGCTCCGACCCAGTGATAACAAAAGCTTCCTTTTTTTGGTGAGACTTGGCATAGAAAATCACACATGTCATTCAGCAGTCCTGAAAAATGATAACTGAGATTTGGACTGGTTTTCCAGGGAATAAAATTGAGTGACTTTTTAAAAAGTTCTACTCCTAGAATCTGGGATCTAATCAATCCAATGTCAACTTTGTGGAAATAGGTCAACAACCAGTGATGAAATTAGAAGAAAAATAATTAGAATAGCAAAGCATAGGTTGGTTTTCCGTGCTATGATTCTGCAGCAAAGGTGGTAATTTGGGAATACTGATTTGGGGAATTTCTTGTCATGGGAATAAGCTGTGTTTTATCAGCTTTGCTGAGTGTCTCTGGTGAGCTAAAACTGTTAAAACAGAGTGCTGGCCCTGGTATGTAAACTCTAATCTACACTCCATACCTACCACTAGCCATTTTAAAGCAGGAGAGTTACCTGATCCACCTCACAGGATGTGCAACAGGCCTGTGGCTCACCCGCTCAGTCGCTCAAATGCCTGATGGGAGATGGAGCACACCGACGGGCAGGTGCAGGGGCTGGGGTGAGTGCTTTGGGCTCCAGCCCCGCAGTAGTGTCTGGAGAGGGTTGGGGGGAGTGCCTGCAGCCCAAGTGTTACAATGCTCTTTTAGTCTTGCTGTCTGCAAATGGTTTAAGTATTAACCCCCTCAATAGACCCTCTGCCTTTTCACAAGGGCAGAGGGCCAGTGTGACAGCTTTCTGTATCCCGAGCTTTTGCCCAGTGTTCCAGAAGAATTGGGTCACACACACAGGCTTGAAGGATAAATGTGGGGTTTTACTGAATGGTGGAGGTGGCTTTCAGCAGGATGGATGGAGTGAGAAGATGATCTTCCCTTGGAGTTTGGTCATCCAGCAGCCAAACTTCCCTCTGACCATCCCCAGTTTAACTCCTGGCATTCACACATTCCTTCCCTTCTCTTTCTCTGCCGTGTCATCTGCCATTTGTCTGCTTGTCTCCTCATCTCCTCATCTGCTTCTGGAGCCTGGGGTTTGGGGTTTATATGGGTACAGGATAGGGGGACATGGCAGGCAAAAAGGCAACTTTTCCCACTTAGGGCTGCGGGTCTCCAGGTTTGAGGGTGGGGCCTTTGCCGGAGAACCACCTTCTTTACCCAGTATTTCTCTGTCTCCTGTCCATATCAATTTCATGAATGTGTGGTCACAACATGAACTCGGAATTTGGAGGTTGGAAAGTAGGAGTGAATGCACTCAATCTACTAGGGTGCCAATCCGTAGCATCTAATTTGGTAAGGATGAATTAGCATTAGAGTCTTTTGGTAGCGGCAGACTTGGCGAATCTTCAAATGTAGCAGGATTTTAGAATGAATCGAATACTATTGAATAAAATGAGTCAATACAATTACCTCCACCACTCCCCAGTTCCTAATTGAAGGGTTATATTTTTCAGTAACTTTATGTATTCAAAACTGTATTAGATGCTAGAAATACAAAGAGGAGCAAGACATAATTAATCTTTGTCCCCAAAAAGATGAAAACTAGTGTGGAAGACAGCCAAAAAATTAAAGATTAATCTTAACTAGAAAATTCTAGAAACAGGATGAAGCACAACAGAAGAGTATTTTAGGCAACCTCAAGGCATTTAACCCAACCTGGAGCCTTTAGTTAGATTAGAATATGGCCAGGAACAAGAAGTCAAAATTCAACAAACTGCAACACTTCAATAACTAACATCACTTTTTAATAGTGTTTTCTAATATGAAATCAAAATCTGCCTTTGGATAACTTTTACTCACTCCCGGGTCTTGTGTCTGTCCTCTGGGATGACACAGAATATATCTAATTCACACCTACTCTGTTTAGTACCGAGAAGGCAAAAATTAAATAAGGCATTCCAAATTCTTGTCTGTATAGGGGCCAAGGGAAAGCTTCCCCTTCACCCTCTGAAAGTTTGCTGATAACCAACTGACAAAAGGAAGATTCACAGGAGAAAAAGCTTAAATATTTGTTTGATCATAGTTGTATATGAAATGAGAGCCTTTAGAATGAAGACCCAAAGGTACAGGGGAAACTGTCCATTTTTATGCCTAGGTTCAACAAAGTATGGACAAGTGTGTAGAAATAGGGTTGGACTAAAAGGGCCTGATCTAAAGCTGGTGGACTGAGTGTGGAAACCCAGCCAGGCCTGTGTGTCTAGATTCTTCTTGGCCTCTCTGAGCAGCGCTTCTTCCTTCTGGGTGTGGGAATAATTCACCATATTCCTTAGGTCCCCTCAAAGTCCCCTCTATTCACTCTATTTCGGGAAGGGTGAGGGGACCAGTGAATAACCAGCTTTCTGGAATGGCGGTCTTAGGATCTACAGTCAAACACAGTAGCTCAGATCATTTCTTCTTTTGTTTTCTCTTTTCAAGAGGCAGGCTCTGGTTCTGTCCATGGTTCACCACAGCCTCAAACTCCTGGACTCAAGCAATCTGCCAGTCTCAGCCTCTCAAGTAGGCAGGACTACAGGTGCGTGCCACCATACCAGACTAATTTTTAAAAATTTTTGCAAAGATGGAGTCTTGCAACGTTACCCAGGCTGGTCTTGAACTCCTGGGCTCAAGTAATCCTCTTGCTTTGGCCTCCCAAAGTGTTGAAATTACAAGTTTGAGCCACCACACCCAATCCAGATAATTTCTTTATGGCCAGTTTTTACACAGAAAGGTAGAGGGAAAATTAGAGTCCGATTTTTAGGTTTTATGGCTGACTTTGGGGAAAAGGGGTTCTGGTTTCTAGGACCTGTCATGGGAAACAGGGATTCTAGGTTCTAAGGTGCCTCCAGGGAGAATGGGACTGAGAGACAGGAGTGAAGAAGAAGTTCAGCGAGCAAGTTTTGCTTCTGAGGCTCCTTCAGAAGAAGGACTGCTTGAGCCCAGGAGTTCAAGACCAGCCTGGGTAACACTGCAAGACTCCATCTCTGCAAAAAATTATTTAAAAATAGCCTGGTATGGTGGCATGCACCTGCAGTCCTAGCTACTTGAGAGGCTGAGGCAGGAGAATTGCTTGAGGCCAGGAGTTTGAGGTGCGGTGAACTTTCTGAGGCCTTGATTTTGGGGTACTGCTTTCTAAGCCTTAGACCTGGAGTCAGTATTGAGGTCATGGGGGAAGTTCATATCAGAATCTCTATTTTTTAACTATCAAATTGTGACTCCCACATGGGCCACTTGGGGATGCTCTCACCCATAGGCCTGTCGTACACTTTTGGTGGGTAGGGACGGGAAAAGAGATTGAGCAGCACAAGATAAAGTCCTCCCCACCCCACCCATTTCAATAATGGAATCCACATTTATCATATGCCAATCTGAGACCCTTCCTGAACTTCACGCTTCATACAGTGTTAGAGAGTGGTCTACCCCCTTCTCCGTGACCTCCAGCCCACAGGAGCTTCAGTGACCCTAATGCCACGGAGGCCAGGATGCTGTGATTGAGATGAGAGCAGGGGTAAGGAGGGTCTTTTCTGTTGTCATGGAGTACTGGAAGGAAGTATCTTTTTGGGTGCTGGACAGTGGGAGGTCAAGACTGTGGGCAGAGGAACACTGGAGCCAATGTTGGGAATAATTATCATGCAAGCAAAGATGTGGTGTTTGGCTGGCCACAACCCCGGACCTTGAGACTCCAGTTCCACAAGGGTCCAGGATATTGTTTCCATATACAATATCCATCTGTGAGAATCCAGCACTTTACACCACCTGCTGTGGTATGGTTCTGGTCCCATGCACCATCACCTTGGGCTTCAACTTCTGCAATGACTCCCTAATTGATAACCTGGCTCTTGAGTTGACCTTACAGTAAACATTCTTTTCGAAGAAAAGTCACAGGGCTTCGTTCCACTGCCCGAAACCCTCCACTATTAGCTGCCACTGCACACAGAGTCGAAATCTAAGGCATTGCACTTACACATTTTCATGTTATATTATTGCATACATGTTATTAGTTTTTGAGTGGCCAGGAGAGCATTTTTTCTGAAATTAAACATATCGAATGCACCACATTCTTTAGGTCCCCTCAAAGGCCCCTCTATTCACTCTATTTTGGGAAGGGTGAGGGGCCCAGTGAATAAACAAAGGTCCTTGCTTTAAAGGCTGTTATGACCATAAAGTCTGTGTATTTCACAGCCCATGACAGCAGCATCCTGAGATATTATTTATTGTCAAACTTCTCTTCTCAGGCCATACATCCCACTGCAATGGGGAATGGGACTGAGCAAATTGCAAGTTCTTGGTTCTATGTTCCAGTTGCAATCTTGCTTTCAGTTTTCCTGCCGTTTAAACAGCCTTTGCTGGTAGGACTGCGGGAAGTGAGAATAGATTTCATTTTACCTGCTGTGCATCAGCAGAAAAAACAAGTCTTTCTTTTCTCCTGGCAGCTGAGATTTCTCAGAGTTCTTCCCAGAATTGGATGTTATATATGGTCTATTTTACTCATGCCCACCCGCACACACACCAAAGCCTGACGAGCTCTTGGGGTACAAAGCCACCCAATGTTTTCCCCCAAAACAGAAGTAACATGAGCACATGTGGAACTGTCAGAGGTGTTTGAACCAGAGCACCTCCATCTTGAATAAGAGCAGGGTAAAATGAGGCTGAGACCTACTGGGCTGCATTCCCCAACGGTTAAGGCATTCTAAGTCACAGGATGAGATAGGAGGTTGGCACAAGATACATGTCATAAAGAGCTTACTGATAAAACAGGTTGCAGTAAAGAAGCTGGCTAAAACCCACCAAAGCCAAGATGGCCACAAGAGTGACCTCTGGTCGTCCTCACTGCTACACTCCCACCAGCGCCATGACAGTTTACGAATGCCATGGTAACATCAGGAAGTTTCCTTATATGGTCTAAAAAGAGGAGGCATGAATAATCCACCCCTTGTTTAGCATATTGTCAAGAAATAACCATAAAAAATGGGCAACCAGCAGCCCTCGGGGCTGCTCTGTCTATGGAGTAGCCATTCTTTTATTCCTCTACTTTCTTAATAAACTTGCTTTCACTTTGTGGACTCGACCTGAACTCTTTCTTGGTGAGATCCAAGAACCCTCTCTTGGGGTCTGGATCTGGACCCCTTTCCAGTAAAAGAACTATTCAGTTTATACTTTGGTCATCATCAAGCATACACAATTATAAATAAGGAAAATAATATATGATTGTAACTTTACTCATAATCCCAAATGTCTTTCATGACCAGCACACCTTTGGTGTATTGGGTCTAAATCAAAGAAAAATTTGAGGAGTTGAATGAATGAGGTTTTGATATGTTAATGCACTTTGGAGAAAACCAACTGTTGCCAAAAGCTAAAGAAAACAAAAATTCATTGTTTATAGATCAGGCCATGTGTTTTTCATTTCTGCAATGGCAATGCGGTTGATTCCCATGGAACACAATGAGAGTGTGGTCTTCTTTGAGATTGTGTTTATTGATAAATGCAAAAATGCTAATGAATGCTAACTTGCTGGTTCTCCATGGCCTGCCTTCCTCCCTCTCTTTCCAAGAAGGGTGTTGTATCTGTCAGAGGCATTTGAACCAGAGTGGCTCCATCTTGAGTGAGGGCTAGGAAAATGAGGCTGGAACTTGCTGGGCGGCATTCCCAGAAAGTTAGGTCTTCCTAGCCTCTAGATGTTTACGGTTAAGGGAATAGATTGATAACGTTCACTAAACAGACCCAGAATTGGGAGTGTCCTGATATCTTGATATCTTGAGAATAGAAGCATTCCTAATTTTGCTTTATAGATAATAATGTTGATTCTTGCAAAATACAGTAATTAAGAAAATTAATCCTTTACCACAAACTCTTGTAGCAGAGCACATCTCCCCATGATCTTTTTTAATTCTCTGTATAAACAAGCACTGTACCTAGGGGTGGGTGTGTTCCTTCTCTTACTTTCTGGAATGCCCTACTCTGTCTAAGGAGTAGCTGTACTTTCACCACTTTACTCTCTTAATAAACTTGCTTTCACTTTGCTCTGTGGACTCGCCCTGAATTCTTTCTCGCGCAAGACTCTAAGAACCCTCTTTTGGGGTCTCGATCGGGACCTCTTTCCTGTAACATATCCACCTGGTCAATTTAGGAGGCAGCTGTTATGTTTATCAGGATGAAGAAAATAAAACTTGTTTACTTCAAAATGTATTTCTTTGATATAGTTTGAGATGGCTCTTCAGAAAGCCAGCAAACAGGAGGAGGCCCTGCATAGCTGTCTTGTATGGGGTGATTTGCATCTGCAGATAAATTCTGCATGGATGCAGCCAGGCTTTCTTGGAGACCCTCCTTCCTCGTCCTACTGTAGGAAAGATGGACAGAGAGTCTGACATCTTTAAAGGTCTGAAAGAAATATTCGTCGTCTATTCTCTCTGAGGCCTACTACCCAGGAGGTTTCATCTATATGACAAGACCACCTTTATTAGCTTGGCCTCCTCTTCTCCTCCTCCCATAGCCTGTGTTGCCACAATGCAAGCCTCCATTCTTCAACCTCAAGATGGTGTGAAAGCTTCTGCACTCCATCGGGGGCTTGGGGTTGGGTAATCACCCTATTAGTCACCCTATGATGCTCCCTGTGTGCAGGATAGTATATTTGTTTGACTTTTCTCCAATTAATTTTGCCTTTCATGAGTTGATTTTCCAGCAAAACTTCAGAGCAAAAAGGAATGTTTTCCCTTGGTTTCTTCAAGGATAATGAATTCAGATGTAACATGAAAAATTTCTGAAAGATTAGGAGATTTTTTAAAAAAGATCCAGGAATTTATCTTAGGGGAAAAAAAGAAATAGTATTGGAAGGAAGATGCAGGAAGAATGAGAGAGAGAGAGAGAGAGAGAGAGAGAGAGAGAGAGATTGGGGAAAGTGAAGTGGAAGGAGGGTTTGTGGACATCTGACATGCTGGAGAGATAGCGAGGAGAGCAATTGGGGGAATATGAGCTTAAGCGGTTCTAGTGTGTGCCCATTAGAGACACTGGTGAAACAATGGAATTATTTTTTAGAGCTTCTCTGGATATAGGAGATGGTTTCCATTTGAATGGGATGCTGCCATGTCGAGCCAGGAAATAAGGCTTTCCTTAAAGGGGCCTCATAGTTCATCAGCCTTTTGAAAAATTTGCCACTCAGGTGACCATGCTGGGTCTCCATTCAACTATTTAGGTTGTTCCACAAGTAATTGCAGTTTTGCCATTACTTTCAATGGCAAAAACCGCAATTACTTGTCCAACAACCTAACCTTCAGCTCTTTCTCTCCCAAATTGCAATTATTTGTCCATGAGTCAGAGCTGTCCTCAGTACCTCACCTTCGTCCCCTGACTCCCATCCCAGGCAGTTCGGCTGCTCAAACTTATTATCACTGATGCCAAAAGGTGAAGACTTCCCATGTCTTCAGCACCCAGGGTAGCAAACTGCAGGACCAGTTTAAATGTTAATAGCGTGTCTGTAATACACACACAACCACGTATAGCATCATCTTTATGAAGGCTTAAGATGATGTATTCATTTTCCCTGTCATTTCCATAGGAAGCTGCTCTTTGTCACTTGGGGACGACCCCAGTTCCCTATCCAAAGTGGCATTAAGGAGATGCTCTAACAAAAAATGAAATGCAATTAGGGACCTGCTGTTCCCGTTTGAATGCTTAATATCAGCCTCATGGCTGGCACTATCCATCCCAAATGCTGCCCAATGTAGCAAAGTGTGTGGGTGATCCCAGTGTCTGAACCCATCCCAGAGTTGGCTAGCTCATGCCCCCTGTGTACTAGCAATTGGATGTGGGATTACATCACCACCTGGGACTGGCCACTGAGAGGTGGCCCGGAGCCATTGTGAGAGGCAGCCTGAGGGGTTTTGAGAATGGCGCAGCCAATTCATGCACATGTCTGCTGGAATCGCCAGGGCAGGTGCTTTCTGGCTCTTCTCCTGACCTTCAGCATGTGTAGAGAGGTCGTGAAGACAGAGGAGTGCTCGATGAAGCTCTCAGGGTCTTTTTCTTCCACCATGGCCAGTATTTTATCTTTTCTAGCTGCAAATGATATTCCCGCTCAAACACATGTCCTTTTATTATATAAAAAAAGTAATGTGCTGCCTTTTTATTGAAATGGCTAGTGTATGGGAAAGTTATTTTTGCTTTGGAACAAACTGATAGGGAAGAAAAATCATCCCAATCGGCCGCCTCAACTGGTATCTAACTCCTTTGCAACCTGAAAATAATTGGAAGAAAGGGCCTCTGCTATAGACTAGAGACCCTTAGAAACCAAAATGCATATAGTGTTCACCCCACAAATGCCTTTAATGCACCTCCCCTGAGTTTCTATCACATTGCCATCCAATTACTCAACACTGCCAGAGAAGATGTGTTCTGTAGAATTGTCATGAACTGTTGGTTAAACCGTGATGCTTTGAGGTGTCAATGGCAAAAGTTTGTTGTTGCAAATTTGCTCAAAACTATGCACATGAAACTTGTGGTTGGGCTCTCCGGTTTATCATTAATCATGTCTTAGTGATTTATTATTATGGATATGAGTATGTCATATCCATATGCATATGTCAAAACTATAGCTATAAATGCAGATGTGCATATTGGTGTTGAGGATGGAACCAGCAATGGCTGGGTATGACTTTTGAGGACATTCACTGGAATGCTGCATTCACAAAATGCCTGTAATCCTACCTCAATTTCTGAGACTTGCTGCAAACTCATAAAAGCAAGTGAAGGATAGACTACTACCTAATTTTCAGGACAATATAGTATGGCTGATTTTACGCAAAATTAATTACAGCATTACAGACTGAATTGTTCTTTGCCCAAGTGGTTTTCTCGTCCACCTGCAAAATCATTTCATCCCTTGCGGTTGTCAGCATTCTCGGGCATCAGTATCATTCAAACCATTTCATTCTCATCATTAACAAACTGGACTGTGGGCACCATCTTGGGCATGTCAGTACTTTCCTCTACCTTCCTTCTGCTGGTACTGAGATAAAGGAGGAATTCTATCTTCTACTTTAAGAATCCATGCTGAAGGAAGGGCATGGTCCGAAGTCCACAGCTGTTTTATCCATGCCAAGAGAAGTCCTGAGGGCAAAGGTGACGCAGCACATGATGATCTCAGACCTCTCCTGTATGTGTTTGAGATGTCGGTGCTTACCAATATTGCATGAAGTACATCCTGCTTCTCAGGCTCTGGATTCATGAAACAGAGCTGGGAAAATGGAGCTCTGGAAATGACTAAGACTTGATTTAAAGGTTAAATTAAAACTAGGAGTACAGCAAGGGTAAGATTTCCCGTGGTAGCTACATGATGGGCTAAATGTATCCTCAAGTTTTCTCTGTAGAGGTTGGTCCCATTCTTAATCACAAAGTGATTCACAGGTCCAGTCAATAAGGCAATGGGAGCAGTTAAGACCAAAGTGTATTAGGACGTGAGAATCACGATGCAGCATATGCGTATGATTCTGGCCTCCACTGCCAGAATCCCTGGGTTCAAAATTTGACACTGCCAGGGACTGCTCATTTGAAGAATTACAGTAATGCCCTGGGCTTCCATTGCTTTCTCTCTGAAATGAGGGTATTTAGAGCATGCTATTGTTTCTGGAACATTACATATAAAAAAAGGAGGGATTTCCTCTTCTGGCCAAGAAGGAATAACATAGACTGGCTTAACTCTCGTACCTGAAACAACCAGAAAAACAAACAAAATAGATCAAAGAGTGGTTTCATGACTCTGGAAACAAGGCAATGAAGGACAGTGCTCCCTGAGCGCCAGGAAACTAACAAGGTGAGCACCACATTTGACACAGCTGACTGCCTTGACAGGGTTGTAGGGCACACAAACCACTCTGGGGAAAGAACCATCTGAAATAGAGAAAATAGTGTCTAGTGCTCACACAGGCCTGGAAAGAGTGCCTGTTTTCAACAGCCAGACTGAAGATGAAGAAAACCTTGTAATTCATGAGCCATTTGGCTACACTACTCAGAAAGGTCTTCTGTGAATAGTGGGGAATATTTAGCTCCAGGCTGAGTCCTGCTCTGAATCTCCCTAATGATTCATAATAGCAACGCTCCAACGTTGCCAATTGTCTCCAAGTAACTTAACCCAAACTGAGCAGATTGCTCAAAAATATTTGCGGGAATATAAAAATATCTGGCATCCTAAAAAGAAGATTCACGCTGTTTGGCATCCAATCAAAAATGTCGAGGCATGCAAAGAAGCAGGAAAAAATGATACATAATATAAAAAACTCATCATCAGACACTGACTCAGAATGGATGCATATGTGAGATCATATTTTTGGTCTCAAGATTTTGCCGTTTGTTTGCTTCTTGAAGTCTCGTGGTTTTAGGTTTTATATACCGGTCTATGATCTATCTTGAGCAACATTAGGATGCATGTATGTTTATTTGTATGTATTATTTGTAGGCATAAACCAAAGTTCATTTTTTTTGCATATGAATATCCAGTTGTTCCAGCACCATTTGTTGAAAAGACTATCCTTTTTTCACTGAATTGCTTTGTAGCTTTGCCAAAATCAGTTGTGCATATATATGTGAATCTATGCTGTTCCATTGATCTACTTGTCTATCTTTATGCCAATATGGCACTCTCTTGATTACTGCAGCTTTCTAACACAGCCTGAAATCAAATAGCATTAGTTTTTCAACTTTGTTCCATTTTTCAGAGTTAAACATCTTAACATTATTAAGTCTTCCAACGTATGACCAGTGTATATCTCCCCATTTATTTATGTCTCCTTTTATTTCTCTCAAGAATTTTTTGTAGTTCTCAGAGCACAGGTCTTATACATATCTTCTCAAATTTATTCCAGAATATTTCATATTTCTGATGCTATTGAAAATAGTATTGATTACTTTATATTTTTGATTCTTCATTGCTAGTATATAAAAATAGTACATGATTTTTGTATATTGAGCTTGTGTCCTGTCACTTTGCTAAACTCAATTAATAATAGTTCTAGGAGCTTTTTTGTGTATTCAATTGGATTTTTGATTATGTTGTCTATCCACAAAGATGGCTTTACCATCTCCTTTCTAATCTGAGTGTCTTCCATTTATTTTTATTTTCTTACTGCACTGGTTCCGATCTCTTGTAAAATATTGAGTACAATGGGGAGAGTGGGCATTTCTGTTTTGTTCCTAAACTTAAAGAAAAGTATTAAGTTTTTTCCATTAACAAGAATTTTAGATTTTTAGTAGATGCCCTTTATCAGGTTGGTTGAAGGAGTTCCTTTCTATTCTTAGTCTGCTGTAGGGTTTTAATCAGGGCTGGAGTTCGGGTTTTTTAAAAATTATTTTTCTACATCTACTGAGATGATCACATCGTTTTTTTTGTTTTTGTTTTTTCTTCTTTTTTAGTTTGACAATATTGTGAGTAACATTGATTGGTGTTCAAATGTTTTGAAACAATATTATGTTTCAAATTACTTCTTACTTCTGTGACATAACCTAGCCTTCTTTGGCTGAGTGTGTGTGCATGATTAAATAGATCACAGTATCACATTCTGCCATGACCCACGTAGTTGCAATGTATTCTTTTACTAGCAGAGTAGCACCTGAATCTGAGCAACGCCTCAGAGGTGATGGAACTGAACAGGAGTGAATCTGTCCAGGCATGAAGGGCTCCCTTACAAAACAGTGTGATTCCAGTTTGTGTTCTCGGGTGTAATTACCTAGGAGGATTTCTTCAGTCTTCTGGAAGGAGGAAGACAGAGAACTGTTGTAGGTGTTCTTCCTGCTTTTTTAAAAACTGAGAGCTGTGGCCAGCCTGTCAGAGCACGTCTTCTTCTTTCGGTCATATTCAGGATTTGCTTACTGGTCTGTTCACCTTGAGAGAAGTTACTCTTCTCTGTCTGCTATATAGATTAACGCCATTCACTGGAACTTCCATTTCCCAAAATTCCACTTCTGTCTTAAAGTCTTTTCTAAGCATGGCTTCTCTCTACATATTTGGTGCACCCTTCAGTGATTACAAAGATACTCCAAGGTCCTGCCATGATACTGAATGAAATTCAGATGTAGCAAAAGTGATCAAGGAAGGCAGCAAAGGGTTATCATTGTGGGGATGCAGTAAAAACTCCCAGCTGTGAATCCTTGCACACATCACTGCATGTATCTGTGCTTGACTTTTCTGAACCTGAATTACTTGAACAGGGTACCTTGCAGTTTGAATGACCCTCAAGCTCTCAGAACTTCTCCAACTTTAAAGTGCCGTATTCTAAGAGAGAACTGTATTTGTTAACCCCAGGGGAGACAAGCTTGTCACTTCAGCCTTCCCCTTATTTAAAAAGGTAATTTGTGCTAATTCTCCAGTACATAGCACTTAAGTCAATTCATCATAGAAAGACCGTTAGCTGTAAAGTGATAAATATACTATGTCAAATTTGAACATATATTTAGCACTTTTCACTGTAAAAACTTCAGATTTCTCATATCAGCAAAGAGAGGCTTTTGTTTAATCGTTTTGCATCATCAGATATCAATCTGCAGGGAAGGGGACATATCACTTAGGGAAACATGAAAGGGAAGGGAGGCACACCTCACTTTACAGAAATCTCTACTGAAGCCCTAAATTAGTGTGTTGGTCTCCCCCATAAGCCTTCTGGCTTTTAGAGAACAGAGACCGCTTATTCTTATATTAAACTGGGGAAGGTGTTCTTACATATTGAGAGGTATATTGCATAACTTCTCAGAACTATAAATGTGTATTGTTTCTCTTTAACTCGACCTTCCAAGGGCCCCAGCAGCCTGCCCAAGGCTTCACTATCTTTGCAAAAATCATGGCACGGTAGTGATGGGAAGAAAAGCTGCAGACTCAGTGCTCCTTGCCTACAGGGAATGGTGCTGATTCCTGTTGCAAAGCAGACCCATTATCAGAGGCCCATGAAGTCACACTGTTCCCTTCCCTGCTGTCTCTTGGGGCTGTAATGACAAAGACATGGCAGAAACACCACTATCCCTGCTCCTCTGCTATGGTCAGATGTCACCGATGGATCGTTCAATTCTTCCCCGCAGAATCGTGCCCTCAGATCCTTCTGACAGTGTGCCAGATATCCAGCATCACCTTTGTAGTTTGGGAAGTGGCACCCAACATCCACCCAGCACGCCTTTCTTGATCTTGTCCATGGTGCTGAGATTCTGTGTGGCCCCCATGCTGTTGGTCTCGTTCCGTGGGTCTCCATCCCGGGTGACGCCCACCCTCCTACCACCTGTGAACATTTGGTAATATCTAGAGACATGGTTGATTTCCACCATTGGGAGCGGGTGCAACTGGCATCTAGTGAGAAGAGGCCAGGGACAATACTGCACATCCCACATTGCATAGACCCCCTCCCACAGCAAAGAATCTTGTTAAATGTCAGTAGTGCTGATGGTACACAGACAATGTCCCACAGCAAAGAATGATCTTCTTAAATGTCAGTAGCACCGAGGCTGGGGAACCCTGGTGTGTCTGACAGGGAAACCTGGGATTCTCTCTCCTCTAGGATTGGACTCTGTCCCATGGTGCTGTCTATAATGACTGGGATTTTGATACCTAAATCTTCCCTTAGGAAGAAATCTTTCCTCAGGAAACTTAATTATCCTGCCAATGCTCACCAGCTGGAGTTTGACTTCATATTTTTATTGGTTTCCTGGAAACCTCTCATTGAATTCCCTCAGGCATCCATGATACCCAAACCATGCACGCATGTGACATGCTGTGTTTAGCTTGCACAGTGTCTCAAGCCAGAACCATTCCAGGCAGATTCAGCTCATTCTCCCATCGCAGCCCTGCTCCCCTATGCCTGGTTACCAGCAGGTCTCCCAGCTGAGCCTGCTGCACCGGGATAAAACTGTGGCGACGAGCCAACACTGAATACTGCCACCTGCAGAAGTTGGCTCAAGTGCTGCCTGCTAACAACCGAATAAGTAAACCTTTGCTGCAGAACCAACCATGTATGCAGGTGTCTTCTAATATTTCTCTGATTTTTCGGAGCTTATCCTAAGAGAACTTTTTCACACTTCATTTTCAAAGCAGGAAGACATATATATATATACACACACACACACACGTATATATGAGAATATAGAGAGAATATATGTAAAGGAGAATATATATAAATATATAATATACACAGAATATATCCTATATATTTAGAATATATAGAATACATTATTATTCTATATATAGACTATAGACTACATTATAGTCTATATATAGACTATAGAATATATTTTCTCTATATAATTATATAGACTATATTATAGTCTATATATAGACTATATATACAGAATATAATGTATTCTATATATAGACTATATATACAGAATATAAGATATTCTATATATAGACTATATATACAGAATATAAGATATTCTATATAGACTATATATACAGAATATAATATATATTTTATATATATTACAGAATATAATATATTCTGTATATATAGACTATATGTAGGCTATATTATTCTATATATAGTTTATATATTTTTACATAAAGTTTATATACTGTCTATATATATTGTCTCTATATAGACTATATTACTCTACATATAGTTTATATATAGAATGATACAGTCTATATATTGCCCTAGCAAACTCGTACAGCTAGACTTTACTATTGTTTGATATATAGTCTAGTACAGGTAGACTATATTATCATTCAATAAAAAAATATAGATATATATAATAGATATATAGTCTAGACTATATATTGAATGATAATACAGTCTTTCTATACTACTATAGTCTATACATATAATAATATAGTCTATATACTGTAAGGAGGAAGATAATGGCTCATTTTTTATCCAGGGTGAAACTCATAAACACGTATTACTGAGTACAGATATTGCAATAGAGACAAGAAAATTCAAATTATTGGCAAGGTACTGTACATAATTGTACCGAAAAAAATCTGGGTGTTTTGCATCCTAGCCAAGTTACTCTGCCCAGTCACAAGATCACACAGGCCAAGTCACGTGATCACTAAAGCTGGCATGAGAGGCCCCGACTCATCCAGGGAGTAAGAGAGTGAAGTCAGCAGTGGGAATGTGGGAGCAGCTGGTCTGTGTAAAGATGTTCTGGGGAAAAAACTGGGTCAGGCGTGGAAGACAAGGGAAGTGGTACCAGAGAAATAAGCTTGACTGGAGTGAGGCAGCAACAGAGGCATTGATGGAGCTCAGTTCTAGAGTTATGGGAATTAAAAGGTACTCCGCTCGGCCCAGCCACTAAATGAAATGGGTAAAAAGGGCTGCTTGAAATGTACAAACCACGTGACTGGGAAGATTTCATAAGCATCTGTCTGTACGGGTTTGCCCAGACTGACATAACAAAGCACCACACACAGGGCCGCTTACCATAGACACTGATTCTCTTGCAGTCCTGGAGGCTGGACGTCTCAGACAAGCTGTGAGCGGGGCTGGTTCCTCCTGAGGCCTCTCTCCTGGGCTTGGAGATGCTGTCTTCTCCCTGTGTCCTCTCTGTGTAGGTCTATGTCCTCATCTCCTCTTCTTATATGGACACCAGTCCTGTTGGATTAGGGCCCACTCTAGTGACCTTGTTTTACCTTAATCCAATCTTGTCCATTCTGCAGCCCTAGGGCCACATGCAGCCCAGGACAGCTTTGAATGTTGCCCAACACAAATTTGTACTTTCTTAAATCATTATGAGATTTATACATGGACCTGTTTTTTCGCTCATCAGCTATCGTTAGTGTATTTTATGTTTGGCCCACAACAATTCTTCTTTTTCCAGTGTGGCCCAGGGAAGCCAAAAGATTGGACTCCTTTGCCTTAATCATTTCTTTAAAGGCCCTACCTACAAATACAGTCACATTCTGAGGTCCTGGGGGCTAGGACTTCAATGCATGGATTGCGTGAGGGGGCCTTGACTCAGCTCATAACAGCATACTTCTAATGGTGGTTCTCAGTCTTTATTTTGAGGAAAGTGGCCACTTAAATAACGACATATGGAAAAGATACAATTTAAGTAATAGAGACTTCCCAGGCAAACCCCAAGGAGGGGGAGGAATTGAATGTATCAAGGGCATTCCCCAAGCCCAAGGTGATAGGGGTGAGAAATGCTCACTTATCAGTGCCAATTTCAATCTCCTGATAGATTTTCATTTAGTATGCTGTAAAAGAAAATATCCCTGCAGACACTGGCACTTGAGGGATTACAGTGGTGGGGAGAAATTCCCATATTTATTTGTGGAATTCAATGAAGCATTTCACAGGCTACCTTCTGGGGATAACCTGTTCATTGCCATGGAGTAAATCAATGGCCTTCCTTTAGATTCTTAATTGGCAATTTGATCTCATTCACTTTACGCAACACTCATTGGCTGGAGGGATGATGGAGATTGGGAGCAGGCTCCTAAAAATGGTCTTGAACATGTTATTTCAACAAAGATTAATTTTGAGGCATTGAGAGTTTCAGAAAGGTTCACGTTTTTTTTTTTTTTCTAAAGCTCTTCTAAGCCAATCTTAAATGAATCCTCAGAGGACTATTTCTTTGTGTATGTGTGTGTGTGTGTGCGTATGCATGTGTGTGTCTTGCCCCACCCCAATTCTTCATCCCCATGCTGAGGAGGCTGGAGGATTCAGAATGCAGAATCAGGTGTGTTTTATAAAAATAATTATGTCAGTCCTCACCAAAACACTTGCTATTTCTATCTTTCCTTCTCATTTTACTCTGCTATAGGAATCTAAGTAAATCATCTTTAGGAAATACCAAGACCTACCAGGGGTTTTAGATTCATGGCGGCCAACACAACCTAGTATTGATAGCCCATGTAAATGTTTGCCATCCAGATGACAAGAATAACGACAAGAGAAAACTAACATGACCTGCCCCATCGTGTGCTAGATCCACATCTCTTGGGGAATATATTGAAGCAAGTTAATACAAGCTAGTTGATAAAAGGCTTCCGTGATGAAATGAGATTGGGGAAGCTGAGTTAAACAAAATCAAACAGTGTTCTGTGTTGGACGCTTCTCAAATCCTTCCCCATGCTGAAAAGCTTAGAGTATTTCCAGGAGAATGGCATAGCACCCTGCATCCCAGACCTGCACAGCCCCTGCTCAGGCCATCTTGTGGGACGAACAGTATGCAAAACACACATTCTGGAACATGCTTGAAGAGAGGGGAGGCCGCTCTCTAGCTTGGGCACAGTTCTGGCTCTGGCACACACTGACAAGGTGACACTGGGTGACTCATTTTGTCCCTCTGTAAACTGCCCTTCCTCATATGCAAGAGACCATGGAACATTGGCCTCTCAGATATTACTGGATCTAACATTATTTTGCCAAAAATAAAATAATTAGGGTGGATGTGTTATAGAAAAGGGGTCCGGATCCAGACCCTAAGAGAGGGTTCTTGGATCTCACAAAGAAAGAATTCAGGTCGAGAACATAAAGTGAAAGCAAGTTTATTTAAAAAGTAGAGGAATAAAAGAATGGCTACTCCACAGCCCCAAGGGCTGCTGGTTGCCCATTTTTATGGTTATTTATTGACGATATACTAAACAAGGGGTAGATTATTCATACCTCCCCATTTTAGTCTGTATAGGGTAACTTCCTGACATTGCCAACGCATTTGTAAACTGCCATGGCGCTGGTGGGAATGTAGCAGTGAGGATGACCAGAGGTCACTCTCGTTGTCATCTTGATTTTGGTGGGGTTTCACTGGCTTCTGTGCAACCTGTTTTATCAGTAAGGTCTTTATGACCTGTATCTTGTGCCAACCTCCTGTCTCATCCTGTGCCTTAGAATGCCTTAACCATCTAGGAATGCAGCCCAGTAGGTCTCAGCCTCATTTTATCCAGCCTTTATTCAAGATGCAGTTGCTCTGGTTCAAATGTCTCTCACAGATGTAATAGGTAATGCCCAGACACTGGCACCAGAGGCAATGCAACCTGAAGAGAATTGGCTGACATATATCTCTGGGTATAAAGAAAGTCTCAGCTTTCCCCTGAGACATAATGTTGAGGGTCCCTAAAGCTTGCTCCACCCTTCTATGCTAAACTTGCTCCATTGCTCCATCATCTGCTTTAAAGCCACAAGGACAGCCAGTAAGGCCTTTGTCATCATCACTTTTAACTTTTAACTTTTAACAAAGATTGGCCTTTTCAAAGGTTCAATTATATTAAAAAAAAAAAAAAAAAAAAAAAAAAACCTGCCTGCCACTTACGCAGTCCATTGATTTTAAACAAAGCTGCCAATGCAAGTCAATGGGAAAAGAATAGTCTTTTTCAACACATGGAATTGGAAAAACTGGATACCTATATGGATAAAAATGAACTTTGATCCCTTACCCCATACTCTGCACAAGCATTAAATTAAGATTAACTGAGATTTGACCTGAACGTAAAACCTAAAATTGCGAAGCTTTTACAATAAAACAAAGGTAGACAAAGACTCCTTATACAAATACCTGGCACTAAACATTAAAAAATCATAAATTGTCCTTCATCAAAAATACATCTGCTCTTCAAGATAGATGAAAAGGCAATTCACTGACTTTGAGACCAAGTATTTGTGTTCAGAATATGTAAAGGAATTCTAAAACTCAACATAGAAAGACAAAATTAAACAAAAATACATGCAAAAAATAAAAAAAAATAGAAAATGAGCAAATTATTTGGACAAAAAGTTCCCAAAAAAGAAAATGTAAATGGCTAGCAATCACATGAAAAGATGCTCAATGTTATTCGTTATCAAGGAAATAAAAAGTAAAACCATGAGATACTCATCTCATACCCATTAGAATGGCTAGAGTTAAAAACCACTGACAATACTAAGTTTTGATGAGGATGTGGAGCAATTGGAATGCTCATGTATTGAGGTGAGAATATAAAATGGTGCAACCACTTTTAATAACTACCCTATGGCTCAACAGTTCCACTTATAGATATATACCAAAGAGATATGAAGGCATATATTCATCCACACAAAGACATGTACACAAGATATTCATTGTACCATTATTCATGATAACTTCAAATGGAGCGGAACCCACATGCTTATCAAAAGATGAATGGATAAACATACTGTTACATATTCATACAATGACATACTACTAATAGATTTAAAAAAAGAATAACTATTGTTACATGCAACAGAAACACATATAAATCTCAGAAAGAGTATGTTGTTAAATAGGCCAGATACAAAATAGAATATGTCACATGATTCTATTTATATAAAGTTCTAGAAGAGGCAACATGAAAGCCATGGTAATAAGAACAGCAGTTGCCTGAAGTTTTGGGGGTGGGTGATATGAGGAAATTTTCAGGAGTGATGGAAATATTCTGTATCTTCATTAGGATGATGTTTTCACAGGTGAATATATTTGTGTAAACTCATCAGAATATATAAAAAGATCCTACAACTTGAAATAAAATTTAAAAAAAACACAAAAAGTTATTGTGATAGTTAATATTGAGTGCCAACTTGATTGGACTGAAAGGATACAAGTATCATTCTTGGGTGTGTCTATGAGGGTATTGCCAAAGGACATTAATATTTGAGTCAGTGGACTGGGAGAGGCAGACCCATCCTCAATTTGGGTGTGCACCATCTAATCAGCTGCCAGCATGGTAGGATAAGAGCAGGCAGAGGAACATGAAAGGACTAGACTGGCTTAGACTGGCTTAGTCTTCCAGCCTACATCTTTCTCCCAGCTGGATGCTTCCTGCCCTCGAACATCAGATTCCAAGTTCTTCAACTTTGGGACTCGGACCTTTGAACACAGACTGAAGGCTGCACTGTCGGCTTCCCTAGTTTTGAGGCTTTGGGACTTGGACTGACTCCCTTGATCCTCTGCTTGCAGACGGTCTATTGTGGGACCTCACCTTGTGATCATGTGAGTCAATGCTCCTTAATAAACTCCCCTTTATATATACATCTATCCTATTACTTCTGTCCCTCTAGAGAACCTTGAGGAATACAGTTACGCATTTTTATTAAATGTAAATTATGCCTTAATTAAAAATAAATATCTTCTCAACCTCCAAAAAGAGACTTTCTGTCTGAAACTTGAGAATAAGTCTAAAGTTTTCATTTAATAATGAATTCGTATAAGACAGGAAAATGGATTTTGGCATTAATTTGTTCAACAAATACCTGTTGAGCATGTCCTATGTGGCAGGGGCTGAGTGTGGGGTGTGGAGTAGGTGAATGTAAGGAACATACAGTCCCTGGTTCCCTGGAGCTCATGGTCTAGGGGTTGGAGAGAATTGGTACATTGGGATTTTAAAGGGGGTGCCAAAGGTGGTGATGACAAAGCTCAGGGAAGAACAATTGGAGTGGAGGGAGGGCATCAACATGGATGCTGAACCGAGCCAATGTACTGCTAAGAGTGAGGTGGAAAGTATCATGCAAACCCCAGGGCTTCAATTGTCAATACATATTGGGGTGTGACCAGCAGATTGACAGAGGACAACAAAGAGAGAGGGGTAAATGCCAACAGAGCAGAATAGCATGAGTTGTCAAGAGACAGGACTTTTCAAGGTGAAAGGAAGGGAGATGGTCCTGAAGCAGCAGTCATGTCTGTGACCCACCCAATCGCTAAGCAATGACAGATAGGAGCAGAGTCAGGGTCCTCAGAGGACAACCTAGTTTTAATTAAGGCAAGAAGTTGAGAAGAATATTTTAAGAAACATTTGAGGACATATTACAGTTTGCTGGCTATGGGGTAGGGTAGGGTGGAAGAGAGAGATTTGGAATAAAGAGTATGGACGGGACAAGACAAAGCAGGGCACCAGCCCTACCTTGGACTGTTCCCTAACTTGAGAAAGCCATGTCCGTATTGATTCAGCCAATCTGACTCAGGTATTATGTAACTTGAAGTTGAACCATCCCAACTGATATAAGTGGTGATACTGAGTAACACAAATGTGGTTTCTGGATTCATGCATGCACATTTTTTACATGAAAAGTTCAAACTTCTATGTGGAGACTTTTTCAACAGTATCCTCAAGAGGTATTCATCATGCAACTGTTTCTAGGAAAGGTATTTAAAAGAGAAGAAAAACGTCATTTCTGGCCCAGAATGTCAAGACATAGATCTCTTAGAGATTTAGTTCTAATTATTATTGTAGAGTCTTGTGGGTGTTTCTTATAATTTTAATTTTTACAAAAAACAAATCTGTCCATCCATCCATTTATGTATGTATGCATCTATCTATCTTCATCATCATCATAATTATCCATCTATGATCTATCTATTGTGTATCTAGCTAATAATTTATCTATGCAGAACTGCAAAATTTATGGGACTGGCCTATACCACCCTCCACTCCCCACTTTGTCTAATCTTCAAAATCAAGTTTCTGGACACAGGGCTATGAAATGCAAAATGAAACAGCTCATGTCCAATGGTCTGACACTCTGCTGCTCATGAAAACCTGCAACATCCAACTGAGTTTTTCATTTTTAAAATCAGTAGGTTTAGTTCTCTATCTTCAGAGAGTTATTTTTAATTTTATTAGAGAATAAATTCTTTTTTCATAAAGAAATTATTAGGTATCAAAATACCACAATCTCTTTATGAATTCAACTAGATTATGTGTATGGGCAAAGTATTTTCAATTTAAGAATCATAACATTCCTGTTCCTTGAACACTATTTTGAAAGTTTGGATTAAGGGATATTAACCTCCTTAAGACAACATACTCACAGTTGAAAACTACTCACCTTCCATATAGAAGTTGCTTAATTAATATCAATGCTTTTTATTGTATTAGAACAAAATAGACTATAACTTTTTATAAGATATATATGGGTATACTACTAAATATTCTTAAAATGAGTATAATGCTATAATATTCTTATTTTGAGGTTATATATATAGTCTGCAAAAATTAGGTTTCCTGATGTCATTAACCTCTTATGCAATTATTTTTCTGAAATGAATACACATGCTGTACATGCAGTTTTGCCTGATATGAGTTTTAAAACAATGCATATTGGAATATTGGAACTAAAAATGAGAAAATCAGTGTCCCCTTGATGTCAATTTCAGTTTCAACTGCACTTGCTATTTTATTTTTAATTGGTTACATTATCTCTACATTGTCACAGTTGCTGGTATTTATTTTCTTCTCTGTGACCATAATTTCCACAGATTTAACCGTAATGCATTCTTAAAGATTACAAGAAATCTTTTAGACACAGTTCCTCTCAGTTGCTGAGGATCCAACCTTTACTCATTTGTTTTCTTCATGAATATATATTTCCTGAGTTGTATGTTTGTACATAGCTATTTGTAGCCTTTGAAGTTTATGGAAGTTTGGTTGCATTCTTGGGGCACGTTTTCTTTCCCTGAGGAAAGGTTAAGGTTTGGATATTTGACCCTTCCAAAGCTCATGTTGAAATTTGGTCCCCAACATTGGAGGCTGGGCCTAATAGGTGTTTGGGTCATGGGGACAGATCCCTCCCCTTGAATAGATGAACGTCCTCTCCTGAGGGTGAACGAATTCTTCCTCTATTAGTTCCTGCAAGACCTGGTTGTTAAAAGAGTGGGCCACCTCCCTGGTTTCTCTCTTGCTTCCTTGCTCATCATGTAATCTCTGCACATGCTGGCTTCCCTTCCCCTTCTGCCATGAGTGGGAGCAGGCTGTGGCCATCATCAGATGCAGAAGCCCGATTTTGAACTTTCCAGCTAACAGAATCATAAGCCAAATCATCCCTTTTCCTTTATAAATTATCCAGCCTCAGGTATTCTTTACAGCAACAAAAAGGGGACAAGGACTTTTTATATCTTGCCCCACTGTCTTCTAGCATTTCATGTGTCACATAAAGAAATCTTGGCCTCCTAGGTTTTTTTTTTTTTCTCCCTGAATATCCACATAATTCTTTCCATGACTTCAAATACCAGTAATTTATTGGGATATTTGTTATTCAATATAAACACAGCCTTGGAATTCTTGGGCTATTTCTGTCTGCAGATTCAAATTTCCTCATATTTCAGGAACTTCACCTTGAATTATATCTTTGAAAATTTGTTTTCATGTTCTATTCATTTTTTAACCCATGCAAGGCATTTAGTGTTATAGATATTTGATCCCTTCCCTACCACCCTCCCATCCCCCTCTTTTTCTCTATCTCTGTCTTCCATCTTTTACTTTTTGTTCTTTTCAGTCTCACATGCTCATTTTTTCTTCTCAAAACCATCCTTCAAATTTCTTCAGTGGTGTCTCATCTCCTTTTCGCTGCTTCTATCATGACCTTTGATTTTGGTCTCTTTTTGTGTCTCTCGCTCCGAGACTCTTGAGGCTCTGCCTACTTCGTTTTTATTCTCATTTATTTCTAATTTGTTTCCAAGACTCTGCCTACTCCCTTTTCATTCTCATTTATTACTAATTTATTTCTGAGGCTTTACCCACTTTTCATTCCCGTCTAACCTAATGTATTATCAGTTCTTCCTTAAAACTTTATATTGCTTCTTTAAATTCTCATTTCAGAGAAACAGTATTGTCTTTAATTGATTCCTTAGAGATAACTTTGTTCAAGGTTTTTGGCTGCATTGTGGTATATAATCTTTCCGGTTCTCATCTTCATAAATCATGTTCTATTCTTCTTTTTTCATTTCAGCATCATTTTAAAGGCCCCCAGCTGGCTCCACCCTTTTTCGGTAGCATTGTTCCTCATCTTTTTGGACTAGGATTTTGGGCAAAGTTCTGGGGAAAGGGGAAGAAGAATGTGCTAAACAAATGGGAAGATTGGGTTTCAGGCTGCTATCTCTAGGATTTTTCTCAGCTCGACTTGGCCTGTGGGTTATCTGGTCCAGCATAGCAGGACATCTTCCAGGCTCACAAGGAGGCTGTGCATTTTACAGAACATTTTAATGTGATTATTTTACCTTGACTTATCTTCACCAGGCAGCTTTGGGCAATGATGGCCAGGTAGCTTTTATCTTATTGACTCTTCCTTCTGTCCTACACCATGACTGAAACATGATGTAGGCTTCCAAAACCAGGCCATGAACCTTGATCTTAACTTTCTACACATGGGATAAACACATTTCCTTTCAATGTGTGCCACCCATCCACTTTGGATAGCTATGAGCTAGGTCCACTCTGCCTGAGTCACACATAAAAAGACACCTCTTGGAGTTCCCAAATACCTCCATCCACTTCTCATGCACTTGGCTATCTTCCTGCATCTACCGTGATCCAGGGTTATAGGGGATCTGTAGTTTCATCAAAGATAACATTTGTTTGTTTCTTATTCTCTTGGTTGCTTTGGATTGGTTTCATAAAGAAAATGAGACAAAAATACATTTATACTACCATTTGAAATGAAAAGATAAATTCCTTCTTTGAAATTCATTCCTTTTTTTTCTTTCCAATGAATCTCATGGGGTAAGTGGAGGACTGAGGAGAATGTCTAACCTACTGAAATCCAAAAAGTCACAGGTATAAGGCACAGAAAATTCTACCAACATAATGATGGCACTTTTAATGCTATATAAGGACAGACTATGCAAAAATGCTATTAATGAGGATGAGAAGCTACAGGAACAAATCTGATGAGGAAGTGTAATTCTATTAGAGGGATGTATATAGCCATCATATTTTTTCTTTAATCCAAAACGATTAGATTGCTTATATAGACAGCCACATTCAATTCTAAGCCATTTGATTGAAATGCAACAGAGGATGCAGATATATATTTTTACCTTAATTTCCATTTTATCCTTTCCCTCCCATTTTATCTGTGCTATAGAGTACATTTTTCCCACTCGACATGTGGGAGCTCGACATGCTGTTGTGCAGAAAGCTTTCTCTCGTGAGTTCCCAAAATGTTGGCCCAGATGAGTGCAGCAGACATTTGGCCCAGGTGAGCAGAGCAGATATTTACATGAAATATTAGGGAGCATCCATCTGGGCTAGGTGACTTAGGTTGGCAATACACAAAAGAGGATTCCAATTTGTTGTATAAATCACCCTCAGAGCCCCCAACAGTGAACACATAGGGGGTTCTTTTAATTTTCATGATGCTTAATATAATCTTTTAAAATAATTAAAATTAGGTGAACTGTGTATATTTCTGAGATTACAGAAAGACACTAGTTTTGATACCTCTTGCTTGTAGCATTTGACTGATGTAAACAAACTAAAAGGTTTAAAAAGAACGGGGATTCTTCCCAGTAGTATAGTGCAATGGGTAGGGAAAAAAGTTAAAAATTGATAGACCAGTATTATTCTCAAAACTCATACCATTGTGATTGGGAAGAAATGAATACATATTACTTAGTCACTTCATGTTACTATATACTTACATTAAAACAACAAAAAGGAAATTATAGAAAAAAAGTCATACATTTAAAGGGTGGGAAAAAATCCTAGGTTTACTCAGAGCTCAAGATCACATTGGGATGAATGTTGTTCTTTCCTCGGATTGTTCCTTCATTTCATTCAGTCACTTATGTATGCATTTATTTATTTAGAGATGGCGTCTATTTCTGTATGTATGTATGTATTTGTAGATGGAGTATTGCTCTGTTGCCCAGGCTGGAGTATAGTGGCACCATCATAGCTCACTGCAGCCTTGAACTCCTGGGCTCAAGTGATGCTCCTGCATCAGCCTCCTGAGTAGCTGGGACTACAGGTGTTCGCCACCATGACCCGCTAATTTTTTAGTTTTTTTTTTTTTTGTATTGATCGGATATCCCTATGTTGCCCAGGCTGGCCTTAAACTTTTCAGCTCAGCGATCTTCTGCCCTGGCCTCCCAAAGTGCTGGGATTACAGGTGTGTCCCTTCATTTCTAATGCAGGAATGTTTCCCTTTGAATATCTCACAACAGATATTTTTAAAAGAAAGGCAGATTTGAAGCAACCATCAACAAGGTTTATTTGAAAATTAATCTGATACTTACAAGTGCATTATATAACAGAAATGTTACAGACTGAATTGTGCCGGCCCTACCCCAAAACTCTTACATTGAAATCCTACCACCCAGTACCTGGAATGTGATTGTATTTGGAGATGGGTCATTAAGTAGGAAATTAAAGTAAAATGAGGTCACATGGGTGGGTCCTAATCCAATAGGACTGGTGTCCTTATAAGAGAGGAGGACACAGACACATACACAGAGACGACCCTGTGAGGACGCAGGGAGAAGACACCATCTACAAGCCCAGGAGAGAGGCCTCAGGAGGCACCATCCCTGCTGACACCTTGATCTCAGACCTTTAGCTTCTCGAATTGTAAGAACAATTTCTGCTGTTTAAGCATTCCCATACGTGGGACTTTGTTATGGCTGCCTGAGCAGCCTAATGTGAGTGCAAAGACTTTCTTAAAATAATGTATAACAATGTTGGTTTGGAAATGACTATCCAGTGTTGAGTTCAAAACTTTATCTTTATGGGTGCTGCTATGAGTAAGTGTCTAATTTGAGGGCATAATATTGACAGTCTTCGGGAGAAATGCAGACTCCAATCAATGCAGAAAATGGCACAGAATAATGTTTAAAAATGTCCTCCAGGCCATAACATGGTTGGGTTAGGAGGAGGAATACTAACCATTCCAATCTTAAAACACGGAATTTTGAGTTTCTTTCTGTGAGTTCACCACCTCTGACCTTCACAGGTAAGGGACCATCACACAGACATCTGCCATTTTCATATAACCCTCTATCCAAACAAAGGCTGAAAATTCAGCATGGAGGAACTCTCCCAGCACCTGTGATCAGCCCCTTGGCCTGCATCCCCACCCTGGGCATTGTTGTGGGGGTGGGATTCTTTATGAACTTGGGCCTCAATTCTGCTTTCCTTGGAAAGCTGGACCCACACAACATCACCCTCATATGCAGACCCTCATATCTGGGCACCTGTGCCTCCTCAGAGCTGGGGGTCTGCTCTAGGAGCTGGCTCAGGACAGGATACTCCCATCTAATGTGTGCCCACCACAGAAAAGAGCCAGCCAAGTGCCTGCTACTGCAGGGCTCTTCACATATGGGAAAGCTGCCCTGGGGAAGTGTCCCAGGAAAGGTCAGGAGGACAAAAAAAGGTCGCAGTGATTTGCCTCCAGACACTGGACACTCTTTCCTGGAGAGTACAGGGAATGCTCCTCTCCAAAACTCATCTTGCTACATTTGTGCTGCCCACAGTGGGGGCGCCACTGAGTTTTCAAAGAAGACAGCAGGCCCTGAATTGTGCAAGGAAAATAAGTGCTTGAATTTTGTAGCATGCATGCACTGTTATACTTTTAAGAATGATACTGGGCTCCTCTGATATTCAAGGAAGGCCCCTGACAGCTCAGATGGTAGTTTTCTAATCCTGTCTTCCCACATACACATTTACCTCCTCCACCCAAGAACTAAATAACAGACATGAGTGCTTGGGACATCATGCTGTCTACTGTCATCCCCTTCCTAAGACCCCCTCTCCCCATCTCTTGACACCCCTCCTCTTAGCTCCCTCTTTCTTTCTGGCCTATTACTCTCAACCTCTCCAGCGTCCTAACAAGTACCCACTCAAACCTACTTCCTCTCCTGCTGTGCTGCTTCTTCAAAAGTGCTTTGCTTCTCATCCTCCCCTTCTTTCTTTGCCCTCTTCCCTGCTTCCCTCTTCAAATCACTTCTCGGCTACAAATGAGAAGGAAGTGATCTGATTAAAACAGGCGATGAGGAGAGTCACATTCTGAGGGGATTTGCATTTTTAAAAGAAGATTAATGAACACATCTGACAATGTCACCCTGGAATCTTATGCAGAGTGACAGGGGAGTGGAGATGAGCTCCGTTCAGGGCAGGAAGCGAGAGTTTGGATCTGAAGTACTTTTCAGATGTTGAAGTTATAGGAGCTTGCAGTTGCTTCCTGGGTGGAGCCATAAACATCTCTTCTGCTGAGTGGGGTCTGAGAAGATAGAGGGAACGGTGACCCAAGAGCTCTGGAATTATCTGTCTGTGTTAGACTTGCAGGACTACACAAATTTAAGTGAAAAAAACATGCTGTTTGTCCACCTGGCTGGCCTCTCAGCCTGCTCTCCTCTTATTATTCCCTCGAAGGCATCATTTTTTGAAAGAGAAATTTAAACTCTGTCCATCTCATCCCCTTTGGAAGAAAGTTAAGATTCCTTTCTGAGCTCTTTCATCATCTGGAGTTTAAAAGCTTCCCCTCTTCTGTCAACTCTCTTTGAATCCCTCATGTCACACCAAACTTCAAGAGACAAATACTTTTGCATGGCTCCCTGCAGGCTCCGTTTTGCCCTGTAGTGACAGCCCCATGTCTTGGCTTTCCTGATTGGAAAAATTTCTCAAGCTTTCTACATTCATGATCTCTGCGTCTTCAGTGCAATCTTCTCCAGTTTGTCTCTGATCTCCAATGGTCCCTGCATTAATCCTGTCCAAGTCACAGGTGACCCTCATATTGTCTCAGCTTCTACTTCCCAGTCTCTCTCTTTTTTTTTTTTTTTTTTTTTTTTTGGAGAAGGGGGGCGGCAGGAGTCTCACTCTGTTGCCCAGGTTGGTCTCAAACTGTTGGGCTGAAAAGATCCCCCGGTCTCATCTTCCTGAGTAGCTGGTAGGAGTGTGAGCCCTTCTGCTTGGTCTCCAGTGCTTTTCTTTTCTTTCTTGACCTATAGAACATTTGGTGGTTGACGTCCATGTTCATGTAATTGTCTTCCCTGGCTTCTCGGGGCCACCATGCATTCCCTTCTCCCTCTTTTCACTTATTATCTTTTCATTGAGTAAGACCCATCTTCCCCTAAAGATGCATATTTTCCTCAAAGCAAGGATTGGCTTACCTTTACAAACTGAGTCTCCAGTGACAACATAAACTGAAATGCAATATAAACCATGGACAGATATGAGCTCATCTTCTACTTTCTGTGTCCTCTGCTGGTTCTTCTCACCGTCACGTATTGCTAAGTAAGCGAGTGATGTTAAGTTAGAAAATGGACTGAGTCCATTAATTCATTTGGCATGCTCCAAAGCCCTCACCTGAGATCTCTCTATTCTCCAAATTACACTTGGAGATACAGGAAGATCCTTCTCACATTAGGCTAATTAGGGCGAATATATGTAAGTGTTGGTAAGAAGTACCAGAAACACTGGAATTTGTGAGATTTCACTGAAGAACCAACTTCCTTCCACCCAGCCCTTCACATTGTTCTCTTTTGGTGGTTTCTTGTCATTTCCTCCTTTTATTACCAATAGAGCTGCTGTGAACATGCATGTACAAGTTCCTGGGTGGACACATGTTTTCATTTTTTTTTGGTGGGGGTAGACATCAAAGAGTAGAATTGCTGGGTTATATGATGAATCTGTGTTCTAACTTTTCAGAAACCGGACTTCTACTGCTTCCTGATTTCACCTTCCACGCCATTTCTGTAGTGAGACCCACTCCTTGGCCTTACAAGACCTGAATTAAGTTAGGTGCCCAGAGCAGTTCTGTCATTGACTCTTCTTTCCCTTGGTAGCCTGTGTAATAACTGGCAATCAGACCTTTATGTGAGCAATGGTTTCATGTGTCTCCCCAACTGTATTACAAGTTCCACGGGGGCAAGGCTGTGTCTATCTCCTTGACCTCTGTATCTGTGATGCCTGGCAGAGGGCTGTGACCACCGGTCACCCTCCATAAACACTGGGAGACAAACAAGGGAGTCAGTAGAGTTAGTTTTTTGCTTTTTTACCCCCAGAACTCTTAGAATATGATTTGAGCTATTCCTTCAAGGAAGTCCTGGGGCAGGTGACCATTCATAGATGACATGAGGGCATGCACAGCACATGAGTTTGCAGGAAAATGCAAATCCCACGTTGAAATTTGATCCCCAATGTTGGAGGTGGGGTTACGGGGGGTGTTTGGGTCATGGGGGCGGATCCCTCATGAATGGCTTGGTGTTGCCTTCATGGTAATGAATGGGTTCTCTATTCAATCCTGCAAGAGCTGATTGTTAGAGCCTGGCACCTTCCTCTCCTCTTTCTCTTGCTTCTTCTCTCACCATGTCATCTGTGCACACAGCAGCTTCCCTTCCCATTCCACCATGAGTGGAAGCTCCCTGAGGCCTCACCAGAAGCAGATGCTGGTGCCACGCTTCTTGTACAGCCTGTAGAACTGTGAGCCAAATAAACCTCTTTTCTTTATAAATTATCCAGCCTCACTCAGGTATTCCTTTACAGCAATGCAAGACTGACTAACACAGGGTTTCAGGAGACCTAGCTCTGTCTGTCTCTGAGAACTTCATCAGGACTCTGGAAACAATTTAGCCCACAGGTCCAAGGCTGATTTTTGTCACAGTGAAGTTCAGGTAGTAAGAATTCTCACTGGTGGCTGTTGAGGGTGGTGGTGGTGGGGATGGGTCATAAGGAGAATTAGCAGTGGGAGACTAGAAATTAAAACGGAGAAAGGGAAGAATTAAAAGTCAAAAACAGTGTGAGGGAGGAAAGCAATGGATATAACACCCGGATCTTTATCCTTGAGAGGCCTTTAAAAATCTACTTAACAGTCAGATGCTATTCTATAAGAACTCTGAGACATGTGATGACTTTTAGGAACTTGCACTGTGGCTGAAAATGCATGCCAATCTGGCTGACTCAGATCCAGTCTTAACTGGCTCATAACTTGCTTCATAAACACGACTGTAAGCAAGGAAATGAGAGAGAATAACAGCACATCACATAGGCCTGAAAAGTATTTGCAAAGCAGTAGTTCTCAAAAATGACATTTTGCAGTGTTTTCCAGAGGCAGATTCAGAAAACTGAAGACCAAAGTAACGAGGGAGCCATCTCATGCCTAGCTGAGCAGAAGCATACCAAAGGCTTAGTATTTCCCCAATTAGTAGGCACCTCAAACTTGTTTAAGGAAAATACTCTTCTTGATGAAACAGATACTGCAGTTGAAGCAGGAACGTGTTTGGTGTACTGCCTTAAATAGCATAGGTAGATGTTCAAACATGTTAGGACTCACTGGCCCTAGGAAAGACCCGCAAGAATCTGGTCTACACCAGGAAAGTGACAATGAAACACCAAACACCTTTTCTCCTCTAATTACCAAGAAAATTATTTCTTTCCCAATGGTTGAAGACAATAATGTTGGGAATGATGAAGTTTCCTGGAGTGTGAAGTGGATATACCTTATAAGTTTAATCCACAGCTTCACCACTTCATAAGTGGATAATCGAATTGTGCCTCAGTTTCCTCAGACTTGGGGATATTAAGAGTACCCTCAGTCACCACCAGGTGGGTACCAACGTAAGAAGAGTGTAGCAAAAGCCCAGGGGCGCATGTTCTTAAAGTGCCTAGTGTGGGATTAGAATGACAAGTGGTAGATAACCTACTTGTGCAGAAATTTAGAGTTATTTTGTGATTTTCAAATGATCAATATATGTGAATACTTTATTGTTTCCTGTGAGTTTTCCCTATTTCAGCAACTATCTTGTCTGTGCCATTCTTTGCTAGGTAAGCACTTTTCTATTGGTTGGTGGGCTTAGCAGCTCTTGGTTTTGTCTTCCTGGGAGACAAATAGCATGCACCTGTGAGTAGTGGTAAAGGAAAGGTACCCTTCAGGGTGTTCTGTCCTGGGCCTCTGGCAGATCCCCTGTGGTTTTGCTCTTTGTCCCCACCCAAATCTCATCTCAAACTGTAATCCCCACATGTCGAGGAAAGGGCCTGGTGGGAGGTGATTGGATCATGGGGGCGGTTTCCCCCATGCTGTTCTCATGATAGTGAGGGAGTTCTCACAAGAGCCCATAGTTTCAAGTCTGGCACTTCGCTGTTTCAGTCTCTCTCCTGCTGATTGTGAAGAAGGTACTTGCCTCTCCTTCCCCCATGATTTTAAGTTTCCTGAGGCCTCCCCAGCCACACAAAGCTGTGAGTCAATTAAACCTCTTTCCTTTATAAATTGCCCAGTCTTAGGCAGTATCTTTTTAGCAGTGTGAAAACAGACTAATACACGCTGGCTTTTGGTTCTCTGGGTTCCCTGGATTTCTGCCCTACTAACATACTTGATTCCTGGCAGTGAGGGGTTGGTCTCTGCCTGGCTGGTATCTGCATGCCAGGCTTCTGGTCTAGCTTGCAGTCTAACTCTTTCCAGGTGCATATGCTCAGATTCAAGCTCCCCAGTCCCCTTGTCCTCTCGGCTGGCGGCATAACCCATGCCTGAGCATGACTTCCTCATGTAACTGCTTGGGAGTTTACCTTTATTCTGTTCGGTTGTATGGAAGTGACCCTAAGAGATGAGCCTGGGCATATTCGAAGAGATAATGACTGAGAGGTTTAGCCACACATAAAACAAAGCAGAGCCCCAGGGAGATCTAAAAAGTCCAAACAAGATCAACACAAAGTAAACCACACCTCAACAGACCAAAGATCAAGAGCAAAACCTGAACGGTAGGTAGAGAAAAAGAGACTGCCTTAAAGGTATGACTGCAGGACCAAGAGCTGGTTTTTCAATGGAAAACAGGAGTCAGGCAAAAAGAAAGCCACATATTTAAAAGATGAAAAAATACTGCTTAAACTGGAATTGAATATGCAGTGAAATGCAGTGAAAACATCCTTGAAAAGAAAGTCAAATACAGACACTGTCAGACAAACAACTGAGATGATTTGCTATCGTCGGATCCATATATGTAAACACTAAATGATGTTATTCATTGACTGGAGTTTCCAGAAGAATGATAATTAAAATTGATAGTGAAAATCCTTTTTCGTTTGTATTACTAACTCAATTTGCTCCACCTCCCTCCAATTCCTACATTGAAGCTCATTAACCTTGTAAGAAGAGGAGATGAGGACACAGATACATACACAGAAGGACAACCATGTGAGGACACAGGGAGAAGACAGTGTCTACAAGCCAAGGAGAGAGGCCCGAGGCGGAACCAGCCCTGCCCGCACCTTGATCTCAGACTTCCAGTTTTTGGAGTGTGAGACAATAAATGTCTGTTGGTTAAGTACTCTAGCCTGAGGTATTTTGTTATGGCAGCTGGAGAAGACTAAGACAGTTCATTTCTGACTTTTAAATGGAATGACTATTTTACCACTATGTACAGTATTAACTGTTGGTTTACAAAGAGATAGGTATTCTTTCTATTTATCTATTTATTCTCAGTTTATTTTGACTCTGAATATGGAATACATGCCAATTATTTCCTAAAATGAATTTTGAAAATATATCATTTTAAGTGACTTTGCATAATATATGAATTCACCATCCCTTTCACACGGTTTTGAAAAAAGCAGTGAATGAATACGACTTCATGTTTCCCAAGCCTTCATCTTCGCTCAGAGATTAGGGAATATTAAAATTCTTAAGTAGTTTTTAAAATACATTTTGTCCCCTAGAGAAATAATTATTAACATTTTGGTAAATATTAGAAAATATTTTAATGAAAAAAATTCATTTCATATATCATGTTGTTGAAATTCATGTAGAACTTGAAAATTATGGGCATTTTGCAATGAAGAAAATCCAACGCTTTAATACGAGGGTGATAGTTTTACAGTTTCAAAATGACTTTGACAAGCCTCTGCCATACTGTTGGAAATCAAGGAAAGAGAGGCAATGACTTAATCCATCACAAACAACTTAGGTCAAAGGATGTACAGAAAAAAATGTAGTTAATTTGAGGAGCAATTAAATTGGAACAGGTAACACAATGATCTCACTGCGGATTCCAACACTTCTCTCTGTCCCTTGTGTTTTCCACGGTGCTGGAAAAAGATCTCGAAACCAACCCCAACATTTCATGACTAAAGTTTAACAGATAAAATACCCTAAGATATGTCCTTATTCAGTTTTGTACATCTACAATGACTGTCATGTAAGTAAGGAGTATTTCCTGAATTAATTCAATCTGGATAACAGTTTTTCTGATGAAAACAGTTACAATCCATGGAAATACTGTGTGGCTAATGAAGGAGAAAAAAATAACAGTACTTATGTGTACAAAATATTATCTATTCAACAGACTCAAAAGAACCAGAATATTTTGAGCCATCCTGAAGATCTGCTTTCAGAGATAATGTGCACTCCTCAGTCAACAAATAATCCTCACCAACATCTTTGTAAAGCAAGTCTCTCCAACAAACAATAACTACCACAGAATACTACAGACTTTGAACTACTAATATCCCTTGCTCTTTAACACTTCATTTTCTCTTTTTAGAAGATAATAGTTCTAGAGATTGCTTTTGAGACAAAGAGCCTCATGTGAGACCAAGGAGCTTTAGCTGACTGCTTGTGGAGCAGAAGAGTACAGTGCAGACCACACAACAATGTTCTGTAGAGGCATTATTACAGATAGGTGAAAACTCATTATTTTTCATTATAAACCCTGTTATAATGTGCACTTTTTAAAAAATTTCGAAACACCATACAAAACGTGCCAAATTTAGCATAACTGCCAAATGTATTCAGAGAAACATAAACTGCAGTGTCTAGACACTGACTACTGTTGCACAGCAGACATCACTCCTATTCCTTAGAATGCCAATTCTTTAAAGTGTAAGACAGGTGTCTTCCAGATTATTTTTTTATACAAATCACCAAACTCCATCTGAGGATTTACGGGGTGGAAAAAAAGTCTAATAAGTAGTAATTAGTAAGTTCTTAAGTGTTGTATATGTTTCATTTAAGTGAAATTAAGATGACGCTGATAGTGCCATCTCTTGGATGATGTCAGCAGTATAAAAGATCCTTCCTAAGGGCATACAGTATATAAGCAAACATTAGCTGCTAGTTACAGCACACCTGTATACATTCTACTAATCACTGTGTGTCCCTAATACGACATACTTTCAATGAGCTTTAAAAGTATGTCCCTAATACGACACACTTTCAATGAGCTTTAAAAGTATGTCCCTAATACGACACACTTTCAATGAGCTTTAAACTTCCTTGGCATGTATCACTCTGGTGTAAATTTGTATTACCATATCTCTGTGAAATCCATGAGCTATTCAGTGGAGTAACATCACTAAAATGTATTGAAGCAATTTGGCTGATGTGGAAGAATAAAAAAGAACGTACGTGCTTTGGCCAAGCACAGTCTGTGTCCTTTGTGTAAAAATATAAGAATCTGGCTGCAGCTTTGGTTAAAAAACAGTAACGGACATGAGATCAAATTTACCCTGTAGGAAATTCACCCAGATGTAGATGCACATCACTTAGATATGCATTACACCCATTTGTCTGATTCATACAAAATGGCTTAATGATTAGAAAACATCAACATAAATACTTTGGAAGGAGAAGATACTACATCAAAGAAGTGAGTGTTTCACTGAAAGCCTCTATTCACTGCTGCAGGAGCACGATGGCTCACTTAAAATATATAAATATCCGTTTACAGTTGGAATACTAATTGGAATTTTTAAAAAATTTAATCAGTCACATATATATTTTACATTTCTTGGAAGACTATTTTTTTTTTTAAGGTAAAATCATGACTCCCATACAAATATCGACATGTGTCCAAATATTTTATTAAACTAATTCAATTTGTTAGGGAAATGGTAAGACGTTACAACTGGTTAAGAGGAGCAAAGTGCAGACATGTATTTAGGCCATCAAGAAGGAGGAAATGAATTTGCTAAATTGATGCAATATCAATCAATAGCCAGGGCCTGTCATCCACAGACAATCACTCCACCACACGCACACATGCATTCCTATGGTTTGTCCACAACTTCCAGAGCTGAAGAGTAGCTCAAGGACCTCAAAGCGCAGAGGCAAGCCACAACGGAGCAGCGCTCCTTCACTCCCGATTTCCATGGTTACCACCATTTTTCTCTGGCAAATCACAGATAAATTTTAAAGACTGAGTAAATCTATAAAGGTGATTAATCACAGAAGTTCAATGTCTAATAAATTATTCCAAAAGTGTTCCCGGGCACTCAGACTCACCAAGCATACATTCTGAAATCAAATTCTATTTCTATCCAAAAAGTGTAGGCCATCAGTGTTCTTAAAGGAGGCAAATGGTTCTTCTGAGGTAGAAAACATTCTCCAATGCAGATAAGGATGTAGATACCAGGTAAATGTTACAGTTGTGTTCATACTAACAATAAACTATAGATGATATGGCTCAGAGTCAGTCAATGAAGAAAGATCCAGAGACATTCTGAGGTCACAAAAAGAATTTAAACGTTAGCTAACAAGGAGTGCTCATCAAAAACAGGGCTTTCCACTCAGACTGCAAACCAGGCAGAACTACCATCTCGCTTTATCAGTTGTCATTGCATGTTGATATCATATACTGAGGAGAGTGATGCAGATGATAGATATAAACATATCTACATACATATGCATACATAAAGCATATACTTATATGCATACACTTTTTACATTTCCCAGCCAGTGTTCAGAAAAACTAGAATAAGAGAGAAGTGATATTCCATTTTGTCTTGGAAAAGTATATATTTTACATATACATGCATGCATATATCTACATACATATGCATGCAATGCCTACCTGCATATTACCAAACTGATACACATGTGTATATATGAAGGTGCGTGTGTGTATACGTGTACATTCACTTTATCACATACTCCATCAGCTTGATTTTTGAGATGGTAATTCAAGCTTCATTTTTGTTCTGGGCTTCATGTCTGTCTCTACTGTGTTTTTTGTCTCAACTGTCAAGTCACATTTTAACAACACATTAGACTGGGGTAAACCAACATGGGATGGAAACGCCAATCTCAGGAGGCTAAAATCACTGTGCAGGTTGGGTTTGAGAGTTGCTGATTTCCTTTCCCTTTCCCCCAGCAGTGTGGACCATGAGATGGGCTGGGGGGGCGGAATAGTGAGGCCCTCCCTCTCACTCATAGGGGGGCAAACCAAACAGCTCGGGCTGGAAGTCCTGCAGGGAATTCAGCACCAGGGTGGCCTTTGTCGTCAGGTCTCGGCTCAAGTTTCCGTCAGGAACCATGACCACCTGCATCCCAGCTGCCAGGGCCGCCTCCACCCCATTGGGAGCATCTTCAAAGACAAGGCACTGTAGGAAGAAAAAGAAAGTCGAGATGGCCTTTTATGGAACCAGACATGTGGATGAAGTGTTTATCATCGTCATCACCATTGGCTTTGCAACTGTGCAGAAAGAGACAGAATTACAGTGGGGGCTCCCCAGAGTACAGATTGTGGTGAGGACAGCATGCTGTTTCTTACTGGCTCTGGGGGTCTCTCTGCCATGGCTCCTTTAAAGGGGAGAGGTTTCTGTCACAGCCAAAGCATTGCTGAAATGGAGCACAGCTGTGTGGTGAGGCAAGATTCTCAGCTTAAAACTTTATTTTATTGGGATCATAACAATCTGTTCAATCAATAATTGAACATTCAGAGTGTGAGAGGCAACTGCAAAACTAAAAATCATGCTCTTAAAATATAAAACCACTTCAGAGTTGCTCCTGTTTTATGTACTGTGGTTTGAAAATTAAATGGTTAGAATCTTTTAAGTTAAAAATTCAGTTCCTGTGTGTGCTAGTGTGACGTGACAAATATGAGCACAAAAATGTAGTGTGCGTGCATGCTCTCTTTTGGATAATTGCAAAAATTCACTTTATTATTGGGATTATGGACACAACACCATCCAAAACTTGTGGTCTCTTCATTCAGACACCCACATTGAAAATGGGGTGTTTCCAACTGGCAACTTCAGAGATATGGAACCAACCTAAGTGCCCATCCACTGATGAGCAGATAAAGAAAATGTGGCATTTATACACCATGGAATACTACTCAGACATAAAAAAGAATGAAATAATGTCTTTTGAAGCAACATAGATGGAGCTGGAGGCCATTATTCTAAGTAACTCAGGAATGGAAATCCAAATATCATATGCTCTCACTTATAAGTGGAATCTAAGCTATCAGGATGGGAAGCCATAAGAATTATATATAAGGGACTTTGGGGACTAGCGGGGTGGGGAAGAAAAGACTACATACTGGATATAGTGTACACTGTTCGGGTGACGAGTGTGCTAAAATCTCAGAAATCACTGCTAAAGAACTCATCTGTGTAACCAAAAGCCATCTGTACCCTGTAGACTATTAAAATTAAAAAGGAAAAAAATAAAGTACTAAAAGAAAAGCCAATACATAAAATAAAAAGGGGTATTTGTACACTGCATTTATCAGTGAGCTCCTAAAGGTGCCACCACATTGACAATGTTACAGTAAGTTTCACATGAGGGCTCCCTCCAAAGGAGACACCCCAGAGCTTGCTCCGTAGTATAAACAAGCATAATCCACACGTGCTATCTTCATATCACCGACCCTCTCAGGAAGACATACACTTTGGAAGCTTCTTCCCTACATTCCTAGAATGGCACACACTTCTTGTGAAAACACATTTATTGAGGAATGGCCATACTGTTTTCCATAATGGTTGAACTAGTTTACAGTCCCACCAACAGTGTAAAAGTGTTCCTATTTCTCCACATCCTCTCCAACACCTGTTGTTTCCTGACTTTTTAATGATTGCCATTCTAACTGGTGTGAGATGGTATCTCATTGTGGTTTTGATTTGCATTTCTCTGATGGCCAGTGATGATGAGCATTTTTTCATGTGTCTGTTGGCCGTATGAATGTCTTCTTTTGAGAAATGTCTGTTCATATCCTTTGCCCAATTTTTGATGGAGTTGTTTGTTTTTTTCTTGCAAATTTGTTTGAGTTCTTTGTAGGTTCTGGATATTAGCCCTTTGTCAGATGAGTAGATTGCAAAAATTTTCTCCCATTCTGTAGGTTGCCTGTTCACTCCGATGGTAGTTTCTTTTGCTGTGCAGAAGCTCTTTAGTTTAATCAGATCCCATTTGTCAATTTTGGCTTTTGTTGCCGTTGCTTTTGGTGTTTTAGACATGAAGTCCTTGCCCGTGCCTATGTCCTGAATGGTACTACCTAGGTTTTCTTCTAGGGTTTTTATGGTATTAGGTCTAACATTTAAGTCTCTAATCCATCTTGAATTAATTTTCGTATAAGGAGTAAGGAAAGGATCCAGTTTCAGCTTTCTACTTATGGCTAGCCAATTTTCCCAGCACCATTTATTAAATAGGGAATCCTTTTCCCATTTCTTGTTTCTCTCAGGTTTGTCAAAGATCAGATGGCTGTAGATGTGTGGTTTTATTTCTGAGGACTCTGTTCTGTTCCATTGGTCTATATCTCTGTTTTGGTACCAGTACCATGCTGTTTTGGTTACTGTAGCCTTGTAGTATAGTTTGAAGTCAGGTAGCGTGATGCCTCCAGCTTTGTTCTTCTGGCTTAGGATTGTCTTGGCAATGCAGGCTCTTTTTTGGTTCCATATGAACTTTAAAGCAGTTTTTTCCAATTCTGTGAAGAAACTCATTGGTAGCTTGATGGGGATGGCATTGAATCTATAAATTACCTTAGGCAGTATGGCCATTTTCACGATATTGATTCTTCCTATCCATGAGCATGGTATATTCTTCCATTTGTTTAGATGTACCATATGACCCAGCCATCCCAATACTGGGTATATACCCAAGGGATCATAAATCATGCTGCTATAAAGACACATGCACACATATGTTTATTGCGGCACTATTCACAATAGCAAAGACTTGGAATCAACCCAAATGTCCATCAGTGACAGATTGGATTAAGAAAATGTGGCACATATATACCATGGAATACTATGCAGCCATAAAAAAGGATGAGTTTGTGTCCTTTGTAGGGACATGGATGCAGCTGGAAACCATCATTCTTAGCAAACTATCACAAGAACAGAAAACCAAACACTGCATGTTCTCACTCATAGGTGGGAACTGAACAATGAGATCACTTGGACTCGGGAAGGGGAACATCACACACCGGGGCCTATCATGGGGAGGGGGGAGGGGGGAGGGAGTGCATTGGGAGTTATACCTGATGTAAATGACGAGTTGATGGGTGCTGAGGAGTTGATGGGTGCAGCACACCAACATGGCACAAGTATACATATGTAACAAACCTGCACGTTATGCACATGTACCCTAGAAGTTAAAGTATAATAATAATAAAAAAATAAAAATTAAAAAAAATAAAAATAAATAAAAAAAAAAAAGAAAACACATTTATTGATGCTTTTTAACTGAGACTCTGCAGGGGCCCAGACATCTGTAAGGGAAGAGAGGTCCTCATCATGGCAGCCTATGCTGAGGAGTCTCCCCTGTGGCCTAGTTCTACTCCACATGTGGCCTAGAACTCCACGAGCTGTTGAGGTGGGGCCTTTCAGCTCTCCACTCATCTCTTCTTTGTCTCCTTTGTCCCTCTGCCTTTTATTTATTTTTTATTATTTATTTATTTATTTTTGTGAGAGAGTCTTGCTCTCTTGCCCAGGCTGAAGTGCAGTGGTGCGATCTTGGCTCACTGCAGCCTCTGCCTCCCAGGTTCAAGCAATTCTCATGCCTCAGCCTCCCAAGCAGCTGGGACTACAGGTGTACCACCAAGCCGGTCAATTTTTTTTGTATTTTTTAGTAGAGACAGGGTTTCACCATGTTGGCCAGGCTGGTCTCCATCCAACTCCTGGACTCAAGTGATCTGCCCACCTTGGCCTCCCAAAGTGCTGGGATTATAGGTGTGTGCCACCACACCTGGCCCCCTTTGCCTTTCATTATGAAAACATCCTCTTTGGCTCATCACCAGGTATACAGCAGTGACTCAATGCACTGGTGTCCTGGAAAGGGCTCATGGAAGCCTGATGCCAGGTCTGAAAGAGAAGCTCTGCATTCTTTGGCGTTTTCACTAGAAAACACTGAAACACACACACAGTCTTAACTATTAGTGGTCTGTGCTGTAGCCAGCACAATGACTGTTTTTCTTTTTCCCTACATCCCTTTTTCTTTCCATTACCCCATTCTTTCCTTCAATCTGGGGCTAAAATATCACCTTAGCCAACTTACCCCACAGGGCCGATCCCTGGATTAAGTGAGTTAATCCATGTGACAATGGAATGTGAATGCTACCGTACTTTCACAGAGGGAACTGGTTGGCCCAGCTGTTTTGGTTTGCTTGGAACTGAAGGGTCGGCTGCGGGGCAGGATGTCCCGTGCTACATCCTGGACAGTCCCAGATAAGCCACAGTAGTCCATCCCAACACCTCCCTTCTGACAGCCTCTGATGCTCCCTGGTTTCTTTCTCCTGTGAGACATTGGTCACCGTAGGACGCGGGAAGAAATGACTCCACTTAGACTGTCCAGGTTGGTTTTCTCTGTTATCTCATTCAGTGACTACCTGTTCATGATATTTCTGCCTTGCCTTTTTAAAAGTTATGACTTGATCATATTCTAAATGCCCTCCACTGTTTTTATCTGGGACCAGAGATAGGCACGTAAATGTCAAATGACATTTTCAAAATATCTGTCACCTTCTCCAGGGATTCTGAAGCTCTGTGCAGGGTCCACCTGTGAAATGTGGGCTGGGGTAGAGGAAGACATGGATTATCCCCTGGGATAATACTGCTTGGCTAAAGTTGTGAAAGCAGCTTTTATTCTCTATTTGCATGAGGCTGCGTCCAAGGAGCAAGGAGCAAGGCAGGTGTGTGGGACGAGAAATCAGTGGCTGACTGTGGCAGTTCCCAAAGAGATAATGGAAGGCACCCAATACACCTGCACTCACCTAAAGGGGGTCATATGGTTTTGCTGTGTCCCTACCCAAGTCTCATCTTGAATTGTAGCTGCCAGAATCCCCACGTGTTGTGGGAGGGACCTGGTGGGAGATCATTTAATCACAGGGGCAGTTTTCCCTATACTGTTCTCATGGTAGTGAGTAAGTCTCACAAGATCTGATGGTTTTATAAGGGGAAACCCCTTTTGCTTGGCTTTTATTCTCTCTCTTGCCTGCTGCCATGTAAGACATGCCTTTCACCTTCTGCCATGACTGTGAGGCCTCCCCATCCATGTGGAACTGTGAGTCCATTAAACCTCTTTTTCTTTGTAATTTACCCAGTCTTGGGTATGTCTTTATTAGCAGCGTGAAAACGGACTAATACAAGGGATCTGCAGTGGAAGGAAATGCAGGCCCCATGGTGTCCCTTCACATCTGAGAGATCTTTCCAAAGGCAGCCCGTGTTTAAAGGCAACTAAGTGAGGGCTATGAGTGAAGAGGGAAACTTACAAGCGTCTGCAGCACTGACAGCGGGAGCAGCTGACACCAGCTCTTGGAGACCTCTTTACTGTTTCTCATGGCCTTCACGTTTTGCTGGTTCCTCTGTGTTCAATTAATCTGTCCTCACCTATTTTTAAGAATAATCCAAATACGGCACTGACATCTGGAATATCACACACAGCATATAAGATGAATGTCGTACATAAAGTAAGGGAGACTTGAATAAGTATGAAGAGTGGCGAAAAGTCAAGGTTGGTAACTGGTTGCTATCACAATCAATCACAATAAGGTGACATAGGCTGGACGCAGTGGCTCACACCTGTATTTTGGGAGGCCGAGGTGGGCAGATCACTTGAGGTCAGGAGTTCCAGACCAGTCTGGCCAACATGGTAAAATCACATCTCTACCAAAACAGTAAAAAAATTAGCCAAGCATGGTGGCACATGCCTGTAGTCCCAGCTACTCTGAAAGCTGAGGCAGGAGAATGGCTTGAACCCAGGAGGCAGAGGCTGCAGTGGGCCAAGATCGTGCCACTGCATTCCAGACTGGGCCACGGAGTGAGACTCCGTCTCAAAAAAAAAAAAAAAAAAAAAAAAGAGAAGGTGACATAATAAGCTTATGCAACAGAAGGGCCATTTGAAATATGTCCATATGAGTAAGTAAAACCCTCAGTGTTCAAATGATTGAGGGGAAACCTAGGAAGAAAGGCCAGTTGGTTTGGGTTTTCCAGCACGAGACCCTTGCAAAGTTAACTATTCTAAAAGGTCACAAGTAAGTACAGCCTCTGATGTAAACAGCCATGGGTGACCTCAGCCCAAAACAAACAGCAATGGGATGCATGACGCCTCTGGCACCTGAAACCCTCTTCTTCCTCCTCTCATGTGGCCGTTTTGCTAACAGCTGTCAGGAGATACCTTTCCCCAACATTTGCCAGACTCTCACACTTCATGTCCACTAACGAGAATTCCATTTGATCAAGATGGAATTTGAAAACAGAATCTGAAGTTTCAAAAGCTGACAGAATAGTCAGCTGGAGGCGGTCGATGATGGAAACGTGTCAGGAAAACTCAACAGAACAGGAGTGGAGCAGAATTGAGTGGTTTATAGGAAAACAGTGAGGTCGGCCCTCTAACACCAGGCATTGTTTGCACACAAAATTTAAAGGAAGCCCCAGACACGGGACAAAGAGAAGATATCAAACATGAGTCCTGAGAAGAAACCCCCTGGTGCTGGGCCCAGATGGCACCTGCACCACACACACAGCCTGCACGCAGGAAATGATTCGGGGTCACACCACAGCATCTGAAAGTTTGGGTTTTGTTGGTCTGGGTTTTTTCCCGTAGAAGCAGTGGAATTATAAAGCAGAACAACTACTGTGTCCTGAAGCACCTATTAAAAATGTCCCAAAAGATTTATTTATTTTCTTTTTTTTTTTGTTTTTTGTTTTTTGAGACATAGTCTGGCTCTGTCACCCAGGCTGGAGTGCAATGGCAAGATCTCAGCTCACGGCAACCTCCACCTCCCGGGTTCAAGCAATTCTCCTGCCTCAGCCTCTCGAGTAGCTGGGATTACAGGCGTGTACCACCACACCCGGCTAATTTTTTTGTATTTTTAGTAGAGATGGGGTTTCGCCAATTGGCCAGGCTGGTTTTGAACTCTTGACCTCAACTGATCACCCAACCTTGGCCTCCCAGAGTGCTGGGATTACAGGTGTGACCCACCGTGCCCAGCCCCAAAAGATTTTTATGTCATCTTCAGACTTTGTTACACCCAAAGATCTAATGCACTTGTAAATAGGACCACTCCTACAAGAAAAGTACCTGGTATCTAAAAACCTAACCATTTAAAGAATTTTCACAGCATGGGTGTCTATCTACTGACACTTAAGGATTTAAGAATAAATCCTTAAAAGCTACCTGGAACAACTGTGTCTGGTAATCACAGGACTTAAGCGTCAAAAAAAGAAAGAAGAAAATAAGCTAAATACAGTTTATATCTTGCACAAATAAAATTGAGGAAGTATGTTTTTATTTTCGAAGACCGAAATACCTCAACACAGTTTCCGTCTGCCACACCCAGCTACAGCGAAAGGAGGTTCACCCTGACTGAATTTGGCTCTCATGCTTCTTTTTAAGCACCTCATTTTTTCACTTAGGGAGCAGCCCTTCCTGTCCCACCATGACTGACCGATTACACTTGACCTAAAACTCATTCATACCGCCACCCATACAGTGAATCATGGACTGTATGTTTGCATCTGTAGAAAGAAACCTTTCTCTCTAAGCCAAGGGCCTTCAGCCTCTGCAAGTGGGGAGTGGAGGCAGACTGACTTTTCTCTGCATGGACTTGGTGGGTTGCTCCTTTGAAGGTGGTGGCCAGGGACAGGGAAGGTGGAAGTGCCCACAGCTCCCTTCTCTTTTCTACCAGGGCTTCTGCACCTTCAGTGAAGCTGGAGAACTGGGGCTTGGTCCAGGGGATGGCGCTGGCACCTGCACATGCTCCCGGCAGGCCTGCGGCCTCCTGAGATCTCCCTCCTTCACCCCACATATCATTTCTGTGTCAGGACATGCACATGGATGTATGCGTACACATGCATATTCTATATGATTTTAATTAATTTTGTGATTATTTTGTAGTGTATTTAGTGAACCTTCTAAGGCTGACTTCCATGACTTCAAGGAAGTATCTGCTCAAAAATATTCTTCACGCAGCTTGTACCGATGCCTACATATCAGCTGTAACTAGGCAGGGCCCAGTTTTCATGCACCTTCCCAGGATGCCATGGCAAATCATGAGCACTGATAAACATCTGCTAAATTAGCGAAGACGGTAAAGGTGTCCTGGTACAGGACTTAGAGCCACAAACGGGCCATGGAAAGTCAGTGCTAGGGAATAGACAGAGCAAATGCAGCATCTCCTCTACTTAGGGCAAGGGAAGTTCAGAGGCAAGCTGGAGGTCATGCAGTCACGCGGAAGACAGAACTCTTGAACAGAATCCAGGTCTGCAGAATCCAATGTTCTTTTCACTCTACCCAGCTGAAGGCTAAAATATATCTGATTTCCATCTCCAGGCGAGGAGATGAGCTTAATTAAACTGTAGCTTGAGGGATTTAATTTAGGGAGCATGACATTTCCAACTACAAGGGAGGTGAAGCACCTTGGCGGCTTATCACTTGGAGGTGATGAACTGACTTCTTCAACAATGTTGAAGCGCAGCAGCGACCTGAGGATGGTTTCTGTCCAGGGGACTTAAAAAGTTCTTGTACTTTAATTTCTTAAAGACAAATATCATATAGCTTAAAAGTTCCATTGTATAACTAGAAAGTTGCACGTAAGAGTATATTTGTCTGACAGCAGCAGGGTGTCTTAGTCCCTTCAGGCTACTGTAAGGAAACATCAGACTGGGTGACTTAAACCCCAGACAGGGATTTCCCATAGGTCTGGGGTCAGGCGGTGTGAGATCAAGGAGCCAGCACGGTCCCTGGCTCCCTGGTCTCCTCCTAACGAATCACACTGGGGGTGAGGATTTCAGCTTCTGAATGGAGGGAGGGAAACAGTCCAAACACAAGGACAATGAATAAAAATGGATGGGATTAGAGGAAAACCTGAGAAGCAACAGGGAGCTGGATGATACCTGGTATGTTAAGCCTGATGGAGAAGCTGATTCTCACGTTTCTGATGTGGTGGGTCTTGGGGCCGCCATTTTGGTGGCAGGAAGGAGAGGTAGCTTTTGTGACAAGTTGGGTTTGAGGCCATCATGGGACACCCAAGTAGAAGGCTTGGGGTCTCCATGCGCTGTGGCTGTGAGCTGGAGGGTTGGTCAGGTGTCATCAGAGCAGAGAAGCAGGTGATTAGACAGAAGGAGGAGCGCTGAGAAGGGACCCCGGCAGCCCTGGCATTTCCGTGCGGTAAGCAGACGAGGTCTATGGATGGAGCTCTAGGTACAGTTTGGGCAGGAGGGGAACACAGTAGGAGGCAGTGTCAGGAGCCAGGTTAGGTTTTCAAGAGGGAAGGAGAAGGGCCTGTGGCTTGTGATGCTCTCGCGTTCCTCCCCAGCTCTCACTTCCCAGTGATGCTTCCACCTTTGGCTCCTCCCTGCTGCAAATCCCCGTCCTCATGGCACTTGCCCACCATTTCTTCTCAGCAGCTGGGATCAACAGCACGTCCCATCAGGAAGTAGACAGAACAGTCACAGCAGGGAAGGAGCCAGCCCCTTTCCAATCCTGCACACTGGGACCTCCTCTGGGCTGCAGGCAGAGCGCTGCCCATGCCTGCTTGGGATCACATTTTGTAACCAATTTTACCTTTTAAACTATGATGTGTCTACTTTAAATTATGTGCTTCATTGGAACTAGTGAGCTTTCCAAATATTACTATATCATCTCTAAGGAATAAAGCTTTCCCTTTTGCTTAATGAAATACAACATTTGGAAGGAAGTCACTGAAGGGTACTTTCAGGGCTCCCAGAAGCGGTCCTGGAATTACATGGAAGCACAGAAAGTACAGTAGCTGCCCACGACTATTCATCAAATATAAAGCCATGTATGATCTGAATCTCATCACCAAAACCAGGCTTTTTCCTAGGAGGTTTTTTCCAATGCATTAATTTTGTAATATCAAGTTCAATTTTCACATGGTGAGACATCAAAACTTCAAGGGGGCCTTAAACTTTGTTTTGAATTTTGATTGGCAGTGCTCATATCTAAGGTTTAAGTTTTGTTTGACTTCATGTTCCTTGTCAGATAATGATCTGTAAATAAGTACAATGTTGTCATGTTGGATACATATACACTATCAGATATTTGTTTAAACATGAAACTTTTAAGTAATGCTGTAAAAATGACTGCTGAGGTATGCATGTATTTTGTTATTAATTAGTACTTTTGTTTATATTATTCATGAATCCATCCATCTGTCCATCCATCCCTATTTACCAATCTATCCATCCCTCCCTTCCTCCTGCTCTCCCTTCCTTCATCCAAACATCCAGCTACCTACTAGTAAGTTAGATATGGTGCTGCATTCCTCTAAGTAATAGTGCTGAGGTGGAGGTCAGTATCCCTTGTGCACTGCAGAGCTACTGTTTTACTGAATCGATAGTGCTCTGAAAATCAAACTATAAAACCATTATTGATATAAACGTTTATAACAAAACCCTCTAGAGTTATAAGCTAGGTAAATGAATGAACTACACCCCTAAATTGATTCCTTCTCCTATAGAGAAAAGCCTTTGAAAAAGTTATTTAACGACTTGGTTGGGGGGTGGGCAGGAAAGCTTTCTAATGAATTCTCTGTCATTTTATCCAAAAAAAGTACATTACAGGCACTCTTAGCATGCATATTAAAGTGTATGTATGTAAATTAAGTGGTGAGCAAAAGACTTCAAAACAGCTCAAAAAACCTCCCCCAATTTCCTCTTTTAATGGTACAAATGCTGTGTCCATCAATCTGTCAGAAACCAGTGAAAAGCCCAGCAAGGCCCTGAAAGGTGCTGACTGTCTTAGAGTCAAAAACAAACCACAAGTTTCTAGATGGTCACTAGAATCATTTTCTTTTTCCACGTCCTCTGAGTAAAACATGTGAAATCAATTCATTTTCCGTAGCCTTCTGCATGAGACTCATGATCCGCAACTGTGACGGGAGGCCCCTATCAGTTTTGTGTGTTTAGAGGGACACTATGACTTCAGACAGACTAGGGAAGATTAGCCATGTACAGGATTAAAATGCTCTAACCTGTAGAGCAGCAAGTTGTGTTTACTTTCAACAGCACTTTCATTATGGAAAAACCACATTTAGGTGCCTTAGATGAGACCTGCTTGTGGTATGCTTGCTGTATAATATGACTCCACACATTGCCAGGAGAGCAAAAGCACAGCGATGTTTTCCCTGCTTTTGGAGAGGCTTCCCCAAACAGGATTATCACGGCACAAAGAGAGTGTCTTTGCTGGCCTGTGTGAGTGATTCATTGGACCTGGAGGGGATTAAAAGACTTCATGATTAAATGAGCTGGTGGATGAGCCAATGAGCTGTGTGGTGAGCACATGGCAGCCGGCAATGCAGAGGCCTCTCTTCAGTCCTCTCCTTGGTCCTTTCCATCCCCACACCCGTTGTGCATGGCCCAGCAACCTACTCAATAGGGGATGAGAGGCCTACAAAGCCAACGCCCTTCAGGATGGATTTATTTTCTGGTTTTCACAGGGATGCCCTCAATTCTCCTTCCTGCAAATGTATTAACTGCTGACTCCTAAAATAAAAGCCGTTGTCTACAGCTGTGGTTGCAAAGTAAGTGTTTCCAAAACAAACATGTGTTGCCGTCCCAGGTGAGGCTTATGCTGTTTTCACTGGCCTCCCATGCCCATATTAACATTCAATTCTAAATCATCTAGTAGTAAAACGTTCATGGGGTAAGGGGTTTCCAGAATGTTTTGTGACACAGCAGTCCAGAGAAATCTTCCAGAAAAAGAAGATTCCTCCCATTAAATGAGGAACTGGGGACCTGCCGTGTACAATCAGTACAGAAATGTTTCCAGAAGTGCTGCCATGGATAACTCTGTAGTTGAAACGTCACTGAGGCTTCTCAGGTATGGACACCTATCTTCAGAGCAAATCAATGAAGGTCCCACAAAGCAGCACTCCAAGGAATCTATTTTCGGGAAGTTTTCACAAAGAGTAGCCGAATGTGGCATGACTCCCGTTAATGCAAATGCAATTCATTTGCCTTGTTTTCTTGAACTATTCTGCATCTTACCTGTAAATAATGACAGATGAGGCAGATTTCACCTTAAATGCCTATCCTCTTACATGAATGGTTGCTTACAAGGCATTGAGGCTACTGCTTAATTCAGAACTTAAGGTACCAGCTCTGTGAGGGCACCCTCCCTAGGCCCCTCGGCAACGGGCTCTGCTGATCGCTCATGACAAAATGGCGCCCGAGGCACCTGTGAGAGCTACACAGGGCCTGGTCCATCCCTCTCTCCTTTCCTTTAGATAGAGAGGGGTGTGAGCATATTCTCAATCCTGGAAAACAGAGGTGGGAGGCATCTTGCCTTCCTTTCTCTAAACTGAGATGCCGATGGAGCATGGGCTAGAAGACTGACGTGGCCGTGGGGGCTAGAGAAGAGGAAGAATGTGCTGGATGTGGGGCCTGGCCTGAGGGTGGAAATTACTGGGGCTACTGACACAGTACTTGTCTGAAACTGTGTATGACTAACTCAGTGTTTCTCAACCATTTCATTCATCATCACCCCCAAAAAAGCTTTGCCAGTTATTTTCCCCCAACAGTCTATCTCCATAACATGTTATAATAACACAGATGCACTATATTTTTCTATATGGGTATTGGTGCTTGATATATTAAAAGAAGTAAGGTTTCATTTTCACCTCCCCAAAGCCAATTTTTATATCTTGGGACAAAATGCATGGACTATTCTATTCAATTTTACTCAGCTGAACAGTTTTTGGAGAACCTACCGAAACCATTCTCAAGGAAGGGTCCCACTGACCCAGGGAAGAAGGCTTCACAGAGTGGGGAAGTAGCCGAAGATTTCAGAGGAAAACACTTTCACTACAAAGAAGAATACCCCCACGCCAACCCCTGCTGCCTGGAAGATCACAAATGAACTGTAATCTTCCAAAGTCAACGCACAACGTTTCATAACTATGACGTACTTGGGGAGCTGCTCAATTGCATGGAATAATTTATATATTGAAGAATGTGGAGAACAAACAAATGAATCTCTGACAACACTATTCCAGGTAGCAGTCTTTAAATATGCCCTCCCACCAACTTCAAATTTTATAAATGAATGAATCAACGATACCCAGTGCTTGGCAGATGGGACATGCTCCGTCGCTATTAGCTATTATTATGATAATGGTGATCCATTCTGTAGACGTTACAAAAAATTCACTATGAAGTTTAAAATTACACAAACTCGTGTTGGGACTGGGACTAGCACCTTATATTCTAGTGACTATGCCACTAAATATCTCAATTACTAGCCAGGATATTGATAAACTGCAAATTAATGGCATTTGTTTCTTCCTGTTTTTTGGGGGGATTCATCAGAAATGCATATTTATCTTAGAAGCTGGGCTTTAATAAATAGCTATCAGCAATTCAAGCATGTTAGACATATTTTTAGGAAATTAACACCTACATAAAGTACTGTCTTGGGCAGGCAGAAGACAAAAAGCAGAGCAGACAGCTCTCTGGCCTCCCTGGAGTTCACGGTCTCCAACGCAGGAGACACGCACTGGGGAATCCCTGCTCATCCCAGCCAGCTGTGGGGAGCCCTGTTTGAGGCACATAGTACTCTGGAGCAGGGACAGCAGTCCATTCGCTAGGATTTGGAAGGTGGATTTGAAGGAGTGGGTTTAGGGAAGATGACTCAGGGATGTCTGCTCAGAGGCAGGTCATGGAAGACAGGCATAATTGCACATGATGTTTGTAGCCACTGGGAAATGGAAGGTGTGTGTGGGGTGAGAACTGCAGGCAGAGGGAAGAGCTTGGCAGAGACAGTTACTGGCTGCACTCCGGTGTGGAGAGGCTCCTTGGGATGAGATGGACACGCAGAAGAATAAACAATTGTGCATGTACTGGGGGCAGGAAGAAGACAAGGCCCCAAAAGGAAACCAGAAGTAACAAGTGAGGGAGGGAGCAAGGGGTCAGACTGAGAGGTCTGTGCTTACGAGGTGGGAGGGGAGGGAAGTTGGGGAGGGCGAGATGAGGTCAGAGCAGGGCAACTGGTCATATCAATGTTTTAGAAACATCAAAGAAGCAAAACCACTGATTTACCAAGAAACTCTTACCATTGTAAAAGGCAGTGCCCCCCTACCCTAGCAATATTGTTTATGTCTATTAAGATTATTCGAGAGCATGACTGCTTAATTTTTTTTTGGAAATCCAAGATACAACTCATTCACTGAAATACCTGGCTTAGTGTCCAATGTTTTATTCTGCAATGATGGCTTAATTCAGATCGGTTGGTTACATGCTACCTGCTATTAAGATGGCCTCATGCAAATTGTCATTCTTTGAAACTGCTGGTATGTGGAGATTGCACAACTTCATGTACAAATGCACACGGAACCGGAGAAACCACTCAGCAGTTACACTGGTACACCACCACCATACAAATGAATTACAAAGCAGTCCTGAAGAGATGTTACACACGTGGTAACAAGTAGTCACTGCTGGCCTGTCATTTCAGCAATTTATAGTTTGCTTGATATATATGTGTGTGTGTATGAATCTAAAGAATGAGAAAAATTAATTGTGTAGTGATCCATTTATCAGGAGTCATACTGAATTAAAATGGAACAAAAACATCACAAACAGGTACAGCATGGAGATTCTGTTGGGTTAATGGTCTTTATAATTGCAAAGGAAAATGATGTTACTATCACTTTTGGGTGTTCAATTCAGCTTATCTGAAGGGCCTGGAAAAAGATCAAGTAATTACTAACCATACTTGACTTTGAAATGCGTTCACACACCTATCCAGTTGATGTGGGGAGAAGGGAGTGTAGGAGGTACTGTGCTTCCTGTCTAGGGTGATAAAGTCTCCCCTTTCATTCCATTAGCTGTAGGAATACCGGATAATTATGTTTTTTAAATACTACAAGTATAATATTGCTTGTTTGTTTGTTTGTTTTTGAGACAGGGTCTCACTCTGTTGCCCAGGCTCGAGTGCAGTGGTGCAATCACAGCTCACTGCAGCCTTGACACCCCCAGGCTCAGGTGACCTTCCACCTCAGCCTCCCAAGTAGCTAGGACTACAGGCAAGCACCACCATGCCCGGCTAATTTCTTTTTCTAGTTTTTGTAGAGATGGGGTTTCGCCCTTTGCCCGGGATAGTCTTGAACTCCTGGGCTCTAGCAATCAAGCTCCCTTGGCCTCGCTAAGTGCTGGGATTTCAGGCATGAGCCACTGCACCCAGCTAATATTGTTAGATATGTATTCATAAGCCTATGAACTATTGCATAGTCCACTTCTAAATGACAACTACAAATATCTATGAATGGCTGTGTAATTCGTCCCATAATCATGATGATTTACTATGGTAGTTATTTTGAGCATATATATAAGAGAAAAACAGTATGTATTCAATGTTTCTCTTTATGTTGGGACATGCACTGGCACTTCCTTCTCATAAAAAGAATAGAAGGTGAACAAAAGGCTCTTACAAGATGGAAGAGCTCACTCTATGGTCATGGGGTCACTTACAGGACAAATACAAAGATTAAAACCAGCACACACTGCCAAAAACTATCAGTCAAAGATAGGCAAGCTGTTGATCTGCATTTATTGGATGTCTATTGATGAATAAATAATGACAGCATTCTATATTCCGAAGTCATAAGCAGCCCATATTCCCACTTGGGAACACAACCAGAAACAGTAGTTCCTAGTCATTTCATTGTTCAGGCATGGTTTCTCAGTATTAATACAGGGAGGTGGGGAAGAGGAAAGGAAGACGTGGGGGTGAAGGGAAAGATTGCCCCACTCCTTGCTCCTATTCAGGGATAAATCAGGTGGGAGATGTGCTTCTGTAACCAGCTGGACATCGAGGCTGTGTCCCTGAGAGGTGCCCAGAGAATCCCAGTTTGCACCAAACTCTCCTGAGTCATGCTGGAACCTTCTTTCTAGAGAGTTGTGTTTGGAGAATGGCACACAGAACCCCTTGACTCCTGGGCCTTCAGCATCTCCCAGGAAGACTTCCAACAGTATGTGATTAAACTATAGACATGCAGCTCAAATAATACTCTGGATGAGCCACAGAACATGTCTTCTTTTCTACAGAAAATGTATTTTCTTAACCCTTAGTCAGAATAAGTTAGGGCATTAGAATAAAAATGTACTTATTCAGTAAGCAATTTAATGGTTGGATGTTTTCAAGAAAACTAGTCCCTCCCTCACTTTTTTTCCCCCTTTTCAACAGAATCAAAGATGCTGTTCTGCTAGTGCAAACTTTTTAGGAAAAGATAAATGTGTGAATAACACCATACCCCTCACAGCACGTGGCACTGGTCTCTGGAGGCTGACATTCTGCAGAATCAAATTCTGAAGGGAGCAGCCTTGTCCACTTATGGTTCAACAAAGGTCCCTGTTGCTGTGCAACGCTCATCTCACAAAATGACCCCGCTTTCCCAGCCATCTAGCTCTCATTTCATCAAAGCACACACACCCTGCCTGATCCCTTGGACGCCGGCCTTTGGGCATTTCCCGGCCAGCTCCTAAATCCTTGCCTGGAAGCCTGGGAGGCTGGAGCCCATTTTCCAATGACCTTCCTAAATGAACTGCGAATCTGCTGTTGCTGAAGAAACGCACCCTTCTAAGGAGGCCAGAGGAAAGCAACTCTGGTGGCACCATTCTGCGAAAGGTCACCCTGAGCATGGGCGCACAGCTGTGCCACTGCGTAGTTACCAGGTCTCGCGATTCCCATACCAGGTCCAGCACTGCGGGGAGACTTCCTGAGGCCTGCCGGCATAACATGTACAGGTATTGAAGCCCGCACTGTCCCTTTCAAGGACTCTCCAGAAAATTCCGCTCGTAATGGAGGCTACTTTGCTGTTCTCATTCTCCAAGCCCGCTGTTTTTAGTGTGGGAGTCCTCGAGGCACGTTCAGGGGGCCCACACAGTCAAATCCACACCCACAGTAATACTAAAGCACCGGTGACCTTTCTATGCTGTGTCGACAGTGGTATCCACAGTACAAATGCAATGTCGGCATGAAAAACAGCCCACACAGCCAGGGCCCGCCTATGCAGGAGGGCCAGCGGCGGAGCCCCGCTGGCAAGCGCGGCGCTCTGCCCCACAGCAGGCACTCGGGAAGGAAGATTAAAGCGCGGCTCCACCTGGGAATATCTGCGCTGAGTGGTACACACTCTACTTTTATGAAGCCTCAGCCCTTGAGTTGGCTGGTTTTTTAAAGATGCCGTGAGACGATGAAAAAGGCCCCTAAAGCACCTGTGCCACATGGGGAGGTGAGCCCCTGGTCTCCAAGGAAACCACGTGCTCACCCTGCTCCAAGATCCCCACTTTATCATGGTTTTTCTTTCCCGGAGCCTCATGTTTATTTGAAGGAATGACTGACAGGCAGTGAGTGATGATTACTAAGATTTGGGCATCTGGCAGAACTTTTCTAGAAAATTTTCTCAAGAGAGGGCCACTTCAAGGGAAATAACTCAGTTTGTTGACAAAAATAAAAGTCTGAGTTTTCTAGAGAAATTGAGAATTTTGGAAATCGTGCATCTACCACCACAAGCTTGACAGCTTGCCAGAACTGAGACTTACCTGATGAGATTGATGGCGACATGAACAGATGTGGGTTTTTGATATTATTATAATGAAATGAGTCAACATTTTGGAGTTCTAATTTTTCAGCCACCCAGTATTTTCTGAATGAACAAATGCATGATGTTATAAAATCATGCATGGATACAAGATCCATTCAAAGTTTAAGGCTGGGTAATAGATTTGAAGATACACGACGAGAAAAAGGTTACTGATAGGGCTTCAATTTCCGCACAGCAACTAACTCTTAAGAAACTATAACTTGCTGAACTCTGGTGTAGTAAAACAGCTACACACAGAAATAGAGCTAAAGAAAGAAAAATAGTTAAAATTATCTTAAAAGACTTAAAATATCCCTCCCTTTTCAAACTAGGTTCTGTATAAGAGGCGTGATCTCAGCTCACTGCAACCTCCGCCTCCTGGATTCAAGTGATTCTCCCACCTCAGCCCCCCTGCCCCCAAACCAAAAAAAAAAAAAAACAAACTCGCACTTCTCATTCTCATTAGCCACTTCTTCTGGGGACAGCTCTAGGGGTAAAGGGTCCCACTGTTCCCTACCTGCTGGGTAATCAGATCCCTTCAAAAAGACGCTTTCGAGTTTTGGTCCAGTTCTTCTCACTGTTCTTAAGGGGAGAGTTAGCACAGCTCACTTAGGTCCTATCACCAGAAGGAGACTTGGTTCGAGTTTTACATGTTAATATTTGATTGGAGTAGGATTCACCTTAGTGTTGGAAGTAAGCCAGTACCTTGGGGTTTATGTCCCCCTCTCCACTGGCAAGACAGCTACCCTGGTATTATTTCCTGACTGATCCATCTGTTTCACAACAATCTGAAATGCCACCTTGATCCTCGAATAAATCCCCAAACATAACGAGGCTGAATTCACTGGTTATTCTCACTATTCTAGTTTGGGTGAGGGCAAGTCCAAAAATGTGTACATAAGCATTGTGAAGGCCAGATCGGGTGAGGAAGGTACAAGGTATAAGGAAGGTACACCATGTCCAGGGGTGGGAGAGTTCACGGGCTTTATTGCAAATTAGCCCAGGCCAAACACTTTTAAAAAGCAGATTCCTCAACTACGGCAATGTTATGCAATGCAGTGTGGGGAGCCATACATACAAATAGCACTAGCGCTACTTATGGGTCACATTTTCTCTGTATTCAATATACCATTCTCCTCCAACCGCAGTGAAGAGAAACAATGCTCAAATTTGCCAATAATCTGTGGTACTACATTAAATGAGATGCTAAACATTTAGCAAGGTTTAGCCCAAAACAGCCAATAATTATTAGTAATAATTACTAGTCAAAAGCTAAAAGGTATTTTGAAAATTGACACAACTGTAAAAGACAACTGGTAATGCAGGACCAAAGAACTTGATATGCACTAGGGTATGGCGGGATAGTGTCCGGATTCTATTTTTACTGGCTAGTTCTCAGAAACCTTGCTATCAAAAAGACTCAGTGAACACAGTATTATTACCAAAAATGCGCAGCGGGTCACCAGCCAACCTAACGAAATACCCCGAGTAGGGTAGTGGCATTTGTACTGACAGTGGCTACTAGTTCTTTTAAAAAGTGTTTCAAGGAACTATGAGGCATGGATTTTTTAAGGCATTTGAGTGACAGTCAAGAAATAAAAAAAAAAAACATGTTTTAGAGCACTGGTCCCCAGCATTTCGGCACCAGGAACCAGTTTCATAGAAGACAATTTTTCCTAGACGGGTAAGGGGTGAAAGGGGCTAGTTTTGGGATGAAACTGTTCCACCTCAGATCATCAGGCATTAGATTCTCATAGGGAGCACACAACTCAGATCCCCTGCATGTACGGTTCACACTAGGGTTCATGCTCCTGTGGGAATCTAATGCTGCCTCTCATCAGACAGGAGGCGGAGCTAGGTGGCAATGCTGCCTCGCTCGCCGCTCACTTCCTGCTGTGCACCCTGCTTATCCTAACGGGCCATGGAGTACTGGTCTGTGGCTAGAGGATTGGGGACTCCTGTGTTAGAGGATGCAGTAAAACGTATATGGAGACTGCAATTTTTTAGTTTACAACATCAGGGAAGTTAAAGGGCCAAAACCTGCACTGCTATAAAGAGTAAGCTGTTAGATGTTTTTTGCTGGAAAGTATTTCCAGAGACATGAGCTTTTTCCATAACACATATCAATCACACACACACGTGTGTGCATGTGCACATGCATGAACACGTTTACACATACACACACGCACAGTGCTGATTAAATGAAGCCTTGTTACATTTTCCATTGTTATACAAGTATCTGCCTTTAAAAGGGAAATAGTGGTCCAGGGATTCATCCATCAGTATTTTCTCCACACAAAGCACAGGGCACAGTGCCATCCTGGAATTTCTCCAGTCAAGCATAAAGAAGATATCTGAAGGCAAGACATATGAAGAGTAATTACGAGAGGACAGAAGTTCATTCTGTTCTGAGATTTGCTGTTTTTCTCTAGCATTTAGTGAAATTATTTCTTCACTTCTCTGCATCTGACAGAGTGCAGAAGGGCCTCATGCCTCTAATTTGTGTTTTCCCAGAGACCCTTGTGCCCCAAGACTGGCTCAGCTCTGGTGTAATTCTGCAAAACAGTACAGGGACCCATGTGTATGCAACCTGTGTCGAGGTCTCTGCAGGGCTGTGAACCTGAAATCAACACTGCAATGCCCCAAGTTCCCCAAGAATGACGAGCAGCTCTCCATCAGAGGAGGACAGATTCTGCCTCAACTGTAAGCCTTGGAAACCAGTCTGGAGGAATGCAGGTGGCTATGGGTCTGCCAAGAAGCCAGAACACTCACTGTGCTGTGACCTGGCCAAAGCACAGCTCTACCTCCTATCAAAGCTGATGATGCACCCAAGGGGAGGAGGAGAGCCTGAAGGTGAAAAAGACAGCCTCCTCATTGACATTGCTGCAGCTGTAGTGGCAGGAGATGGAGACAAGGATCATGAGAATAGGTGTCAGTCAGGGTTTGTGAAATAACAATACAGAAGAGGAATGCCTTCTCTATTTGTGGGGAACACTACAGGAAAAGAAAAAGAAGGTGATATGGTTTGGCTGTGTCCCTACCCAAATCTCATCTTGAATTGTAGCTCCCGCAATTCCCACATGTTGTGGGAGGGAGTCGGTGGAGGTAATTGAATCGGGGGGGCAGGTCTTTCCTGTGCTATTCTCGTGATAGTAAGTCTCATGAGATGTGATGGTTTTATAAGAGACAGATTCCCTGCATAAGCTCTCTTTTTGCCTGCTGCCATCCATGTAAGACATGACTTGCTGCTCCTTGCCTTCCGCCATGATGGTGAGGCTTCCCCAGTCATGTGGAATTGTGAGTCCGTTAAACCTCTTTCCTGTATAAACTACCCACTTTTGCGTATGTCTTCATTAGAAGCGTGAAAACAGACTAATATTGAAGGCCACACTATAGCTGGGAATGTAGGGTTTCTCTGCCAAGAGTTTATAAGAACGGAAAATCAAAGAGCAAGAAATAACTACTAAATTCTAGTTAAGTAAGAAATGACATTGGCTATTATTAAAACTAAATGACAGTGTGTGCTCCTAAATCACTCGGTATTCCTGGCATCTTGCAATCCGATAAAATGGCACATACATGAAAGGTTCAGTAAAAGTTTATGGAGGGGAATTGAGTCCCTTGATGTGAATCTGTTTCTTTACCTACAGAATCAGTGACTGGCTTCTGTGTCTGTTGGCTTCTGCTTCTGTATATCATGCGTTGAGAGCCTCTTGATTTGGGTGTGGGGACCAGGGAGGAGTCTATGTTCTCAGGCTGGGAATGGATCTTAAAGTCAACACAGCAGCTGCTACCCACAGCCTCAATTCAGGAAGGGAAGAAATGTACAGATGAGGACAAGGGAGGTTTTCAGAAGAGAAGGCCTAAGAAGTGGATGGATAAAGGAGGTTGCTGGTTGCAGATGGCATGTGAGGAGAGAGAATCCTCATGCAATGAGAAGCTTCAAGGTTGGCTGAGGGACTCCAGGGTGCCTGGAGTGACAGGAGCAGGTTGAAGGAGAATGTGGGAAAATGCTGAGTGTTGTCGTGTTTTCAGAGGTGCTCATGACTTCAGGCAGTGCAGATTAATGAGCCTGGGGCTCAGACAAGCAGCAGGGTCCCCAAGAGTAGATTTAAGGTGGGAGAACCTCTATTGAGACTCCTAGTAAGTGTGGCCTGGCTGAACTTTTACATAAGATTTTCTCAAGGCCCTTTTCCAGACCACCGGGCCCACAGCTGTCCAGAAACCAAGATTTCAGTCAGGCATAGTGACGACAAGTAGCAGATGAGATCACCCAGGGGGATGGGACAGAGTGAGACGGACACCAAAACAACACCTGCACACACACAGACGCTGACATTTGGGGATTGCTGAACTTCCTGGGTGAGAGGAAGTGCAGAGAGAAACAGTGGGAGCAGTGGATGAGGGCGGATGGGCGTGATGCAGCCAGCAGAGGGAGACGCTGTGGAGGAGCATGGGAGACGGATGTCTGTGGTCTCAGCAGTCAGGAGCGGTAGACGCCAGGATGAAATGCCCCCCAAGGTGAAGGAAAGTGAGGAGGCGAGGATGTGGTCAGAAACAGGGACTGTGGCACCTGGCAGCTAACATGGGAACAAGACTGAGGGATACCGAGGTCATCTGGGACAGCAAGATGCCCCAAGGCTAGCGTTCTGGACATGGACGTAAGGCTGCTCGGGCTGGATAAAGGCAGGACCTGAGAACCAGGGGCTGGGCACCTCAGGGTCGTTTAGAAACAAGAATGCCATGTACGCTGGGCAGGCAGAGGGCCTCTCTTTGGTGCTTGGTGCTGGGCATTCAGAGAAGGGGCAGGGGAGTAACGATGGGGTGTTGGGGAAAAGCAGATGACTGCGGAACATGCCACAGTGGCATGAGGGTTATTAGAGCTGAAGACAGTAAGCATCAAGTACAGGAACAGAAGGCTTCTGCATTCCCTTCCCTTTCTAAGGAAAGCCTTCCAGAAGAATTCAGCCCTCTGCCCTCATACATCCAATGCTCAGGAGTTTCACAAACAGGGAAGTGTGAGTCTTATTACCAAAGATAAGAAGTCAGCACCTGTCGCACCTGGATGAGAAATCGCTCTAAAAGATGTTATAAAACTATCTCATCCCCCATCTAGTCTCCTAATGGCCCACTTAGCTTTCCTAAGTCATTTATTCTTCTGTGTGTCCTTCTGCCCCTCCCCCATCCACGTTAAGATGACATACAAATCCGAAATTCTAATTGCCTCCTTGATTCACATTTTTCTGTGAACTCCTTGGTTGTATGTAAATACAACTCTAACTTCACTCTTGACAGTCTGTCTTTTGTTAGTTTGACTTACAGGCCCCCAATCACTGCACCTAAGAGGGTAGAGGAAACACATTTCCTCTGACGGTGTGATTTGGTTTAAGCAAGTGCCCTCATGCCGGGAAACTCAGGAGGGACACCAAGCCCAAAGGCAAGTTCAATGAAAGAAAAGAAGTGTAAGGATAGTATCCGTGAAGGTCCTTGTTATTATGTTTTTTAAATAACGAAAGAAGGGAGGAAGGGAAATGAAATAATGCCAAGGATAAGTGACTAGAGGCACGCGTATTTTGTTCAGTGATAATGGGTGACAGGAGGAGGTGGCCTTGAGGCTGGAGCAATGAGGACCCAGGCTGTGGGGCCCTGAGGCCCACAGAGGGTGGCAAACAATGGTAGGTGACGGTCCTCATCCTCTGGAGCAGCTCCAGTGTGGCTGTGCCCCTAACTCAGTGTTGCAGTGTAAGAAGTTGATTCAAGGAACATCTAATCTCCCAAAAACCAGAGGCCCAGCAAAGCTCAGTTGGTCACCAAATATAAACTTTTTTTTTTTTTTTTGAGACGGAGTCTTGCTTGTCACCCAGGCTGGAGTGCAATGGCACAATCTCAGCTCACTGTAACCTCTGCCTCCCAGGTTCAGGCGATTCTCCTGCCTCAGCCTCCCAAGTAGCTGGGATTACAGGCGTGGACCACCATGCCTAGTTCATTTTTGTATTTTTAGTAGAGATGAGGTTTCACCATGTTGGCTGGGCAGGTCTCAAACTCCTGACCTCAAGTGATCCACCCGCCTTGGCCTCCCAAAGTGCTGGGATTACAGGTGTGAGCCACTGAGCCTGGCCCAAATATTAACTTTAAATTGGACATAAGTAGTATATAGCTATTTGTTCTCTATTATTCTCGGAGGAAAAGAAGTTCCAGTTACAGAGGTCAGCTCACACTGACAGCCTGCCTGCTCCTGCCTGCATTCTTTTGGGACATATGCAATGTATGGTAAGGATAAGTTAAGATGAAACTTTGTGTGAGTTTCACATGTAGTTACAGGTATTAGAAAAATACATATATTTTTAACTAGCTACATCTTTTTTTCATTTTTTTTAAAAAATCTACGAAAGAGTTGCAGAGATGCAAAAAGTTCTTCAAATTTGGTACAAGTTGATATGAATTATGCCCAGTGACAGTTTTCTTAATTTTGCTTTCTCCTAAGCCTCCTATAACTTGACATTACTAATTTTTTTCTAACTGAACTATAAGTTCCCTGAAGGAATCACATTGGAATCACACCTGGACTTCCTTCTCCCTTACTGCCTATTTCTAATCCGTCACCCAGTACTCCACTGAGCTCTAAAACACAGACATGGCCAAAGTGTCCTTCTAAGAATTTCCAGTAAGCTCAAATGCATATTGCACCATGTGTGAACTTTTCTGCTTGGTTTCCAAAGTCCTTACGATTGATTCTGTGTTGGCTGCACTCCTGTTGGACTTGTCCTGCTCAGCACTAATCCCACCCTCTGTTCTTCTCTGTAAAAATGCTGAGCATTTATCTCAGGCCCTGTGCCATCCCCAGTTCCCCTATGATGCTCCAATTTGTGCCTGAGTGAACTTTTGGTCTGCCTGTCACAGTAGGCAGAGCTGCCTCCCCCAACATTGCACTGTAGAGATGGTCCAGCCTACAGCACAGTTCAAAGAATTTCAAAGAACACCCGTATCCCTAAGCCACCACGCAGAATGTACTCTCTGTTTTTTTTTTTTTTTTTTTTCCTTTGAGACAGAGTCTTGTTCTGTCACCCAGGCTGGAGGGCAGTGGCATGATCTTGGCTCACTGCAACTTCCACCTCCTAGGCTCAGGTGATTCTCCCACCTCAGCCTCCTATGTAGCTGAGAGTACAGGCAGGTGCCACCACACCTGGCAAATTTATCATCATCATTCTTATTATTTTTTATAGAGACAGGGTTTTGCTGTGTTTCCCAGGCTTGTCTTGAACTCCTGAGCTCAAGTGATCCTCCCAACTTGGACTCTCAAAGTGCTGGGATTACAGGCATGAACCACTACCTGTAAGACTGTATTCTTTTCTTTTTTTTTGAGGCAGAGTCTCGCTCTGTCGCCCAGGCTGGAGTGCAGTGGCAGCATCTCGACTCACTGCAAGCTCCGCCTCCCAGGTTCACGCCATTCTCCTGCCTCAGCGTCCCAAGTAGCTGGGACTAGAGGCGCCCACCACCATGCCCAGCTAATTTTTTATATGTTTAGTAGAAACGGGGTTTCACCATGTTAGTCAGGATGGTCTCGATCTTCTGACCTCGTGATTCGCCCGCCTTGGCCTCCCAAAGTGCTGGGATTACAGGCGTGAGCCACCGTGCCTGGCAAGACTGTATTCTTAACAAGGTGATAGCATAATAGTTTGGGCTGTGAGTAGAAATGTCTAAAGGCTGGTGAAATGAGCCCAGTCTACCTATTTATGTGGACTTAGCGCTTATTCATTAAGAAATATGCAGGTTTCCAGGAAAAACAGTAGAATCTACCATGTCCCTTGTTTACCAATTGTGAATATTATCTCACAACTTCAACCCTGGTATTAAACAAAAAAAGACAGATACAGCATATACACAAAACTCGTGCTGGTAATATCAATCTACTCTACCTATTTATGCAGTTTAACATGTATTACTTCCTTGAAAATAGAACAGAAAAACAAAAACAAAAATATATATTTTTTAAACCTGAAATTCAGCTCCTAAAACAACATTAAGAAGTAGAAGAAAACTAAAACATGCAAAGTAGTGATGGCTAGGCTGTAAAAAATTGACTTACAGCCAGGAACGGTGGCTCACTCCTGTAATCCCAGCACTTTGGGAGGCAGAGGTGGGCATCACCTGAAGTCAGGAGTTCAAGACCAGCCTGGCCAACATGGTGAAACCCCATCTCTACTAAAAATAAAAAAAAATTAGCTGGGTGTGGTGGCGCCTGCCTGTAATCCCAGCTACTTGGGAGCTGAGACAGGAGAATCACTTGAACCCAGGAGGCAGAGGTTGCAGTGAGCTGAGATCGTGCCACTGCACTCCAGCCTAGGCAACAGAGCAAGACTCTGTCTCAAAAAAAAAAGAAAAAAAAAATTGATTTCCGATTTCTGGTTTTGCTTGTAATAAACATCAACCCTAGAAGTGGTATGTAAGCAATGCCATCATTTTTGTTTCACAACAACGATGGCGTTTTTGTGGCTGGGAACAGAGAGCCCTGGGGTACCTCCCAGCTTGGTCTCTCAAGTCCCCGCCAGTCAATGAGTGTGCTCACACTCGCAAGTCTCAGGACCTGGCGTTCGGCACATGGAGGCCCTCTACCCACTGAGTCTCTGGCCTTCAGGGGATGTGTTGGCAGATGTCGCACCCTGCCTGGCACACAGCGGGCAGGTGCTTTCACTCAATGGGTGCTCATTAGCTTGAAGGTGGGTTCTGGGGGGGCTTCTGAAGGTGGCCTTATGTTTGCTTTATATTTTTTAGAACAAAATAATGATACATGAATAACTTAGAAAATATTCTCAGTGAAAACTTGATTCTTTAATGTCGGCTCTGTTGGACACTTTCTCCTAGTAAGATGGGAATTAATATTTAACATAATTAATAACCCTTTGATCCTACTTGTTTTTGACTAGTTTCCTATGACTACTACTACTGTGCCTAATTAACCTGGTGATACCTATGGCATGATCAATTCCCTAAGAGATTCAGAAATCTCTTCAGTGACTGCTGATTTAATGGAATGCCCTTGAACTCTGGAGGCATGCTGCCCCTGTGAGCTCACACCCCCACTGCGGCCAAGAGGAAGAGCAGGGCCTGACTGAGAGCTCCAGGATCATCCACACACCCCTTAGCCACTGCCTCCTGTATTCCTGACACAAACGCCAAGTACAAAACCAGGGCTGCTTCCCTGGCAGGAGTTTGGGAAAATCTTCCTTTAGTATTACAATATGCACATCACAGGAGGAAAACCAAAAATGTGTAACTGTCTTTAAGTAAGAAGTATGAGAGATATACACATCTGTAAGTAAATGTAGATTAATAATAAGGAAAATGTTTAGAACTTTCTAAGAGCTAAATGACTTTTAAAAAATGTAACTGCTCATTTTTCTTTGACAAGTCTAAAACAAACATTGTCAATGAGAACAACCGGATGTTAAAACAGTTCATTCCGTGGGCCTCTTTTTGCAGGGTACCTTATGAGAGAAAGTCCTGCTCATGAGGGCCCTTGCTTTGTGGGTTTCACCATAACTGGTCCCATGCAATGGCAGCATGTGCTTTCCACATACACACTGCTTCTATAAACATTTTAAAACATGGCTAATTGCTTGTGGAGACAGGGTCTGGCTATGTTGACCTGGCTGGTCTCAAGCTACTGGGCTCAAGCATCCTCTTGCCTCAGCATCCCAAAGTGCTGGGATTACAGGTGTTAGCTGCCACGCCCGGCTGTGCATGGTGGTGTGTGCCTGTGCTCCCAGCTACTTGGGAGACAGAGGCAGAAGGATTGCTTAAGCCCAGGAAATGGAGGCTACAGTGAGCTACGATTGTGCTACTGCTGCCAATGGCCTGGACAACAAAGGGGACCCTATCTGAAAAACAAAACAAAACCAAAACCAAAAAACTCCACATGGAAACACCATGTTTCCATTAACAGAGTGCCTTGCAAAACAAGGACTGCCTGTACTTGAAATTCCGTTTAATTGCCTTAGCTACAGGAACAGCTCATGTTAACAAGGCAAATATTTTACCTTGTCTTTATCAGTTTGTAAATACAGAACTGAATGCAAGTGCCAACATACTCTGATCGATTCTGACACATGGTGTACGGAGTGCAGCACCTTCACTTTTCTAGTGAACAATAACTCAGGTTAAACAACAACAAAAATGGTGTTTCTGGGAAGAAGACTTTATAGCCTGAAGCTATGGAATAATTCTTTCATAAGGGGGAAATTCTGAGGAAAAATGAACATGTTTCAGTGGAATTTGTAACAGGATGCCAAGCATGCAGACATACACATGTCCAGACATAAGAAGCAGATACATATTCCCACTGGGACCTGTTTCAGCTGCACCTGGAGGCTCAGCACTGACTCTCTGACTTACTAGCTGGGAGGTCTCAGGCACGTCCCATGTCAAGCAATTGCAGTCAAGTTGAATTCAGTAATGAGACTTAAATCAGGAATGAGATTTCAATCAGCCCAGGTATGTGTATTGCTAAGAATGCCCCACTGTCTTTCAATGACTGTTTATAGCTATGGCATCATAAAAACTACACACCCAGTTTTTGTCCCCAGTTCATGATATAGAGCTCCTAAAACACTTGGAATTTCTGAGTCATTAACAAGCCATTTTCAACCTAATGAGGTGCCTCTGGTGGACCCAGGATAGCTTTAGGACAGGGTCTGGACATCAGAAAGACCAAATAATGCGATTAGAAGACTGGGTCTGGACACAGTGGCTCATGCCTGCAATCCCAACACTTTAGGAGGCTGAGGCAGGTGGATCACCTGAAACCAGGAGTTCGAGACCAGCCTGACCAACATGATGAGACCCTGTCTCTACTAAAAATACAAAAATTAGCCAGGCGTGACGGCACACACCTGTAATCCTGAGTATTCGGGAGGGTGAGGCAGGAGAATTATTGGAACCCGGGAGGTAGAGGTTGCAGTGGGCCGAGATCATGCCACTGCACTCCAGCCTGGGCAACAGAATGAGACTCCATCTCAAAACAAACAAACAAACAAACAAACAAACAAGACTGGAACTTTCAGCCCTCCCCCTCATCTCCAGGGAGGGCACCTTGGCCTGGATTGAGTTCAATGAGCAATCGACAGTGATGTCATCATTCACAGCTACATAAGAAAGCTCCATAAAAACCTCTACATGAGGGGCCTGGGGAGCTTTCAGTTTGGTAAGCACATGGAGGTGCTGGGAGGGTCACGTGCCCAGAGGAGGCAGGGGAGCGCTGCAACCACCTGCCGTACCTTGCCCAATGCCTTGCTTCCATTTGGCTGTCCCTGAGTTTTACCCTTCATAACAAAGCAGCAAGTGTATGAAAGTGTTTTCCTGAGCTCTGTCAGTCATGTTAGGGAATTATTAGACCTGAAAAGAGGATCGCAGGAACCCCCAATTTGTAGCCAATCAGAAGTACATGTGACCCCTGGAATGTGCGATGGGCGTCTTGTAGGACTGAGGCCTTAACCTTCGGGGTCTGGGCTAACCGTAGGAGTCAGTGTCAGAATTCAAGTGAATTGCTGGATGCCCAGTTAGCTTCAGAGAATCAGAGGCCTGTGTACTGAGGCACAGGTTCCAGCTGCCTCTATAGGTTCAAGGTAGTAAGTTGCACCCTGGGCAAAAAACAACATAAAACAAAACAAAACAACAACAACAAAAACCAGGTCTTTCAAGACTACTCCAGTAGCTCAGCTTTATTGGGAAGGAGGTTTCTGAGTAATTTCGCTGAGCTCGTGATTGGTGTCACTGGTTAGTGATGAGAGGTGAGGTCTGAAAAAGACCTCTCACTGAAAGGCTCTTCCCCACAAACCACACAAGTCCTCACATGCAGGAACCCAGGGGAAGCAGGCATTTGCAGGGACTCCCCAACGAATGCCCTCCCCAGCTGCTTACACTTACATCGCTAGCAGGAGCCCCCCTTTCAAGGGTGACTTGCTGTGATTCTGGAATCTGTATCTGCAGATCGTTCAGGCCAAGGACTCCATCTTGGCAGTCACAGAGCGGTCAGAGAAATCTGGAGCCAGGCCCAGCCACCACGAGCAGTCAGCTCCCTAAACGCTCTGCCCAGGTCACCTGGGAAGGAGCCTTGTATAACAAGAAGAGGGAGCCAGGGGCCGTCTCCACCGCATACCCTGCATGGTCAAGAAGCTGCGGTGCACGACAGGGGGTGCCACAGCGTACAAGCCCACCAGCTGCCATTTTCCAATGGAGAAATGGATGGAAGTCCAAAAACTTGGCGATAAGAACCCAACGTCACTACACAAGCAAAAACTCTGCAGTAACCAATGAGCCCTCTATAAGCAGTTGGGGAGGGGAAGTGAGTTTTAGTGATTTACATCTGAACTGCAGTGAATACTCACCTTAAAGCCTGCACCTAGACAAGAAGACTGTTTTAAGCCCCACATCAGTAGAACCGCCGCTTCCCTGGAAAATGTCTGAATAGGCCCTGTTCTGGCACTGTAAGCTTCTCAGACTGTCCCTGAGACCCACTGGATTCTGGCTGAGTCTCCCTGGCCTGGTGACTTAGGTGTGGCCACAATTCCTCACAAAATCTTCCAAGTCAGACCATCTCCCTGCCCACATACCCAAGTTCTAGGGAGCACTGCAAACTGGCCTTCAACAGCACAAACCACAACTTTTCACATTTAGCAAATACTACGTAGATATTATCTGGTGGAATGTGGTTGTGGAACATGGCTTGTGTCACCGGCATCCGCTTACCTTCTCCATAGCAGGAGCGGGAGAGAATCTCTTGGCACAAGCTAGGAAGATGTCGGGGTCTGGCTTGCCATGCTGCACTTCGGGGTCATCTCCCAGCACAATGTGGGAAAACAAGCTGAAGAACTCCTTGTGGCGGCTGGTCTTCATCTCGAACGACGCGGACCCTGAGCTGGTGGCCAGCGCAAAGGGGATGCCGTGTTTCCGCAGGTGGACGATGAGTTTCTCAGCCCCTGTGGAGGAGGAGGGAAGGACTGCGGTGAGGAGCGAGGCCTCCACCACAAGGCCTTCTTCCAGGGACGGTCCCTCCAGCTGTGTGGCAGCACACTCTCAGGCTGCCCCTTTTGAGGAATTTCTGACCTAGGACAGATTGTCTAAAAGGAGTTGTCAGCTCCAAAACATCCCTGCTCAAAATAAAACAAACCAAAAAATCAAAAAAGCTATTGGGGGTTGAGCGATGCATTTCCCAAAGGAACAGAAGAGGAGCGCACTGGGAGGCACTGCTGCTTTGTCTGCTGGGCCTCTTTATGAAACGCGGAGAAGGGCAGCGAGCAGGCCCAGGAGGTGACCGGACCTGGGATCTGGCCAGGGCACCGGGGAAGGCCCCACAGCAGGGCATCGCTGAACCATACTTTTATTCCAAAGCAGTAAATACACAAGGACTATGCCTTTGGTGTTTTCTGCAAAAGCGCTGTATTCTACAGAAAACACTTCAATCATTCCTCACCCTGCTAAGGAGAGGAAATTACACAAAGGCCTCCACCAGATGCTGAAGAAGGCTGCGGCTGAGGAACGGCTGCGGCGCTACTTAACAAGGGATCAGGGGACAAAAGAAAGCTGCTGAACACAGCTGATCAACAGCAACGTGCCATATGAAAAGACAATCTTCACACTGTCATTAGCCATACAGATTAACGACAGGGACCGCATGGGTTCATGGAGGTCGTCATGGAGCCAATTATGAGAGGACTAGTTATCAGAAAAAATAGAAAATACCAGGAGTCCTTCCCACCTTTAACTTATGCTGACGCACAACAGGAACATCTAAATCCACACAAGTGTGATGGTTTGTCTAAAATTTTATTTTATTTTTGAGACAGGGTCTCGCTCTGTTGCCCAGGCTGGAGTGCAATAGCTGATCTCGGCTCACTTCAACCTCGGCCTCCCAGGTTCAAGCAATTCTCCTGCCTCAGCCTCCCGAGTAGCTGGGACTATAAGCACGTGCCACCACGCCCAGCTAATTTTTGTATTTTTAGTAGAGATGGAGTTTCACCATGTTGTCCAGGCTGGTCTCGAACTCCTGACCTCAGGTGCTTCGCCTGCCTCGGCCTCTCAAAGTACTGGGATTAAAGGCATGAGCCACCATGCCTGGCCTAAAATTGTATTTTAAATAATTGTGTAATCATGCCTATTTTAATAATATCATGATTTAATGGCCCTACTTTGTCAATTGTTACACAAAAGAATCAACATAGTCATTTTTTTCCAAATACCTAAAGTTACTCAGGGTAAGGTAACAGATATCTGGAGCACCTGACCCTCTAGAGATTTTTAAAAGGAAGGCATGGACAGATCATAATGTAGTTCCAGGACAAAGTTAAATAGAGCAAATGAAATAGAGCAAAATCTAGCACTCCACTGGGTGTAGAATTCATAGTGTCTAACATTCAATCAAAAATTAGCATGCCTGCAAAGAAGCAAATACCACCCACAAGCAGGAGAGGGGGGAAAAAAAGCAATCAGGAGAAACAGACACAGAAATGATAGATGACAGAGACAGATGGAATTAGCAGATCATGACCTTATATAACGGCTTTATAAGTATTATAAACACACCTAAGACACCTAAGACAGACACTACCAGAATAAAAAAGAAAAACAAAAGACCCAACTACATGTTGTCTACAGTAACCTACTTGAAATATAACTACACAGACAGATTGAAAATAAAAGGAGAGAAAACTACATAACACATAACTATTGCTCAAAAGAGCGCCAGGTTACTTACATAAATAACAAACAAGCCTTTAGAATAATGAATGACTATCATCAGGGATAAATAGGAACATTTCATAATGACAAATAGGTCAGAGTTCATCAATAAGACATAATTCTAAACATGTAAACATCAAATAGCAGAGCTTCAGAATGCATAAAGAAAAAACCAATAGAACTGAATGGAGAAACACAAACGTAGAAGGAAGTTTAAAACTCTTCTATCAGTAATTGATAGAACAAGTAGACAGAAAAGAAGTAAGGATACAGCAGACTTCAGAATCACTGTCAAGCAACCTGACCTAGTTGACGTTTATGTAATACTTCTCCCAACAACAGCAGAAACCACATTATTTTTAAGTGCACATGGAACATTCAACAAGATCCTATTATAAGCGATAAAACTATTCTCAAAAATTATAAATACTGAAAACCATAGAGAATACCTTATCTAACGATGACAGAATTAAAATAGACATTAATAATAGAAAGGAATGTAGAAAATCACAAATATTTGGATGTTACACTTCTATGTAAGACACAGGTCAAAGATGAAACCACAAAGGGAAACTAGGTAATATTTTGTAGAGAACTAAAAACTATCAAAATTTCTGGGATGTGGCTAAAACATTGCTTAGAGGAAAACTGATGGCTTTGAGTGATATGTTAAATAATAAGGTCTCAAATAAGTGATCTAAGTTGTCACACTGAAAACCTGAAAGAAAAGTTCAATGATTTAAGCTTTTACCTTAAGAAAGTGAAGGAAAAGAGCAAATTAAACCCAAAACAAATAAAAGGAAGGAAATAATAAGCACGAGAGAGAAAATCAATGAAACAGAAAGTAGAATACAGAAAACCAACTAAATCAAAAGTGAGTTGTTTGAGAAGAGCAATTAAATTAGTAGACTCCTAGCTAAACTGATCAAAAAAATAAAGAAGATCCAAATGTACCAACATTAGCAGGGAAAGAGGGGACATCACTACAGATCCTAACATCAATAAAATGATAAAAACTTAATTACTATAGGATTAATGCCAACACATTTGACCATTTAGATGAAATGAGATAATTCTTTGAAAGATATAAAACTCCCTCAAGAAGACACAAAAAACCTGAATAGCCTTCTGCCTATGAAAGGAATTGAATTTGTAGTTAAAAACCTCCTTCCCACATCTAGGATCAAATGGCCTCACTGGTAAATTTACCAACTTCTCAAGAAAAAAAAGAATGCCAATTCTAAACAGACTTTTCAGGAAATTGGAGGGAATACCTCTCAAGTCATTTTACATCAGGACTTCCCTGATCCCAAAACCAGACAAAAGCCAGACAAGAAAATGACAGATCTCATGAACACATAGACACACTTCCACACATAAAAACAATATTCAATCAGTGTAGAAGTACTCCACCTGAAGAGCTTCTACAGAACTTGAATCCATTAGTTAAAAATACTAAAATGCCACACTATTTCATTAGTTTGCAACTACTGATTAGTATCACAGAGGACTACATTTATTAGCTAAATTTCAATTTAAACCTTAACCTAACTGATGGATGAGATAAAAGAAAGGCTCTAATTTTATTTTTTAAAGAGACAGTCGCACGTGGCAGTGCGTCCTGTAATCCCAGTTACTTGGGAGGCTGAGGCAGGAGAATCGCTTGAACCTAGGAAGTGGAGGTTGCAGTGAGCCGACATAGCGCCACTCCACTCCAGCCTGGGTGACAGAGTCAGACTCCATCTAAAAAAAAAAAAAATTAGCCAATCGTGAACTTCTGTCTGGATATAAACAGTGATTAAAGCTGAGTATCAAAACTATCTGAATTTAAAACAAGATTTTTAAATTGCTGGATTACACAATTTTAAACCAATATTTTTTAAAAATGGAGCACATTTAAACACATGGCTCTGTAAAACAAACTGTATAAAGAAAATTTTCTTAAAGTACTTTGGTGCTATTAATTTTAAAAACTTAAACAGATTATTTTATTATTATTGTTTTGAGACAGGATCTTGCTCTGTGACCCAGGCTGGAGTAGAGTTGAACAATCATAGCAGCCTTGACCTCCTGGGCTCAAACAATCCTCCAGCCTCAGTCACCCAAATAGCTGGGACTACAGGTGCATGTCACCATGCCTGGTAAATTTTTTTATGTTTTGTAGAGACAGGGTCTCCCTATGTTAGCTAAGCTAGTCTTGACGTTCTGCTTCAAGTAATCCTCTTGCCTCAGCCTCTCAAAGCCCTGGGCTTAGAGATGTGAGCCACTGTGCCCAGCCGATTATTTTATTTTAGCTTATCCTTCTTGCATTTCTGTTGCTGTGAATTCTTTCTAAGGTACCAGCTATAACGGTGGAGTAGATAAACAAACGCACACCAATGTGTCTAGACTAGAATGCAGCTCAACACTTATTGATGGACAATGAATCAAAAATGGTTTTGGATGACTGCTTTACACCACCACAGCATACTGACATCTTCAAAATGCTTGCGACTCCTATGAAGATGAAAGCCAAGACAAGACTATGACCATAGTCAATTATATGCCCTCTTTGGGCCTCAATTTTGTCATCTGTCAAAGAGCAATGATTAATGTTCCTCACGAAATTAATTCACAAGAACAATGCCTAGAAAGTGACATGGGTGAGGAAGCCCCAGATAAACGTTAGCCAGTGTCGTTATCATCAGATAAAGCTCCAGTGTATTGCCAGGAACGAACAATCCTAATCACCTGATTCAAAACTGCCTGATGCCTTCACAAAGTTTTGCATCTTTTAAAGATTGCGCACAAACTTTGTCTTACTCAGTGGCTTTCCCTGAGAAGTAAAAGACTAAAAAGTGTAAATGGAGTTCTGTTCTAGGGAGAAGCTGGTTAATTATGTGTATAAATGAACTCCAGTTCCCAGCTCCTAGCACTTGGTGTGCTTCCCTGGGTTTACAGGAAGGGCAGAGAGACAGATATCTAGTTATCTGTTGCTTCAAACAATCAGCTCACGGGACACATCTCCAGGGCAAGAACTGGGGAATGTGGAGAATCAGCACTGTGGGTGGGAAGAAATGCTCCTGCTTTCCTCCATCCTAGAGACCCAAGGTGGGTGAGAACAGGGATGTGCAATTAAAGAGGATTAAACAAAGGAAAGAGGCAGAAGGCAGGCAGCTGCCGCGGTCTCAGGTGTTCTTGGCATTCTTCTGTTGGGTGATCTGGCCATCAGAACCCTACGAGCCTGAACAGTCTCTGTACTACCTGAGACGTGCAGTGAGCAACAGAAGCAAGTGGGGGGTACCCGGAGTTGACAATGCAAAGCGGGAGAGGGAACCGCTTAGAGGGCCATGCATGTCATTAATGCTGTGTGCTGAGACCCATGTCCTGGGCCTCAGTCTAGAAGAGCTCTATAAAGTGAGACATGGAAGACAGCCCATGCCACTGGGGCAGACGATGTGGTCAGCTGATGGATGCCACCTGGCTACCTGTGAGAAGACACTGACGCTATCCCAGGACCAGACACACCTGTGGGATTCTGCTTAGCCTCCACCTCCCGCATGGGCATCCTAAGGGTGCCTGGCCTCTGTCACCCCACCCCACCATAGGGAAGGTGCTTTAGCATGCCGTCTTTCTTAGGGGCTACTTTCGCAACTGCCTGAACAGCAGGTGTTATGCTTCAAAAGCTATGTGTGACTGAGAGCAGTGGGTTGAATGGTGGCCCCCAAACAGAAGTCCTCACCCATGGTACTTCTGCCTTGTTTAGAAAAAGGGTCTTTGGAGATGTAATTAAGCTAAAAATCTTGAGATGAGCTCACTCTGCCACGTGGAAACGGAGGCAGAGACTGGAGCGATGTGGCCACAAGCCCAGGGACGCCTAGAGCCCTCAGGAGCTGCGAGAGGCAGGAAGGATCCTCCCCTAGAGCCTCCAGAGGGAGTGTGGCCCTGAGACACCTTGATTTCAGACTTCCGGTCTCCAGAACTGGGACAGAGACAATTTCTGTTATTAGAAGTTGTTGAGTTTTCGGTATCTTGTGGCAGCAGCCCCAGGAAATGAATACATAAGTGCTCTCTTCTGGAATGTGAATGAGCAGAACAGACACTGCCACGTGTTTGTGGAAGAAGACTCAAACAGGCAGAAGACAGGAATCTGCCAGAAAAAAATGACAATCCAGAGAAAAGTGGGCGAGGAAGCAACAGTCATGATAATAATTAGTATTCACAGAGACATATAAGTTACTGAGTCCTTAAAACAAAAACAGAATGCTAGAAAAGAACAACACCCAGAAGAAGAAAGAGTATATGAGGATTAAAATAAATCAGGAGAGGAGGGCCGACACAGGCAATATCAGCTATAACACCAAGCTGCCTGGGATGCGGTTCAAGGAGGTTGGGGGGCAGGTGGTGGACAGACAGCTGCTCTTTCTCGCTCCTGAGAAATATGTCAAGTTTGGCCGGGCATGGTGGCTCATGCCTGCAATCCCTGCACTTTGGGAGGCCGAGGTGGGTGGATTACTTGAGGTCAGGAGTTGCAGACCAGCCTGACCAACATGGTGAAACCCTGTCTCTACCAAAAATACAAAAATTCGCCAGGCATGGAGGCATATGCCTGTAATCCCAGCTGCTCGAGAGGCTGAGGCAGGAGAATCACTTGAACTCAAGAGACGGAGGTTGCAGTCAGCCGAGATGATGCCACTGCACTCCAGCATGGGTGACAGAGAAAGACTGTCTCAACAACAACAACAACAACAACAAAAAGAAGTATGTCATGTGTGATTTTAAAAACAATCACAATATTCAAATATACATAGAAAGAAACTGCCTGATTGGTATTGCTTTATTTCCTGTGAGGCAGTTTCACTTCCTGAGGACTACAGAGAAACCCTGCCACCCTCTGGCCTCCACCCTCTTCCTAAGGCTCAGTCTGAGCTGTTACCTGCATCTTTGCCAGCAAAGACAGCTCATGTGCTATCACTTCCTGGAAACTTTATTAGGCTCCTCCCACCCTTTTAACCCTCTGGGATTCACTGCAACACCTCCAGCAGCTGGCTGCAGTTATTTCAGTTGTATGTATCAAGAATGAGTCATAACCTCTGCGCTCCCAAGACCCCACGCAGACATCCAGTGAATAAACCGCTTATTTCCTACCCTCTGTTTTCCAACCCCTCTGTTCTTAGGAATGGAAGGCAGGAGTAGGGGCAGGAATCATTCCTTTTCCCTGCAGTACATGTGTGCAGCATGGAATAGAAAGTGATTTCAGACACACAGTGGGAAAGCGAGCTAGTTTTCCTTTGACTCCATCCATGGCTTATGAAGCAAGCTGAATGCTGGCTGTGGGGGTGTGAGGATGGCCCCTGCGCTACACAACAATGCTCGGAGTTTCTTAGGGTTTGTGTTTCCAATTAGGAGGCCATGCTTGGCTGGCACATGCTGGGCCCTCAATAAATATCTATGACTGATATTGAATTGACAATTAAGGCAAAGGTCATTAAAAATAACATTTAGCTACGTGAACATTACTCAGATTCTAGATTCTAAGTGTTATCCCCACAAAACATGAAGAGAAAGTGAGATGATGGATGTGTTAATTAGCTTGACGCAGCCACTCCATAATGTATACATACTTCAAAACATGTTGTGTATGTGATAACTATATATGATTTATATTTGTCAATTAAAAAATAGATACGTTAAAAAAACAGCATCCAGTTATCCAAGTTCATGGTGGGGAGCCTTCTCATGAAGCGGTTAGCATTCTCCTCTACACATGACATACCTGTTACTCTCTCATAAGATGCTGCCTCCTGGAGAATGTGTACCCAGGGAGCACAGACGCTCCAGCAGACTTCACTGTTGTGGTATAGCGCACGGAGGCAGGGGATATGATTTGATGTGACTGACAGGCACATTTATCCAAGGGAAAACTTTCAAGATCTAATGGAGTAATGCAGGGTTTCCACTCTTATTTCTTGCCTACTTGAAGTTCCTTGAGTGAGCTGAAAGCACTTACTGTTGCGAGGCTTCCTAAGGAAACATCTGTTCCAGGTTCTTCACAAATGTCGCACGTGATCTCACAAGGATACTATGTTGTGAACAACACTGTGCTTTAGAATACTAGAATTTTTGGCACTTTACAATGCAAGGACTTGTCTCACTCTCTGAACCCTGGGTCTTACGTGGGCAACTTGGCAAGTCCAGGAGCCTTTGGTCATCAATGGACAGTCAGGGGCCACACACAGAAAGCTGTTGTTGTGTGAAGAGCTGATGCCCTGAGACAGTGACCAAGAAGGGAGAAATATGTCTGCAGGTCAAACAGGCACCTGGGATTCCATTAAATGGATGCAAGTTAACTTTAAATCATAAGGGGTAAGCTGTGTAGGTCAGGTATTCACAAAGGGGTCCACGAAATGGATTTTAGCAAACTTCCTTTAAGTTTAATATCTGTTTAACTTTTAAAAAACATATGCTGATGCATTTATTACTTGTTCAAGATTTACTGAAGGAAACATAATTCCATGAGGACAGGTTGCTACCACTGTGATAAATGGATTGGTCATGCTCAGTGATAAAAGTGTCTCCTGGACCAGACTCTATCCAGGCTGCTCTGAGTCTTTTTCTCCACAAGGCCCCCACAGTGGCCCAGAAAGACTTGAACAAGTTCAACAGCTCAAGGTCACCCCCACAGATGACTCTAGCCCCCTTAAAGTACTTGCCTATGAAAACTCAAGGCTGCCGAAATAACTGATCGTTGGTTCCAGCCACCCCTGCAGACAAGCCGCTGTGAGAGGGCAGGAGCCTGACTTCTATCAGCACCAGTGAAACCCAGATGGCTTCACACAGACCAAACCCTCTTCCCGCTTTCTGCAATTTTCACTTCCCCGACTCTGCTGAGCCTCTGCTGACCCCTCCCTACTCCCTGAATTTCCCTTTAAAATACCCAGTCACCTCTGGGCTAATTGATGTTGAGTCCAGTTTCACATTGGTCTCTTTTCTCTATTGCAATAGTATATTATGGAAGAAAATCTGTGCTGATCGCTTTAACTACTGTCTTGACACTAGAAAAGAACCAAAGTCAAATTCCCCAAAGCATATAGTATTCACATTCATATATATAATTTTAAAAATTGTGACTTTAAGTATAAATTTAAGAGAAATATTAACTCATTTAGGAAATCTGGCCAATATAGATTCTTGACTTTTTATAAGTTCTGTATGTTTATCTATTAAAATGGAACCATCACTTACAAACACTACTGTGCGCTTTTTAGTTCCTCACAGGAAACTTCTGGTAGCCACAGCCGCTGTGAGTGGGCGTCTCTTAATGATTTACTGCAGGGCCAGGCCTCAGGCTATACCTCTTCTGATCTTCTCCAAGCTCTAGGGAGCATGCTTCTTTCTCAGACATCATTGATTTTGGCAGAGCACCTCCTTCCTTTTTCTAGGCCTTCCAAATGAATTCTGCTCTTTTGAAAAGGTGCTTGCTGGGAGGCAGAGGGCCCTTGGCTGTGTGCAGATCTTCAGTCCTAATTTACTAGGGACCTTGCACCAACTCAAAGCTAATATCAGCGATCGCCACTTATGGAATTTGCACCACAGAATCTGGCTTATGGAACTGAGTGACTAACCTATATCCTGGGCGTGAGAGAGTGTGGTAGTGTGGAAGGAAAGGAAATAGGAGAAAGGAATTGGGTTGGGGGCCTGGAAGAGGAGCAAGGCTCTGGCAAGACTGGCTGAACCTCGTGGAACACTCCAGCCAAACACGACTGACTGAGTCCACGACCCAGCTCAGGGCCCTCCTGGGGCACCCTGAACAGTGGCACTCTGAGCTGCGAGTAGTAAAGCATGGGTGGAGCTGTACTGGCTTGACAGTGCTCTCCCCACAAAATTCATGTTCACCTAAAACGTGGGAATAGGACCTTATTTGGAGATAGGGTCTTTGCAGATGTAATCAACTTAATATGAGGCCATACTAAATTAAGGTTGGACCCTAAGTCCAAAGAAAGGAGAGGGAAATTTGGAGACAGAGACACACAGGACAAGGGAGGGCGTGTGAAAATGGAGGCAGAGATTGGGAAGTTGAAGGTACAAGCCAAGGAAAGCTAAGGGTGGCCGGCAACTACCAGCAGCTGAAAAGAGGCAGGAAGGATCCTTCCCTAGAGCCTTGAGAGGGAGTGCAGCCCTGCTCACACCTTGACTTCTTACTTCTAGCCTTCTGAGGTGTCAGACAATAAGTTTCTGCAGCTTTAAGCCACCGAGTTTGTTAACACAGCACTACTAGGAAGCTAATACAGTGGGTTGACCCTGGAGGAGAAAACTTGGATAGACTGAGATGACCTTAAACCACCTTAATTATCTTTCTCAAATTCTGGTACCTGACACACAAATTTGTGATACTTGATGGGGAGACAGTGTGGGAAACCTGTGTTTCCTTTTTTGGCAAACATTAAATACTGACAGAAATAAAGCAGTTATGAAAATAAATATAAACTAACTCCTTTCAAATCTTCAAACAAACAGTTGCAAGAGTCCAGTTTGCATTTATTTGGTCTGCTGGTCCCAGGGCAATACAGGGGATGAGCATCCGACTGCCTTTGCTGTTCTACCCACAGCTGGCTGCTTGCTTTGTGGCAACAGGCGCTGTCTAATGTTCTCTGGGGTCACTGAAATGTGATCGGCATAAACTCCTTGAACCAAAGAAGCACCTTTCTCTAGAATCTCGTTATCAGTATCACAGATGGCATAGCTTGTGTTCTGGTCCAATTTCACGGACTTATAGCAGAATTTTAGATTAAAATGGAAAGCCAGGGAGGGCAATTCAAACCACTGAGCAATGCCTGGTAATTGCAGATGGATCAAATAATAAAAATTAAAACAAAACTATTTTTTTCAGCCATTGAAAATAAAAGAGACAAAGTAATATTGAGAGTAATGCAGAAATTTTATTTAAGGAAAATTAATTTTGCATTTCTACATTAGTTTCTATGAAGTAAATATAGGACTACAGCGTGCACTTTTTTTTTTTAAGTAGCAACAGGATTTTACTGTATTGGCCAGGCTGGTCTCAAACTCCTGTCCTTAAGCAATCCAACTACCTCGGCCTCCCACAGTGCTGCAATTACAGGTATACAATGTGATAGTGGGACTGAATGGTCTCTCTCATTCCTTTGTTAAGCACTAGGACTTTAGAAAGAAAGCCTCTCCACCTGATCCTACTGACCCTAAGTGCCCTTCCTCCAGGCAGGACTTGACATCTTAATGTTAAAAATGACTCAAAATTTCCCTGCGCTATAGATGTGCCTCTGTAACAACTTACGTGAAAATTTCTCTCTCACTATAGCATGGTCTACTGATCCTTGATCCTTGTTTTCCCTTATAAAGAATGACTAGACTAGGACTTAAACAATAAAATGCCATTTAATTAATACCATGGGATAAGTGTGAGTGTACTTGCGTTCCAGATTTGCCACTGTAACAAATTACATGCGAACTGTCCTCTGACTCTAGCGAGTAGTATTAACCCCTAATTCCTTTTTTAAACCCCTTGCAGAGAATGATTAGACTAGTACTTCGCAGTCAAATGCCCTTTTACTAAGCACATGGAATGCATGCGAGTTTCCTTGTGTTCTAGATGTGCCTCTGTGACAACCTGCATGGAAACTGCTCTCTGACTCTAATGTTGGCTACTGATCCATGATCCTTGCTTTTCTCTCCTTTTAGAAAATGGCTATAGACTGAACAGCATAATATCAACAAAAATGGCTAACTGAAGTTTAAGTTCTAAGCCTTTTGAAAGGAAGGGATTAATATATAGATTACAGGAGTGCCTGGAAAGGATGCATGTTCCCCAGAGGACAACATTTCAGATGTGGGTCGCCACAACAGAAGAGTGAAGGGGCTAAGAGTGAAGGGGCTGAGTCGCCAGGCAGATTCTCAGTAACCTACACAGCACCACCTGGGGGCATAGGTGGGCGCCTTCTCCAAACTGGAAGTTACTACCCGTAGTCAATATTTTCATCAGCGGGCCTCGAAATGTTGGTATTTGAGAGTTGTTGTCATGAGGTGACTTCCTTCTCCAGAGAAGAGTTCTCCAGGATCGTTTTTGGTTGTGCATAAAAGAGAGTGAGGTGAAGGGACCCGGTGGGCTCACAGCACAGGGTACAGGGATCTTTTATCTACATCCTCCACTGTGCCCGATCACCAGAGATCTGAAGTCTCTCTGACTGTTTATAAACCTGTTTTCTGCCCCAGGTGGCATTCTGAATGCACAACTTGGGGTGGAGGGCCCAGTGGCTCCGCTACTTCACATCCGGGATTTCACACCTGCTCTGTGGTGTTTTAGCCCTTTGTTTTATCCTGCCTTTTTTTTGAAACAGAAATTCAACCTACTACCTGTTTTTAAATGAAAAGAGTCAAAACAATATGATCTTATAACCTGTGAAAATGAGATGAAGTTCCACTTTCTGTGTCTGTAGAGACAGTTTGACTGGAGCGCAGCACCAGCACCCACTCACGCACTGTTTACAGCTACTTGCTTCTTAACACAGCAAAGCTAAAGGCTTCACACATACACCATGGGGTCTGCAAAGCTGAAAACACAGAGAAAGCTTGGTGGCCCCTGATAGCAAACAAATCATGTGCAGGCCCAAGAGGTGAAAGAAAAGAGGTAACATCAGGAAGGACAGAAAAATAAGAAGTAAATTTTATAATGCAGGACGTCAGCCAGGCATTGACACCTAACCGCTTTGCCCCCTTGCCTGTGATACTAAGAAGAAGAATTACTGTCAGTTATTCAAGAAATTCATGCACAGACCAGATAGGAAATTAACCTCATGAGAGAATTACCCTCCTAGAAACGGAATCCAAAAATCCCCGAGTTTCTTCCATTAACCACTAAACTAAATATTCTCTAAAAGTGCTCAAATTATGAGAGCATTATTAGAGCAAATTATCAAAACAATGTTGAGAATTTAAAGTATATATAGTATCTACATATTATATATACTGTATAACAACTCATTGAAAAACGTATAGCATAAGGGTTTATTAATGTTTATTGAAGTCTGATGTTCAGTTCCTGTACTTATGCAGCTAAATCCAAATACAGATATTTTTTAGCTTACTATGCATAGAATATTTTATGAGCCACAGACCTACCATTTCAATGCAACCAGAGGAGCAGAAATTTTTAAATTTAAAAATTTTTTTCTTAGTCCTATGAAAATGAATTCATATAAATCCCTAATAGACAAAAAGGATGTATATAAAGATTAAATCAATTTGATATACCAACATGCTTAAAATCTACTTATTAAATTGCCCTTACAATACGCTGTGCATCATACAAAGAAAACTCAGTAAAACAAGACTCATACAACCCAGACAGTATCTGTGTTGGGAATTTCCTATTATTTTCTAAAATGTGGGACATTCAGGAAATGTCCACTTCCCCCTAGCTAGCTGGTAAGTGACCCTTTGATCATATGCCTCACATCTCGTCTCAGTCTTACAGTGACAGCCAGCTTCAACACCGGTAGCTCCTGTGTTGTCACAATGAAGAGGCTGGAGGTTACTGTGTGGGCGACCCACTAGCCCCGACTTCACCTCAACCAGGCCAGACCCCACCTCCTCAGACACAATCTTGTGCTCCACCCCATGTGACAAAGGTTACTACCATCGGCAAATTCTGAGTTCAGTGTGCAAATCTGCTATTAATCTCAGAATCTGCTCTTTGCCCTCAAAATCAAGTAAAATGCATTATTTTGTGTTATGTAACAGATGAGAAAGAGATGACTTTGCAGAGTTTTACGTTGATATGAGAAAGAAGTGGCACTGAACACTTTCAAAGGGTCAATGGTGACTCCATGAAAAAGACTTTATGATCGTCAGGAGCCTCTTATCCTCACAGAAGCGACACCAGCATTCTTTCTGGAGATTACATGATCTCTGTAGCCAGCTGTCAATGGTAAATAAAAAAGAAAGGGAAAGATACCGATGAACACTATTTTTTTCTGATCAAGACACACTTAGTTCATCACTTGACTGTGGTAACTCAGGTCTCCCAGGTTTCACTAGAATGTAGAAAGTTCTGAAACTCAAAGGGAAGGCACATTTAACTGGACTTTTTCTTTCTTCTTTTTCAGACAGTCTCACTCTGTCACCAGGCTGGAGTGCAGAGGCGTGATCTCAGCTCACTGCAACCTCTGCCTCCCTGGTTCAAGCAATTCTCCTGCCTCAGCCTCCCAAGTAGCTGGAACTACAGGTGCCCGCCACCACGCTCAACTAATTTTTTTGTATTTTTATAGCGACAGGGTTTCACCATGATGGCCAGGCTGGTCTTGAACTCCTGACCTCAAGTGATCCAACTGTCTTGGCCTCCCAAAGTGCTGGGATTACAGGTGTGAACCACCGTGCCCGGCCTTAACTGGACTTTTTCTTCCATTGGCTTTCTTAAGATTTGGAGAACCTGACCAACTATCTCAAAATACTGACCATCCTCAGAAAAATATTTGATTTTGTGTCTTCTTTGATTTGCCAGAAAGCTGCTTACAGTACCAATTTTATTTACTTTCAATCACTTTTCAGGTTGCTATATCTAAGGATCTGTCACTATAAAAATCAATGTGTAAAACAGCTATTTAAATAGCTTATGATTAATAGCCAAAGGAAAAGATAGAAACTAGGAAATGTTAATAGCTCATTGAATTTTCCTGATTTTCTACTATAGCTCTCTATGTGATTAAACAATGTAAATTCTCTTACCCAAACAAGCACAAGTATTATAAAATCCAATCTGAAGAAGGCATTTAACTCATTGTAGAGAATGCCACACCTCAGGCCTACAAAGGCCGAGGTCAAACTTCTCCTTCTCCGTTTCACTTCTCTGAACCTGTATCCTCACCTATATACGCAAATAAGAACAACTCTGACTATGTCACAGAACAAACATAAAAGTGCAAATGATATAAAGATTGGGAAAGAGGTTCAGTTTGCAATTTCTTCACAAATAAGAGGTAATAGAAAAGTATGCTTCTTTTAAATAACTCACATCAAAGATGGATTTATTTTGCCTTATGCACTCAACGTGAGACAAAAATAACAGTATACTTTAAATTATAGTTATCCCAAACTAATTTGAAAGTTCTTAACCCAATCCATGGACTGCTTACTATAAAATATCATAGTTTCCTATTGTTAAATTTTTTTTTGCAAACATTTCACAGAAATTTCAGTTTTATGGCTAGAGCTTTGTTGTGAGGAGTTTCTGTTGATGTTGTCTCTGTCAATAATCTGAAATATTAAAGTCTTGCTCTTACAGTCTACTGTCCAAGGAACCCTCTAGAAAGGAGAAAGTGAGAATTTCCCTGTATTCTTGTGTCTACTATGCCATGGAGATGAAAGGTCCACCATGCAGAAGTGGTGCAGAAACCACCTCAGGAGAGCAGGCATGGTGCAAGGCGCTCCTAACCCCACTCAAACTTGTCCATGACACTGGGCCTAAGTCCCCAGGACCCAGGTGCTTGGGGGGCACGAGATACAGTTCTCTTCCCTGATGGGGTGTGTGATCCTGTTGGAGCTAGGGGAGATGCGCTTATCCACAACACTTATGTGAAAACTCACATTTGTGTCTACTCACCACAGGCTTTCTACCTCATCTGCACAGGAGCTTTTCCAAAACGTAACTCCAAAATCCTTGAATGGCTTCTTGCCATTTGAAAAAGAACAACTATTGTTGTATGTAGTAAAATACCTACAATATAACATTTACTGTTTTAATGATTTCTCAGTGTACAATTCTGTGGCATTCAGTACATTCACATTGTTGTACAGCCATCACCACCATCCACGTCCAGAACTTGTTCCTCTCCCCAAGGTGAAACTCTGTCCCCATTGAACGCTAAAACCTCCATCCCCCTCCCCCAGCCCCTGGCATTCACAGTTGTCCTTTCTGTCTCTATGGATTTGACAACTCTAGGGACATCGTACTGAAGCAGGAGAATAAGGTCTGGAGGCAGGGAACTGAAGGCCGATTCACGCTGACTTCCCAGAACTCAAACAAAAGGAAAACGCCAACTTTCCATGCCCAAGTAACAAAAGGACAGGATGTTATTCCCTTTGCAAGCCTCTCCCACCTTCTCTTGTGTGGCAGATGAAAAATTGAAAGTATTTCTCTTTGGTTGCTTTCTGCAACCATTTCCACTACTGGCGCCAGGAGGCTGTGAGCGGGGCCTGGGACTTGGGGCAAGCTGGCAGCGCTCTGCAGCCTGGCTGCTCACCCGCAAGTCACTGCCCTCCCCACTCCCTCGTACTGACTGCAGTGTGCAGAGAGTGCTGGCACGTAACACCCCTCAGAGCCTGTCTGTGCAGCTCCACACTGGTCCTATGCTGTGGGCACACGCCTCCTGGAGGGGCAGTGACTTGATTCAACCCATTGTGGTCATTTATCTACTCATTTCCTCTCCTTTGAGTCGAGAGTTCCTTGAGGTAAGGATTTCTATTATTCATTATCCTATACTCCTAAAGACTTAGAAATCCACAGGAGAACCACCACACATTTAAAAACAGAAACTGGGCCAGGTATGGTGGCTCATTTCTACAATCCTAACACTTTGGGAGGGTGAGACAGGAGGATCGGTGGAGCCCAGGAGTTTCAGACCAGCCTTGGCAATACAGTAGGGCCATGTCTCTACAGAAAAGAAAAAAAAAAAATTAGCTGGGCATGGTGGCAAATGCCTGAAGTGTCAGCTACTTGAGAGGCCGAGGTGGGAGGATCGCTTGGGTTTGGCAGGATCACTTGAGCCCGGGAGGTCAAGGCTGCAGTCAGCCGTGACTGCACCACTACACTCCAGCCTTGGCAACAGAGTGAGATCCTGTGTCAAACAAACAAAGCAAAAAATAGAAATTGTAATTCTTTGAGAAACATCTCCACATGTGCAGTGAGATAATATCTAGGATGATCAGAAGCAAAGATTTGTATCTTGTTCTCCTTAGTCTAGGATGTCTTCATTACAATTTACTAAATAACAAGGCAATTAGTTGCCTATGAAAGCCACTATCTTCACAAAAGAGGAACAATGTCCATACACATCATGGAATAAACTGATATTTTAAAGGAAAAGGGGGGTGAGAATTTTAAAGACTCATCATTTACATTTGACTGGCAAATGGGCTTCTTCCTCCCTACGATCATAAATGTTCCTGAACATGGGGCTAATTCGATTTGTTAAACGGAAAAGGAACACAGTGTAAGTTGAATGTGTTACCATGACTGTCAGCACACAATTTTCCTTTTCGCTTGTTCGCTTGTTGTGTCCTTTAATTGTGCTGTTATCCAAGGAGTACAACCTGCCTAAGTAAAAATCCCTGAGGTCCAGCTTTGCCAGCAGAGCCTCTGCAGTGACTGAGAATCAGCTGAGTGCCCCAAATTGAGAGCACCAGCAGAAACGGAGCTGGGTGAGGCAGAGTCCCCGAGCACTGGGGACTTCTCCACATGAGTTATATGTGGCCTTAAAGGGCTCAGCCCTGTGAACCGTGTCAGAACACATCTTCTCTCCTTTGTACTCTGATGTTGTCTACCGCAACAGAAGGTCACCGCCACATCATCTGGGGCAGTAGAGTGTCATGGCTAGCAGCTTTGGACTCTTCATTATCCACCTGGGTTCGAGGCCAGCCTCCATAATCAGAGGCTACAAGTTTTCGGGCAAGTAACTTGATCCCTGTAGCCCTCCCTGCCATTCCCTGTGCTAAGAGTGACTGCTTCTTAGTGGCAGACGGCTGACACACACCCCATGAGTGAAAGCACTGAGAGCATGACATGCAGTGAGTCCTCGATGCTTGTGAGCCAACACGACTGTAGTGGATACCAACAAGGAGAAGGGGCATGAATATCCTTCAGGTGCATGTTTCCTGAACATGGCACAGAGAATGTGTTCTAGGGTTCCAAGGCACTGTCCATCCTAATGAGACTCGAAGCCCCCAACATCCTGGGTAGATCTAACTGGCATAGCCCCAGCACCGAGCTGAGAAATCTGGCCGAGGGGAGGCCAGGAATGACAGGCAGGTGGAGACATGGTTTGTGACATACACACAAATGGGTCCCTCTTCTCTGTGGGGCTCCTGCCACCTACATGTTATACTGCCCCTCAACACTGAGGCTTGCTGCCCAGACTTAGAAAATAATGGATTCTCAGAGCGGCCTATAAATCAAGGGCTATAACTCTTCTGCTGGCTTCCTTCCTGGCCTGGAAGCTGACCTGGGTGCTTTCTGGTTCCTAAAGGTAACAGCTGGCCCTGAAGCCACTGGCATAGGAGACAGAACAAGAGATACGACTGTGTCAGTGTGGACATATGAAAATCTACAGGACTGTAAGGGTGTGAACAGCACAATACCTCCATCACTAAGGAGGACAAACCAAAGCAGCACAGCTTGCTCGCTGAGGTCTTCTGGAAGCTGTCCTTGACAGAAGAATCACGTTAGCACTGCACGGACTAAGGCAACCTTGTAAGTACTCCCAGGCAGGAAGTGCTCTGAGTGCCTTCCCATCCCAAGGGATGTCCAGCATTTCAGGGAGCCTAGGAAAAAGATGTCCTCACTTTTGTTAGACCTACTTCAAAAAAAAAAAAAAAAAAAAAAAAAACACATTGACTAACAATTAAAACATTTGGGATTTCTGTCCCATTAATCTATATGTACTTGCTTTGGATCTTGCTGAATTATGTCAGCGGCCTCATTCCATAAAGGTGCATGTAGGTGAGCGTAGGCGAGCATATCTCTGTGTGCATGTGTGTCTACACACAAACACAGAGGCATCATAAGAAAAGGGCTGAAATGAGGTACCCTAAACAGTTAAACAGTGAGTAACGGTTACCTCCAGGGAGTGGGAGTTAGAGGGGCTTCCAATTTTAATGCTATACATTTTTGTATTGTGTGAAGCAAGTGTAATTGTGTAATTTAAAAAAAAGCCCTCATGTCTGTAATCCCAGCTCTTTGGGAGGCTGAGGAAGGAGGATTGCTTGAGGTAGGAGTTTTGAGACCAGACTGGGAAATATATCAAGACTCTGTCTCTACAAAGAAAAAAAGAAAAAAACCTTAGCTGGGTATGGCGGCATACACTTGCAGTCCTAGCCACACCAGAGGCTGAGGTGAAAGGATTGCTTTAGCCGAGCAGTTCAAGGTTGCAGTGAACTATGATAGCACCACTGCACTGCAGCCTGGGCGACAGAACGAGACTCTGTCTCCAATGGAAAAAAAAGCGTAGCATGATTGTGGTTATTTTTATCCTGAAGGGATATTCTCCCTACTTAAGACCATCCTTTCATTCCTCTAGTGACAAATTTCGTGATGTGAAAAATGATGTGTTTCATGAGACACATTGGGAAGGAAAATCTCCTTTACTGAATCCACTAATTCAAATGCTAATCTTCTCCAGAAAAACCCTCACACACACACTCCAAAGAATGTTCCGTCTGGGCACCTCATGGCCCAGTCAAGGGGGGTGCATGTCTTTAACCATCACCCTGGCCTTCCTCTAGCCCATCTCTTCTAGGCTGCAGGCACTGTGTGCCACAAACCCAGAGGATTCTCCCCAAGTGCAGGTTGCATTCTGACATGCCTCCTTTTAAAAATCCCACTGGTTCTCCCTATCCAGAAAGCAAACATATGAGCTGGGGAATAAGAAGATTAACTCATAGGGGCACAATTCCCCTCTGAAGCTTGTGAGCCATGAGAAGCTTGGCTTCATGCTGTACGGAAGCAAACTCACTGGCTGACTGGAATCCTCCACATGTGCTGTTTTCCTTTTGAAATGGCTTCTCCCATCCGTATCTCTTATGTTCTTGTGGACTCCCATGAGGTCACCCCCTACCCCAGGAGTGGCCAGTGCTCGAAGAATATCTTGCTTTACTTAATTCTATATCCCTTTGGCAACTCTTTCCTGAATTTCTCATTTTGCTATGTAACAATATCCTACCATGGGTTTTCACTTGGACACTGCAGATATACCTGTCCCCTCTCCCCAAACGGATGACATACTCCATTAGGAAAGAGACCTTTCTTCTGTGTCCCCCCGAGCACTCACTCAGCACTACACGCACAAGAATTCAGAGGAAAGAGAGGCAAGTTGTTAGCTGACTTACAGAGGATGAGTGCCTTCCTCCCAGATGCTCCTAATGGAAAGGGTGGGGGTGTATCTGTTAACAGCCAGGAAGACAATGGTGTAAGAAAATAAACAACAACAAAATTAAAAAGAAAAAAAGTAGAAGGATGGAAACAACCATAATTACCTAAGTCAGCCTGAGGAGGAAGGCTTACTTACAAGAGGAAGATACAGCTTGGATAGAAAGAGGACCAGAGCCCATGTCATGTGCATGGTGTCCATGTTATGACTGGGGTGTGCTTTTCAATGAAGCTGAGCAGGGATGGAAAACGACCTTACTAACTCCTCAAAGTGGGATTCAGAGTGAGGACTGGATCGTTCTGGGTTATGAGATGAGATGACAAAAGTGCCTGCTAGGAGCCACTCACCGGGCCAGGTGTAACCACACATGCTCCAAGGTTGTCTTATAGGAATGCCCCAGGTGTTAGTCTGTTTGTGCTGCTGTAACAAAATATCTGGGACTGGACACTTTGTAAAGAACAGAAATGTATTTCTCATACCTCTGAAGGCTGGGAAGGCCAAGATCAAGGCAGCGGCAGGTCTGTCTCTGCAGAGGGCTGCTCCTTGCTTCAGGATGGTACCTTGTTGCTGTACCCTCCAGAGGGGAGGAATGCTATGTCCTCAGGTGACAGAGGAATGGAAGAGCAGGCCTCACCCTCTAGTCCTTTCATGACAGCCCTAATCCCACCTGTGAGGTTCCACCTTCAGGACTTAATCACCTCCTGAAGGCCCCATCTCCTAATCCTATCACAGTGGCAATTAAGTTTCAACATTAGATTTGGGGGACACATTCAGATCATAGTACCCCACAGTGGGCATGTCAGTCAGTACTCCCAATGTCCTGAGGGGACTGGGGCTGGACAGCAGGAGGAGTGCTCAGCTGCAGAGCTGGGACTGGATGCATCCTTTCTACCACACAGGCCACACCTGCTCCCTCCCCTCAGCCACCCAAGGGGAGCCGTGGCAGTGGCAGCCGTCCATGGCTATCCAGAGGGCCAGGGTTCTAGTTTGCTTTTTCTGCTCTAGATGGTCTGAGAGGGTGAAAGTAGAGGGCAGGAAGTTAATGCCAGAGAGCCTGGTGCAGGCGGTGAGGGCCAAGAGATGCAGGGGAGAGCTGGCCAGGCTGAGGAGCACATCTGCAAGGCAGGCTGTCCCTAGGGGCGGGATCACCAGGGACTCGGGGGTGTGGCCTACCTCACTCCTTTCTACTGACCCAGATGCCACGCCCTGGGCTCTTCCTCTAGGAATCTCATGCTTAGTGAAAACACATGGGAAAGGAGGGAGCCAGGACGACAGAAAAAACTCCTGGGGGATTCCACACAATAAAAGGCACCACTTTTCTTCCTATTGGTCTTTGAATCCAAATTAGCCTCGCTGAGTTACACTGAAATGTAGAATTTCATCTATCCCAAGGAATTCATTACTGAAAGGATTTGTTCAAGATACAATGAAGGGAACCAGCATGGGCTATGCTTTAAACAAGATTTTCTGATATCCTAAGTGAAGATTTTTTTTTTTTTTAAGTAATGTGACATACATTTCCGGTTGTAATACGGTACCTATTTTTAAAATCCCTAGAAAACTTACAAGAGATGAACCACATGCATTTTTTCCCCTAAAATTTGTGCCACAATTTAAAAGACAGTTTATTTTCCTAAAATAATTTAAGCCTTGGCTGCCCGACAGTTTACACGGAACCATGAAGCCATATAAGAAATGCCTACAGAACTGCTCAAAAGGATTTCCCACTGAGGACATCATAGGCCCACTCACCTTTTCTTTTTTTTTTTTTTTTCTTTGAGACGGAGTCTCGCGCTGTCGCCCAGGCTGGAGTGCAGAGGCGCAATCTCGGCTCACTGCAAGCTCCGCCTCCCGGGTTTACGCCATTCTCCTGCCTCAGCCTCCCGAGTAGCTGGGACTACAGGCGCCCGCCATCTCGTCCGGCTAGTTTTTTGTATTTTTTAGTAGAGACGGGGTTTCACTGTGTAGGCCAGGATGGTCTCGATCTCCTGACCTCGTGATCCACCCGTCTCGGCCTCCCAAAGTGCTGGGATTACAGGCTTGAGCCACTGCGCCCGGCCCACTCACCTTTTCATAGAGAGGGCCTTCCAGAAACGTGATTATAGCAAACAGGCAGTTGATGTGCAAGTGCATCAGGGCCGTTCTGCCTCATCTTTCAAGTCCATTAGGTCTACCCTGTCTTCTTAGTGGCTAGACTGGCGCAGGCAAAGAGCCCTCCTATACCATGACCAGGCAGACTGGCCTCTGCTTCATAATCAGGGCAAAGATGCACTTCTATACCATAATCAAGCCAAAGACACACCTCTGCACCATAATCAGGGGGCTGATTCCTTGGTGACTGGCCCAGGCAGACATGCCGCCACGTCATAATCAGGCTGATGCCCTGGTTATTGGCCAAGGCAGACACACCCTGCAGCATAATCAGGCTGATTCCCTGGCTATTGGTCTAGGTAGACACATCCCTGCAGCATAATAAGGCTGATGCCCTGGTGACTGGCCAAGGCAGACACCCCCCCTCCCCCACCCACCCCTCCTCTGTCCCCACCCCACTCCAGGCCATCCCCCACTCCACCCCCCCACCCCCCACCCACCAACAGCATAATCAGGCTGATCCCCTGGTGACTGACCAAGGCAGACACACCCCCACAGAATAATAAGGCTGACTCCCTGGTTATTGGCCCAGGTAGTCATGCCCCTGCAGCATAATCAAGCTGATTCCCTGGTGACTGACCCAGGCAGACACCCCCCCACCGCAGCCTAATCACAGCAGACGGGCAGCCCCTGCAGCATGATCAGGGGCTGCTTCCCCTGGTAATCTACCATCCACTCTTGCAATTTAACTTGCTAAATACCTCCTTGGGTTCCCCTGTCGCTCTGAAAGCATGTGAAAAGGAATGATGTTGAATTAAAAAGCCCTCCCTACAGACAGCTTTCCTTTCTAAAGAGCTCAAGGTGATTTCCACAACCTAACATACCTTACCAGAAAATACTTCCAGAAGGAAAAGAAATAAAGTCAAGGGTTATATTATCATCTACAACTTAAGAACAGGAACAAAGTAGTAAGTGAGCAAAACGAACACCTAGAAGAAGGAAGACTACAGCAGCAAGTTTCTCTGAATCTAGTCACCAGAGCAATGACACTATAAGGCCACCTTCCCGGGGGAATTCAGGTTTGGCGCAAATAAAAGAGGAGATGGGAGGAGTGCAAAATGAATAGAAATGAGGTCTCCAAGAATGTTCTTTCAGGACAGAAGATCTACTTTATCTTCATTTTTGTGACTGGTATAATATTGAGCAGAAACCCTAAGGAAGAACACATTTCTGGATCGCAATTAGGCATGGCCTGTCTTTCTGCTCTATACATTCAGTCCAACATTGTCCTCCTCTGGCTTGCTTTCCCTTTAGGTTAAGTATGATTTCTAATAATTTTGTCTTATCCTACACCTAACTCGTTTCAGAATATCAAAGCGGCACATCATCCGACTACTGTCCCTGCACATCATCTGAGCCAGCATCCCAGCATGATTTTAGTTTCTTCTCTCCAGCATTACCTTGTACATTTCTTTATACTCTTCAAGTCTTCTGCATGCTCTGCTCTGTCAAAGCACAGGTAATTGTGTATATGGCATGTACATATGATCACTTTCAAAGAGAGACTTTCAGTATCGAAGTCCCTACTCACAACTGTGCGGCTAGTAAAAGTTAAAATAAGGATATGTATGCGCACACACACACGCACACACAAATCATATGCCAAGAAAAAGGATTTGTCAAGTCAAAAAAAAAAAAAAAGTTAAAGAGGCCAAAAAGTAGTAAAGAAAGAAAAGAGAGCCATCTAGATAAGTTCTGAAGGACTGAACTATCTTTGAAGAACTAGCTCCTTGCTAGTTGTTCACCTTCTATGAGTTTCTATGATTGGCACCTTACTTAATTTGATACCTGCTCGCTTAGAAAGCCAAATGAAGACACTATGTTGATGTGATCACCAAGTAGATTCCATAAAACAGATTCACTAGCACTCCAGCCAAACTACCAGACTCGCTACATAAAACATTTTTTCTTTTTAAGAATTGCAGTAGAACATATTTCAAGTATATCTTAGAATACAGAACAAAAAGTGTAGAAGGAAAACCATGTGAAAGGCTTGGGTAGATATGGAAGAAATAAGACACGTGCATGCCTCATACATCATGAGTGCTTTGTAAAGTCAGAAAAGACACTCGGTCACAGAGTAACTTTATGGACAAACCTTAGCTACATTAACTACAACAACAACAACAACAACAACAACACTCATATGACTAAAATCAGAAATGCAAGAGGCAACACTACAACCAATGCCACAAAAATAATTAAAGGAGAATACCATTTGTTGGCATATCCTTTGATAACAAATTGGATGACCTAAAAGAAATAAAAGAATTCCTAGAAACACACAACCTACCAAAACTGAATCATGAAGACAGAGAATCCCTGATGATTTTGAGAAGGGGGAAAAAAATGAAGACATAGAAAATCTTAACAGATCTGTAAGTAGTAAGGAGACTCAATCAGTAATAAAAGAAAAACTCCCCACAAAGAAAAGTCCATGACCAGATGGCTTCACTGGAGAACTCTACCAAACATGTAAAACACTATACGAAAAAGAAAATACAGATCAATATCCCTGATGAATACAGATTTAAAAATCTACATAAAATCTTAGCAAACAATTCCACAGCAAATTGAAAGGATCATATACATGAACAAGTGAAGTTTACTCCTGGAATGCAAAAATGGTTCAACATATGAAACCACATTTACAGAATAAGGAACCAAAAACAAAAAAACCTCAATTGATGCAGAAAGAAAACGCATTTGAAAAGCTCCAACACCCTTTCATGATTAAAAACATTCAAATTAAGGATAGAAAAAAAAAAAAAAACTACCTCAACATATTAAAGGCCATATATGAGAAGTTCACAGCTAATAGCATTCTCAATGAAGACTAAAGCTTTTCTTCTAAGTTCAGGAACAAAACAAAGTGACACACTCTTGCCACTTCTAGACACCATAATGATGGAAGTCTCAGCCAGGCAATTACGCAAGAAAACACAACAAAAGGCATCCAAAGTGGAAAGGAAGAAACAAAATTATCTTTGTTCACAGACTACATGATCATATACATATAAATCACTACAATTCGACATATTAAAAAAACCCCAAAATTGTTAGAACCAATAAACCAATTAAGCAAAGTTGTAGAATACACATCAAACAAAAATCAGTTGCATTTTAATATACTAACAATGAACAAGTTGAATAGAAAATTATAAACAACCCCATTTATAATAGCATCAAAAGAATAAAATACCTATAAATAAGAGAGGTGAAGGACCTGTAAACTGAAACTACAAAACAAAACACTACTGAAAGAAAGACACAAATAAATTGAAAGACATCTTATGCTCATGGATGGGAATACTTAATATTGTTAAGACATTCATACCATGCAAAGCAATCCTACAGATTCAATATAATCCCTATCAAAATTCCAGTGGCATTTTGAGCAGAAATAGAGAAATACATCCTAAAATTCATAAAAAATCTCAAGGGATCCCAAATAGCCATAACAATCTTGAAAAAGAACAAAATCAGAGGTCTCACACATCCTGATTTCCAAACATATTACAAAGCTACATTCATCAAAACAGTGCAGTACTGGCCTACATACTAAAAGAATAGAATAGATACCCCAGAAATAAACTCTCACATATTTGTCAAATAATCTTCAATGAGCCAGCCAAGACTACTCAATGGGGAAAAGATAAGTCTCTTCAACAAATAGTGCTGGGAAAACTGGATATCCACATGCAAAAGAATGAAGCTAGATTCTAATTAACACCATATACAAAAATTAACTCAATATGGATTAAAGTCCTGAATGTAAGACCTAAAACTAAAACTCCTAGAAGAAAACATAAGTTAAAGTTTCATGAAATTGGAATTGGCAATCATTTATTGGCTATGACACCAAAAGCACAGGTAACAAGAGCAAAATTAGACAAATGAGATGACATTTGTCAAATTAATCTAATCAAAAACATATGCACACCAACAACTAAGTGGAAAGGGAGCCAGAATGGGAGAAAATGGTCATAAGTCACATGTCTGATAACAGCTTAACATCCAAAATACATAAGGAACTCCTACAATATAAAAACAAAAACATAAAAATTAAAAATAAGCAAAGGATGTGCACAGGCATTTCTTCAAAGATAATACGGAAATGGCCAACAAGCAAATGAAAAGATTCTTGCCATCCCCAGTCATCAGATATGCAAATCAAAACCATAAAGAGATATCAACTCACACCCATTAGGATGACTACTATCAAAAAAACCCAGGAAATGACGAGTGTTGATGAGAATGTGGAGGAATTGGAACCCTTGTAGATTTCTGGTGGGAATATACAATGGTGTAACAACCATGGAAAACAATATGGTGATCACTCAAAAAATTAATAATTATCATCGTATCCAGCAATTCCACTTCTGGGTATATCCCGAGAGAATAGAAAGCAGGATCTCAAAGAGATATTTGTACACTCATGTTTATATAAGCATTATCCACAAGAACAGCCAAGGCGTGGATGCAACCCAAATGTCCCTCAACAAATGAACTATGAATAAACAAAACGTGGTCTAACATACCATAGAATATTGTTCAGCCTTAAAAAGGAAGAAAATCCTATCACATGCTGTAACATGGATGAACCTTGAGGGCATTATGCTAAGTGAAATAAACCAATCAAAAAAGATAAATACTATACGATTCTACTTATTTGAGGTACTGAGAGTAGTCAAAATCTTAGAAACAGAAAGTAGAATGGTGGCTGCCAGGGGCTGAGGGCAGGGCGAAATGGGGACTTGTTCAATGAGCACGAAGTTTCAGATTTGCAAGATGAAAAATTTCTGGAGGTCCACTGTATAGCAATGTGAATAGACTTAACACTACTGAACCACACAATTTAAAATAGGTAAAATGGTAAATTTTAGTGTGTGTGTCTGTGACCTACTACAATTAAATTTTTATATAGTAACTGTATGGATGTGTTTCACCAAGACTTGTCAGGGTAACTTCATGTGCAAATGGTGCAGAAAGACACTAGATGCAGAGAACTGAGTATCACGGTGCTTGTACCCATGCCTGAGATTCACAAACACTACCATTTGCAGTGGATGCAGACAGAGTGATTACAAAGGGTGTGTGTTTGTATGTGTGCGTGTGCTGCCTAGGAATAGTCAATCCACATGTTTGGACATGTGTATAAATATAAATAATAACATACATTTCAAAAGTAGGTATGCTTCGTATTAGTATCATTTTAAATCCAAGATTACTCACACAACTGCTGTTTTTTTCTCCCCTAGCACCGGGAATTCTAAAGACAGAGTATTCATCCTGTTGTCCCAGAAGAATCTTCAAATAGTCTATTTTCAAGGTCTGTAATCTAGATCATTCTTGAACAAGGAGCAGCAGGCAAGCCCGTTCTGATTGAATGTCAGTTAACAAGCATGAAGGGAACAAAGTTGTCTTTCCTTTCCAAAGAAAACTGGATACAAGTAAAGAAAGGGCTGAACGGCATACAAACACACAGGCTAAAAATGAATTCGACTTTTTACTTTTCTTTTTTTTAAAATTAAGCATCTTTGGAGAGATTTAGCTGCTTATCAATTTGTTAAAGTTTGAATAGTTGCTGAAATACTAATCCTATATCTGATTTTGAAAAGAAAAAGGCTAAACCATCTATTAAGGTAAACTTTGAAGACATTCTGTCATTAACATAATCTTTATATATAGTAATATAAACAATACTCAAATGTTTTTGGAACCCAGAAATCACTGAAACTAACGCATATTATTTTAAGAAGCTTTTAAAGAGAAAATTGAATCACAGCATCCCACGGCATCAGCCAAACTCTTTCAGGAGCACCAGGAGGGACTTAGTTTCTAGACTAAAGAAAAGAGGACAAGCTAAGCATGCCCTACGCTAGACTTTAAAGGTGATTTACAAAACCATTGCTAATATTCAGAAACATAATCCTGCAAACAGCGAGGCAACCGCACCTGGCATGAGCGCAGCCGCGGGGAACATTTCCTTTAACTTCGTTTGGCTTTCTTCCACCAGCTCCTCTTTGGACATCGGGAGCTGCAAGACATCTATTATAATCTGTGCCGCCTCTAATGCCTTCTTACCCATAACCAGGGACTTTACATCCCAGCTGTATTTCTTGTCATAGCGATCACATATTTCTTGAAACACCACTGAATACAGTCGTTCAGTATCTGCAGGAAAAAAAAAGACAAAGAGATTTTTAGAGTGCATACTGTATCAACAGTAAGTTTGTATTAGGTCAGCATAAACATACACTGTGTAGGTCGCATTCCATCAATAAAGGCTTTTGTGGAGACCTAAGTGAACAGGAGAAAGGTTTGTAGGTCATTCTCACTAAATTATACCATGAGCAGCCTCCTCTCAAGGCTGCTGGAGTTATGCCTGGAGTTGTGATTTGGAAACTTAGAACTCAGGAGAGAAATGAAATCTGTATGATTGTGTTTTCTGTTTAAATGTACATATTTGAATGTAAATACATACTTGGAATGGTCAATTCCATCCGACAGCACAACGCATCATTACTTGGTGTTCCCAACAACATGGAAGCCAGAACCAGTTGACAAAGTCCACTGCATGGCCCACTAGTATTAAGGACATTTCCACTGCCCAGTGGGATGAATCCCCACCATGCCTGGCCAGGATGCTGCTGTGAAGCTCCCAGGTGAGAAGAGAACATTTAATACATAGGCTGTGTCACAGGATGGTGAAAGCTGACCTCAGAATTAACTCCCGGCTTGGCACTTACTCGGAGCACAGCCTCAGAAACATAGTGGGCCTGCAGGTGCCCGCTTTCCTCATGCTTACACAAGGTGAACAGGAATACTGCTAATAATAGTACCAGTACCACTACCATAGGCTACATTATACTACCTACAATATAATAACTAGTACTAGCTCACACCCATTTCTATTCATGTGTTTTTTCTGTATGTATATTTAACATATACATAATATCAATTGCACTCATATTACCAATAAGAATACTACCAAGGATGCTACTACAGCGAAATAATCCTACTTTACAGAATGAATACTTCAGGGCACATAAGTAACATTCTAGTGCCAGCCACATAGAGCACGTTTCTTACACACTAGCTGTCTTCCCCACTCTTACTGTCTCCAGTGTGGGCCTAGAAAGATTACTTTACTGAAGAACCAACTAACTGACCTGCTAGGAGGCATTATTCACGAAAAAAGAAATACTTCGACACAGAGGAATGCCTACCAAGTAGAATTTCAAAACCAGGTAAGCTCCATGGAGCTGAGTGCTGCCTGGTGACAATCCCCCAAGGCTGCAGTGAAGGCAGAAGGTTGTTCCGAGGCCTGGGCAGAGCCCTTTGTCTTCCAGTCTGCAGCGGCACAGAGGCAGTGTCTGAACCTGAGAGGCTGGGAATAGCCCTGCTCACACCTGATTTAAAAAGAAGACACACGGACGCGTCTGACAAAAATCTGGATTCAAATTCAGTTAGGAGACTGACCACCTGTTCTAGATTTAGCACTGAAGCCTTCCCACGGGGCATGGAGCAGCATTAGCAGGATGTAGTCTACCCTGAATCTGTACAGCTGGACCCAACAAGAAGTCCTGAAAAGAGCAGGTGATCTCAATGGCCTTTAACGGTCCCACAATGACATGAAAAAATATAATAATCATCCCTAAATACTACCTTTTTTCCCTGTAAGATAGTATCTGGGAGACCCAGGACACACTGAGGGAAGTAATGTGTACGCACAGAGAAGGCTGTGTGTATCCAAGAGGCATATAAGTCTTCATACTCCTATGTATGTTCACATGCTTACATGCACATAGGCATGCATGCTTGTCTGTAATTGCCTCGATGCATTTTGAAAGTTGGCAGGGTATGAACTGCGATTAAAAGAGAGTTAAGGGCTGGGCACGGTGGCTCACGCCTGTAATCCCAGTACTTTGGGAGGCCAAGGCAGGATTGCCTGAGCTCAGTAGTTCAAGACCAGCCTGGGCAACATGGCAAAACCCCGTCTGTATTAAAAATACAAAAAACTAGCTGGGCGTGGTGGCACATGCCTGTAATCTCAGCTACTCAGGAGGCTGGGGCAGGAGAATCGCTTGAACCCGAGAGGCGGAGGTTGCAGTGAGCCAAGATCGTGCCACTGCACTCCAGCCTGGGCAACAAGAGTGAAATTATGTCTTCAAAAAAAAAAAAAAAATCTGCTCCTCCCAGACAGGCATGCAGAGGGCTGCCTGCACCACAGGGCGGGCTTCACTGTGTCACACGTGGATGAGGCCGGGAAGGTCTCTTGTGAGCCACTGCAATGGTAGGGCCATCTGTGCTTTGTCTCCTGCATCTTTCTCACAGAAGGTGAATGGTCATCTGTGTAGACACAAGGCCTGGGCAGTCAACCACATCCACTACCTATATGCAAAAATCCTGAATGAACCAAGGGCAGAATGCTGCTGTCTTGAGAAAAAAAGTTTTCCGTATGGCCCTGTACCCTGTCCCTTCAGTAGCATCCAAACTGCATCTCTTGACTGTACCTGCAGTATCGGCTAGGGCTCTTGCCGCCTTGTACTCAGAGGACTGGGCTCACTGATTGCTTTGGCTGCCATGGTGTGGACTTCGCCTCTGTGCATGCTTCTCTCCCGGTCCCAGTACTTGCCTGGGGAACTCTCTGGCTCTTCCTCCTGGGATAGGGCTGAGGCTGGGCCCAGTCCACCCTGTGGACACTGTGGACACTGGGGACCAGGAGAGGCTGGTTGTTGTGGACTGGGCTCTTCCTTGGGCTTTTGGGTGGCCCCTGCCCTGCACTCCCCATCTTCCTTCCTCCTCCTGTGCACTGACCCCCTCTGTGGCCCTCTTTCCTGCAGCAGACCCTGGGTTGTCTGCCTCCTGATGTATGCTCTGGCTTTGACTGCTACCAGCAACAAGAAGAGCCCTCCTCTGTTCTTTCTCTGCTTTTCTTGGCAAATCCACCTACAGCTGCATGTGCAGGTGCCATTTCATTTTCAGCACTATAATATTTTTCTCCTTTTCCACCACAAGCTGTATTTTTATTTATTTATTTTTTGTTTGTAGACATGGGGGGGGGGGGGGGGGCTTGCCTTGTGGCCCAGGCTGGTCTCAAACTCATGGCCTCAAGTGATTCTCCGGCCTCGGTCTCCCAGTGTTGGGATTATGGCATGAGCCACTGCACCTGGCCACAAGCTGTATTTTATTAAGTTTGCTGTAAAACACACCAAACAAACCTCAGAACCTCCACCCTTCAGGATACTGCAGATTGTGAAGGCCCGATCCCTGAATGGAGGGGTCAAAGCCCTTTAGGGGAGTACAAAAGACAGGACTCTCAGAAAAGTTCCTGGGCTGGTTTGTAGAAGTCGAAGTTCAAGTAACAACCTGAGTAACTCAAGGCTTCCTGGATCCCATCCTGCACTCAGTCTCCCTACAGAAGCCGCAGAACAGAAGGAAGGGCTGGCCCACCCTCCTTCTCAACAGCTGAGCGGTGAAAAGCCTCCTCTAAGGGAGGGTTACCCAGGCATGAGTGCTCCTTTTATTTTCTTCTTCTCTGTGAGGGGGAGAAAGAGCCAGGGCTCTCAGGGCAAGGAGGTGGACGGATTGGCAGTGAGGCGGCACATTTTACTTCCTTGAGTGTTTGTTCTGGCAGTTGAGAGAGGAAGACTGACAAAAGGAAACTGCAGGCATCGAACAAGTGAGACACCACTGTCGGGTGTGAAAAGCCAAGCGAAGGAACAGAGGCCAGGCAGGACGAAGGAGGTGCTCCACGGAACCGTGGCTAAGGCGAGTGTGCGAGCAGGAAGAAAGGAGTGTGGACAAAGGCAGAAAAACAGCTGTATCCTCTAAAAATGCTTTCAACAGTGTTTGTTTAAAGCTTAAAATGTCATGGAGCTTTTAATTTAAAAGATACAGAACTGTGGGATTATAAATCTGTAGGGGACCGTGCAGACAGACACTTTTCCTCACCATTTAGATAAAATCATCCTAAATCCGTGGAATAAGAAAGGATCTAAACAAGTAATTAAACTCCTTAGATCAAATGATGACTACAGCCGTTGATGATGGCACAATTAAAGGGACAGCGTTGTGAACGAAAAAATGCTGAAATAAGATAAAGGAGCATAAAACACTTGCATCAGGCCATCAGATGCATATTCTTCCCTGCGTACTAACAAGCTTGCAGCTTTTAACATTGCTTCAGTGTCCTTTTTACCAGGAAAGGTCATGTTGTTTTTAACATGCTAGGGCCACATACACTACTACCTTCCTTAGGTGAATTAGAAAATATCCCTTGTGACTGTGACCACTCCCCTGCCCTCAGCTGGAATCTCTGTGGCATGTTTAGAGTAGCTTCTATAGTAGCTGCAAGGGCAGCATGGGGAGGGGGACAGCCTGGCAGGAAGGTGGAAGCTCTGAAGAAGCTACAGGGTGCCCCAGGCTGGGGCCCAAAGACTGACGGGTGTTTTCATCCTCAGAGGCAGCCTGAGTTCCCGGGGGCTCATGAGAGGCATTGCGGCTAAAATTAATTCAACTGTTACAGAAGCCCTGCGCCTGGAGGAAGCCTAGGCCCGTGGCCTGTAGGTTTCTGTCTAAGGTGGAGAGTAGGTAATTGCTGCAAATCAAGTAACATATTTTATAACTGAAAATGTATCTTAAATGCTCACTAAGTCCACCCCTGAGGCACAGTGGTCGATGTTTTACCCAACAAAGATATAAAAAGCGAGGGTTTCTCCCCAGCTGCTCTCTCAGGAAGCTGTACCTGCTTACCATGCAAATGGAGACCTATCTTCAATTTTATAACTGTGAGTTGCGTTATCTAAGGGCAAAACACCTTGAGCCAACTGTCATTAAGGCACACATACAGTAATACGGTTTGGCTGTGTCCCCACCTAAATCTCATCTTTGTTACGCGCATCCCTGTGAAGAGACCACCAAACAGGCTTTGTGTGAGCAATAAAGCTTTTTAATCACCTGGGTGCAAGCAGACTGAGTCCGAAAAAGGAGTCAGCAAAGGGAGATTAAGGGTGGGGCAGTTTTATAGGATTTAGGTAGGTACTGGAAAATTACAGTTAAAGGGGGTTTTTCTCTTAGCGGGCAGGGGTGGGGGTCACAAGGTGCTCAGTGGGGAGCTCCTGAGACTCACTGTCCAGGAGAAGGAATGTTACAAGGTCAACTGATCAGTTAGGGTGGGGCAGGAACAAATCACAATGGTGGAGTGTCATCAGTTAACGCAGGAACTGGCTATTTTCACTTTTTGTGGTTCTTCCCTTGCTTCAGGCCATCTGGATGTATACATGCCAGTCACAGGGGATATGATGGCTGAGCTTGGGCTCAGAGGCCTGACAATCTCAAACCGTAATCCCCAAGTGTGGAGGGAGGGAGGTGATTGGATCAGTGGGTGGTTTCCCCCATGCTGTTCTCGTGATAGTGAGATCTCACGAGATCTGAAGGTTTTATAAGTGTTTGCAAGTGCCTCCTTTGACCCTCTTTCTCCTGCTGCCTTGCCTTCTGCCATGACTGTAAGCTTCCTAAGGCCTCCCCAGCCATGTGGAACTGTGAGTCAATTAAACCTCTTTCCTCTATAGAATACCCAGTCTCAGGGAAGTTCTTTACAGCACTGTGAGAATGAACTAACATTAATACATATGGGAAGGCCTGATTTTGCCCCTACCCCCGGGTTCATACAAGACCTAGGGCTTGCATGAGACCTGCAGAAAACTCCCAGCTCAGCTGCACGCCCTGGGACAAGTTTCTTAGCCTGTCTGACATACGATGTTTACTGGAGAAATGTATTTAATAGCCGCTGACCTGCAGAGAGGGGGTGGCCTTAAAGCTGGGGGCGGGGCGGGGGTGGGGGGAGATTCTTTAGGCGTGGGAGGTGGCAGGCAGCCCAGGCAGTGAAGCCAGGCCCTGTAAAGCCCAGTGGCCTTTCGGGAAACCCCAGCTCTGCAGCTTTCTAGCCGGAAACTCTGGAAGCTAGCAGCCTTGGGTAAAGCACCTATAAAATGAGGATCCTAGTCATACTGCATGTCTTATAAGCCTGCTGTGCCTTGGCTTGCACACCTCTAAAATGGGATCCTAATGACGTACTCATGCCACACACCTTCCAGGCGGTTGCGTCCATGGAGTAAAATAATCTGTGTTGTGCTCTGAGTGCTTGGCCCAGAATTACCTCTGAGCATCAACATATGGAATCATTAGGGAATGCTTTTGTTAACTGTGAGTTACGGGGAATTGACAAGATCTGCTGTCTCTCTTAACAGCAACGCTCTAATAACAGCAAACAGCTGTTGAACTTGAGAAACTAAAGTGCCTCCTACCAAATATTTTGCTTAAAAAACAAACAAAACAACTATAAATTATTTGGAATTCACCAATACGTCACACCTGCTAGGCACATTAAACCAGCTTCACAAACACTTCTTAATTGCCGGGGCTGCAGAGCAACACAGCCTCTGTTCCCAATTCCATAACCCCAAAGCTTCTGAAAACGCTGCAAAATCTGTACTGGGCTGGCATGAGGTGGCTTTAATGGTCCACATTTATCATACTTAGTGCAACTCTTCAAGCACTTCCCTAAAGAAATACTAATGGATTTGATTACGGGTGCTGCCTGAGAACCCCCGAGAACGTTATGTGTCATGGAACATATGAATTCTAATACCTTTTAAAAATAACCTATATTTAAATACATCTGGCTCCACAGATTTTGGGTAAGGGATTATGAACCCAAGTTTGTGACTGCTTACTTATGAAGTCACACTTTGTGCATCTTGCACAACTGAATCTACTTAATGCTTTTTTTCCCCAAAACTAATCTTGATATATCTTGAACATACTTTTTATTATTCCCAATTACAAAAAAGAGAAAAATCTAAAGCCAGTGTTTTGTGTTAGATAGGCTAGGTCCTTAAAGACACAAAATAAACTACAGAAAGGCTGATCCTGAGTTAGAATCGTCACAATCTGACAGTTATAAAGATGTTAGCTGATTATGTGAGTGCACGTTTTAAGAGTTCAGCTTTTCTTAGACAAGGTCTCACCTGAGTGTAGTAGGGTGATCACATCCCACTGCAGCCCTGACCTCCCGGGCTCAAGTGATCCTCCCACCTCACCCTCCCAAGTAGCTGGGGCTACAGGTGTGTGCCACCACACCAGGCTGATTTTTAATATTTTTGGAGAGACAGGGTCTCCCTATGTTGCCCAGGCTATTCTTGAACTCCTGGCCTGGAGTGATCCTCCCACTTCGGACTCCCAAAGTGCTGGGATTACAGGCGTGAGCCACGGTGCCCAGCCAAGAGTACAGCTTTTCACTGATCATGTTACAAAAGAGGTTTGTTCAAAAAGATTAAAGCCCGTGTCCTAAGTAGACCCCTCAGATGCTTCTTTCCCAGCTTGTACTTCCTTCTGTTCAGCTGGGGCAGCAGTGGAGGGGCAGGACTGCCTACAGGCACAGGTCCAGCAGCCCCCACGCTGCTGCAAAGGAGGCTCCCAATGTTGACTCTGGCTGGGGCAATGGTACAGGGGCAGAGTGCCTGTAGGTACAGGTCCACCAGCCCCCATGCTACCAAAAAGGCTCCTGATGTGGACACTGGCCAGGCCCTTGCAAACAGGCCAGGCCCAAAAGGTTCACCATTTATACTAGCTGCTTTAATGAGGGCGATGGTCTTATGTGATGGTCACCACACAGCAGTGTAGAATGAGTGCTGAATAGATGCAAGTGAGCTTGAACAAAGATGGAGGCCATGGTGCAGGCAAGTGTGGGGCTGGCACCACTGGGCAGGGTGCTAGTCACCCAATGAGTGACAGCTTCACAACAAGGCCTTAGCTTCCTCGGAAGGGCTAAGCACCTTAGTGGAAGCTGAGGAAAGCGGGTCAGCGGTGTTTTTGAATGTGTACAAAACATTTTAAAGTGAAGTTGCTTTAATTAAAAAACCCAGCATCTAGTACATTTTGATAGAAGTGGTGGTGTCATTTTTCTAAACCATTTTGACAGTTCATAGTAGGTAATCAGTAATTGTTGAATTTATTTAAAATGTAAACCCACGAGTTTTGTTAATCTAAGATATTCTACTGCTTGTTTCCTAAACACCTTGATTCTCGAAATGAGGTCCCTAGACCAGAAGCATCAGTATGAAGTGAGATGCTGTCCAACTACATATTCTTGGACTCTGTCTTATTCCATTTTCTGTTGCTTATTAACAGAATGCCTAAAACGTGGTAATTTATGAAGACATTTATTTCCTACAGTTATGGAGACTGAGAAGTCCAACCTTGAGAGGACACATTTTGGGAGGGCCTTCTTGCTGGTGGGGACTCCATGGAGTCCCGAGGCAGCACAAGGCATCACAACTTGAGGGAGCTGACTGTGCTAGCTCAGGTCTCTCTCTCTCTTTTTTTTTTTTTTTTCTTTTCTTTTTGAGACGGAGTCTCGCACTGTCGCCAGGGTTGGAGTGCAAAGGCGTGATCTCAGTTCAATGAAACCTCTGCCTCCCAGGTTCACGCGATTCTCCTGCCTCAGCTTCCTGAGTAGCTGGGATCACAAATGCACACCACAATGCCCGGCTAATTTTTTGTAGAGGTGGGGTTTAGTAGAGATAGGGTTTCACTATGTTGGCCAGGCTGATCCCAAACTCCTGACCTCAGGATCTGCCTGCCTCAGCCTCCCAAAGTGCTGGGATTACAAGTGTGAGCCACAGTGCCCAGCCTCTTTCTCTTCTTACAAAGCCACCAGTCCCACTCCTTTGATAACCCATTCATCCAATAACTCATTAATCTATTAATCCATGAAAGGGTCCATTCATGAGGGCAGAGCCTTCGTGACCCAACACCTGTTAGAGGCCCCACACCTCTCAATACTGCCACACTGGGGATTAAGCTTCAACATGAGTTTCAGAGAGAACAAACATTCAAACCACACAGCAGGCCCTACCCCAGAGCTGCAGAATCAGAAACGGGGGTGGGGCCCAGCAATGTGTGTTTTTCAGAGCCCTCAGTGATTTGAATGTGTGCTCAAGTGGAGGGCCACTGACCTGGCATTATGTTTTCATGGAAGACTTCTGCTCTATAAAGTTGTGATTTTAAAAATATATCAATCTTAACTAAGAAGTGTTTAATTGTACATATACAAATGTACAAATAAGTACAAATTAAAGAATAAACAATCTATGATGACATTCATCCCAGTACGTACTTTCCTTTATATTGTACCCTATTATGATTTAGTTACATTTCTTTTCCTATTTCCTTCTGTCACCCCCAAATCAGACTTATGTTAATGTGTTTGTAATGAAAGCAAGATTTAAAAATAAGGACCCTTAAATATGCCCCATTCTTTCTCAAGTTAACTGCAGCAAACGTTCCAATAAATTGGAGTTCTCAGTTAATCACAGTTAATTAGGTCTGCATCAAATGAGATGTAGAATTCAGCGAAAGTTATGCACAGCATTCTCAGACATGACCAGCGTAAAGCACTTACAAAGACACGCCCTAATAAGCTAGCTGTTTTAAAGAAACATGCATCTTGGAATAAAAACATTGACAACTTAATGGAACATACTATATGCAAGGATTATTTAATTGGCTCAACTCTCTTAAATGGAAATCAAGAAAAAAACATTTTCTATCTAGGCTGGAATCATTACATATGAAATCACAGTTGTCCTTGGTGACCTTCTTTTGAGAATAACTACTGAAACTTGTACACCACTATATATATATATGTTCTAACAGAAGATCCAGATCCTCCTTTTCTTCTACTGAAAGCATTTTCAGTTTTATGAAAGATATTGGAAAATAAGGGTCCATTTCCAAAAACCAACTTTCAGTCAGTAGCACAGCAATCCTAAAAATTGAGCTTTGAACTACCTAAGCTTGGAAACTCAGCCCTTCACAGGAGAAGGGTTTCAGCTTTCTGAAATGGCTACTTTTGATATCTGGGGTTGCCTTGGGCTTTTTTTGACCTTCTTACACAGCCAAGCTTACTTAATAATCCCCAGAACCCAAACCGCAAAAACTGTTCTGAAAGGTCGCTGTGGGCAACAGCTTTTTCACATTGCTCTCTATGCTCCTGGCACACAGCACAGAGCCCACATCCTGTTGGCAGTGCTATTTCACTTCACTCCCAGAGTCACGTCCACGCACATGGCTGCAAGGGGGAGCTGGCCTGAGCCTGCAGTGAGGAGTGAGGCCAAACCACACCACCTCTTTGCATGGACTGGAAGAGTCTATCTGCTCAAAGCATCCTAGTGTCATAGGAAGGCATTATTACATTTGTGGGAAGGCAAGAGAAGCCCACGAAAAGACCAGATTCTGGTAAATGAAGACGCACTGAGTTATAAAGGTAACTGTACATGTGTGAAGGTAAATGAAAATCTCCTCAAATGAGAATGAGCAGAGGCTGTTCATTCAGAGATTGCATAGCAAGAGAGTTGGACACCAGCACTCGCCTGGCAGAAGCTCAAATGCAGGTGGGGGAATGGGAAAGCTTTACAGTGGGAAAAGGGAGGCTTCAGGTGGGCCCTGACTGGAGGCTGTTGTCATGGAGGCTGGGGGTGGCTCACTAGAAGTTAGGCATCCCATGGGATTGGCTTGGGAAACATTTTGGCTCTCTGGCTGGTGGTGGAAACTCTGCAGGCATGCCTGATACAATGAAGTCCCTTAAAGGAGATAGTCATGAGCTGGCCAAGGACCCCGGGCCGCCAGCTACACTCATGGGATGAGTGTGGCTGCCCTCCTACCATGGCCTGCCTCCTGGTTTCTTCTCAGCCTCCTTGGCCATCCGTTAGCAAACCCTTAGCATGTTCCCAGGTGGATGGTGGGCCAGGCACTTCTCTCGGGGTCCCCTGCCCTGCTCAGTGTCATTCACCATTCCACATTCCATAGGCACTCCTGCATCCCTTACCACATGCCCTTGCCCAGCCTTTGGTAACAACCAATCAGAATGAACTGATCCCCATGCCACCTCTACACCAAAAACCCTGCATCAGGTCACTGTTTATGAGGAGAAACTGCAATGGTCAGTAATAGAGTTTGTATATTTATTCCCTCCCAAATCTCATGCTGAATTGTAACCCCCAATGTTGGAGGCAGGGCTTGACGGGAGGTCAACTGATCATGGGGGCAGATCCTTCGCTTGGGCCATCCCCACCTTGGTGATGAGTGAGCTCTTGCTCTGAGTTCACATGAGATCTAGTGGTTTAAAAGTGTGTGGTACCTCCCCCACAACTCTCTCTCGCTCATGCTTTTGTCATGTTACATGCCTGCTCCTGCTTAGCCTTCCACCATGATTGTAAGTCTCCTGAGGATGCCCCCGAAGCAGCTGCCACTATGCTTCCTGTATAACCTGCAGAAATGTAAGCCAATTAAACTGCTGTTCTTATAAATTATCTAGACTCAGACATTTCTTTAAAGCAATGCAAGCATGGTCTAATACAGAAAACTGGTACCAGAAGTGGTGTGTTGCTACAAGGATACCTGAAAATACGGAAGTGACTTTGGAATTGGGTAACAGGCAGAGGTTGAAAGAGTTTGGAGGGCTCAGAAGACAACAGGAAGATGAGAGATAATCTGCAGCTTCCTACAGAACCGTTAAATGGTTGTGATCAAAATGCTGATAGTGATATGGATGGTGAAGTCCAGGCCGACAAGGTCTCACATGGAAATGAGAAACTGAAAACTGGAGGAAAGGTCACGCATGTTATTTCTTAGCAAAGAACTTGGCTGCATTCTGTTCATGCCCTAGGGTTCTGTGGAAGTTTGAACTTCAGGGTAATCATTTAGGTTATCCAGCAGAAGAAATTTCTAAGCAGCAAAGCATGCTATATGTAACCTGGCTTCTTCTAACAGCTTATGCTCAGATGCAGAGGCAAAGAAATGACAAAGTTGGAAGTTATATTTAAAGGGAAGGTAGAGCAAAAAAGTTTAGGAAATATGCTTCCTGGCCATGTGGCAGAGAAAGAAAAAGCTTTTTCAGGAGAGGAATTCAAGCAGGCTGTAGAGCAACCACTTGCCAGAGAAATTTGCAATATTTAAAAAGGAGGGAAGTGCTGACACAAAAACAGTGGGGAAAAGGTCTCACAGGTATTTCAGAAGTCTCCAAGGCAGCCTCTCCCATCACAGGCCCAGGGGACTAGAAGAGAAGAGTGGTTTCCTGAGCCAGACCCAGGGCCCAGCTGCCTCAGAACACTGCTCCCCTCATCCCCACTGCTCCTGCTCCAGCCAGGGCTCAAAGGGAGCTCATCCTGGTGTTCTATAGTGCAAAAGCCACACGCCTCAGTGGCTTGCTTTCTGTACAGCCTGTAGAATTGAGAGCCATTTAATCCCATTTTCTTACAAATTACCCAGACTCAGGCATTTTGTTATAGCAACACAGTATGTCCTAATACAATCAGGAAACTTTAACACAGTCTGGATAACTGTCACACCTATGTGGGCTTGGATGCTGACATATTTGGGTTTTACCCTTTGCTCTATTCTCAAGGCCTGCCATTACCAGATCTAATTCATGTATATATTTTCTTATCCCAATGTGTAGCAGAAAGACACTGATTTGCAGGAAACACTCCAAAACTATAGAACAGTGAGGCTGAGGGTGAGCAAAAATCAGAGGTAAGTATGTCACAGGAAAAGGAAATCAAAATTAGTGCTGTCAAAGTCCAAAAACACAAAATATATTCCTCTCTTTTAGGTTTTCTGCAATCTCCATCCAACTTGCCTTCCATGAATAAATACCTGTTTATAACTTAGGAGAAAACCCAAACCTACCTGGTTCAAAATTTAACGGTATGGTTTGCTTGTTTTGGTTGATAAGTGATGTACTGCACCCCTATGACTGGCTCACTGTTCTTTGCTGCTATATGTGCTATTTCATTCACGCTGTGGAAACTGAAGAACAAAACTGGAATGCTATGAACTAGAATCCAAACGAACCTAAAATTGACTTTCCCCTTAAATTAAAATTCAGTCCAGGTTTCCAATGACTGAGCACAGAGCCCCTTCTGAGACAAATATTTCTAAGTTGGGAACATCCTGTGTTGCACAAGTAAACATAACATGTAATATTGATTCAAATCACAGATGAAAAATCTTGAGAAGCCAGATAGCCTGGGTATGCAAAAATGGCACATGCTCAGAATACAATCAGTTTAATTAAACAAATGTTGACTGGGTACCTACTTTGTGCTAGGCACCAAGAAAAATGTGACAACTGACCTTGAAACAGTCCTTACAAGGTTAAATAAATCAGTAATCAGAAATGATAAGTTCATTAATATATTTTTGAAACAAATAGCAAAGAAAAACCTTGCAAAAACAGTGATTAAGAATACATCACTATGTCAATCAGAATGTTTTTCTCACCTGAAGACCTATCCATATGTCACCTTCAGCTAACTAACCTCAATGACCTATTATCTAAGAAATGTCCTCTCAGACCCGAAAACAGAAGTCGGGTAGAAGCTATGTTACAAGCCAAGTACAAATTCCTAGCAGGATGAGGCGGGAGAAACTCGGTGATGAGAACATCAAATGACGAGAAGTGCAATGATCTGTTCTTCAACAAATGTTGCAAGTTGTTAACACGCTGTGAGCACTACCGCGCTTTTCCCTACAACCACTAACACACTTTGTGCTTTAAATATACAGGATAGAAACTTCCATAGCACTGTGCTGTCACTGTCTCACCTTTACAAACAAGCCTGCATGTAAATGCTAGTGCTTTCTCGTGTTTAGGAATTTAAAGGACTGAAATGAATAAGCATAAAATTAAGAGTCTCAGTAATATTGCCTCAAATGAGAAGCTTGCTCTAGTGGGCTTACAAAAAAGTATTTAAGTATTTGATATATCGCTTCCTGTGGCTGTAAGCTATCATTTTTGAACTATAGAAAAAAAATAAATATGATTGCTTAAAATAGAGATCTGTAAAGATAATTGAGTGATCATCTGCAAAGTAAAACTCTTGATTAGCATGTGGCATAATTCACAGGCATTAGCAATTCTATTTAATAGATATGGGAATTGGTCTAAGAATTTTTTTCTGATCCATATTTAAATTAAAAAATCACTTAAAAAATGAACTGGTTCAAAAGGTATTACTAGACCATACTTATCTGTATGAAAACGTATCTGTATTGGGGAAAAATACTGATCCCTAGGATCATAAACTTCTATAAGAAAACAGGAGAAAAATCCTTGGAAGCTTGGATTATGTGAAGGTTTTATACATGGAACACAAAAAGCAAGGGCCATGCG